>NC_084952.1:1766318-2135068 GCF_949316205.1 Platichthys flesus | reverse complement strand
ATCAGGATCTCTGGGTGTGAGGATACTTTTGCAGTATCGTGCTCTTCCTCTAACATTTCCCCTGAACTCTCACCGGGGGCTAAACGATGGTAAACTGGGCACAAGGCCCGAGTTGTTTGCCCCCCCCCCCCCACAGACATCTTTAGCCGGAGCTGCCAGTGTTCTTCTAAAATAACCGTTGGACTCATCCCAGTTATCCCAGTCATCCTTGTCTGAGAGGAGGAGGAGGAGGCGCGTGAGGAGTCACGGCCCCGTCTGTCCTCCTGCCTGAGTGGCGTGCCCTTTAGCAACGAGCTTTCTGACCAACTGCTCCGTGCTCGCAGCGGTGCATGATGGGCCTGCGTGTTCTCAAAGAGCTTTTACAGCAGATATTTCCGTCCCGCAGCCATAAATATCTGCCTTTTTTTGAGTCACCTTGCAAGCTTCTCAGAAGAGTCGCAGGAGGTCAAGAGGTCAAGGCCCCGCATGTTCTGTAGAGTCTCCTCGTGCTCGTCTGCTCTCGACCTCAGTTTGTGAATCGGGCTCAACTCAAATAGTAAAATCTACTGAAACATATCCTGCTTTAAATCTTTCCCTTTCCTTGCATTTCTTTGTGTTTGTGTTAAGGCTGCATCTGCTGTCACCTGTCGACAAACACACACACACACACACACACACACACACACACCCACAAACACACACACACACATGCCTTCACACATATTTCTATTTTAGTGGGTCTACTTGGTGTGTAGAAGACATGCCTAAAAAGCTGCTGTAGGTTGCGTGCTTGTGAGGTCACTGTATGACCATTTGTGTGTGTGTGTGTGCGAGTGTGTGTGCTCATGAAACGTGCTCCAGAGGACAAAGTCGTCTCGTGATAAAACCTGATCCAAGGTGCTTGAATGAAAGGGAGACATTGGGTTATTTTTAACCAGCTCCCAGTTTGTGTTTAACTCGATTGACCGATTCGCTCCAGCCGTCACCTTCAGACTCCAAAGTCCAAATGGAGAAACCTGGTGATGAAGCGTTGCAGGAGAGGACAGCGTCTTTAATTGGACGGTGTGTGAGCCGGGGACAGATCCAAGCAAAGGTCGGCTCGGTCTCGAGATCACACCGGGCCCCCTTCGGTTTCTGCTTGATGGATTATTTGTTGTGTGGAAAATAGTGTTGTGGCCGTCAGGAGCCTCACACGTCTTCATGTTTTCACTGATCTCCAAACCTAGAGCTCATTCAACTGCTGCCCCCCCCGCTTGAGAGTTATATCTCTTTTAATTCTCTCTACAACCAGTTGACATCTTGTGCAGTAATCACGCGGTGCATTTCATATGTGACTGGATTAGTTTGATGACAAGTCGTCCGTGTTCTATAGAGGCTGATGTTTGTTGTCGCTCTGTTGTTTGTTGACATTAGGGTATAAGCTAGTTTCCGCTCTAACTCTCGCCCATCTCCATTACGTAGAAACAATCCGTTTTCATCCCTTCATTAAATTAGAGGATTGATGTAAATAATCGTTCGTGCTATAGCTTTCAGGGATTCTGTGTCGTCCATTTGCGTTAATGGTGTCGTGGCACTTCGCTGTTCCTGTGGCTTAGCCTTGTGTCTATCTAGGCCAAGCTCAGTGTTGTGAGCCCTCGGGAAGAGAAACACTTTCTTAGCCGTCGGTTAAAAAAATAGAGCCTCTGTGAAAACCGGACGTTCACTCGGTTTTAACGTGAATAACCGAACGTCTGGAAACCGTCTCACCGGATGAAGACATGTGAAGCGGAGCCGGATCAGCTGCTTATCGACCAAACGTGTTCCGATCAAAATACACAGCCTCTGCAGCAGCAGCAGCTCCGACAGCTGGAATGATTCAAAACTAAAGCAATAAAACGTCCCCCCCCCCATCAAATGCAACAAATGAGTAGGTTATATTTATTGTACATCGATCCTGACCAGGCTTCCTTGAACAGCTCTGTTGAGATGAGGAAACACAGATGATGTGATTTTTCAAAATGAGAGAAACAAGCACAGTGACCCTTCACAAGGTTTTAAATAACTGGATCGAACATTGATTTAACCCATAAAATGTGCATTATATCAACCCATTACAAAACAAATTCATTTAATTACAGGGTATTTTATGTTTAATGGCCAAAGGGAGTGTTTCCAAACTTAGAAATGATGGATAACACTAGAAACTATTTGGCATGAAAACTGTCAAATTTGGAGCAAAACCAAAGAATTTCCCACAGTTGTGATTCCGAATGTTGTTTGACAGGCGAGTGTTCGAACAATTTTGGATTTATATGCATACAAATTATCAGATGACATGAGCCAAGCTGATGCTCATAGTTTTGTGTGTTGTGTTGCAACAGACTTATCTTTTCCTAAGACTATGACAACAAATTAGGCTGAAGATTCCTTAAATGTTATTTTAAGGCGTCAAGTTGTACTTTAGCCAGATTTTATTAATCTTCTTAAATCTATAAAAAGCATTTTTCTCAACTACAATCTCCTATGATGTCAAGAGAATCAATTAAGAATTAGAAATGCACTTATCATCTACACACATATTTAGTATTTAGGGACAAATCTGCAAGTTAAGTGCTGCTTTAAAGGTCGGCCTTCAAAATCCATACAGGTGGAACCATGTGTGGATTACAAGCTGTTCCCCACGTCTATGAATAGAAGACAGACCAGAGACAGGAGAGGTTCCAACGCTTCAAGCTGGATTCTCTGTAATTCTCTGACATGTCTTGTGCAGTCTTGTGTCTTCGCTCCGTCTCAGGTGCTGCAGACAGAGAGCAGAGCGAAGGCAGCACTCGCAGCGCCCGGCTGCATTTACTATATTTATAGCTGCACTGTTTCCATGCTGCTCTCATCACATGTGCTGCGTAACAGCATATGCTGCATCCACCGTCACCGTTTGTCCTCCAGGCAGCCGCCCGTGTGACCTTCACGACTGCAGATATCAGCAGATATGGACAGCAGGGGAGGGGGGGGGGGGGGGGGGGGGGAGGGGAGGAGGTGACTCAGGGAAAAAAGGGGAGAGAGGAGGAAAGGGGAGAGGGGTGGGAAGATGAGAGGGGAGAGAAAGGTGAGGAAGGGTCAGAGAGGCTGGGAGGAAATTGGGAAGGAGGAGAGCGAAAGGAAATGTCAGCAGCAAAAGGATCTAACCGAATGGTGAAAGGCAGAAATAGGGCTGGACGAGAATGAGGAAGGAGAAGGAAGAGTTTGGATGTGAAGAGCATTTGGGGACAGGAGAGAAAGAGGAGAGAATCCGAAAAGGTTTGAAAGGAGTCGAGGATTCAGAGAGAAGAATGAAAATAAGAGGGGAGAGGGAGCCGATGTCAAAAGGAGAGGAGGCTGCGCGCAAAAGGAGAAAAGAGGATAATGGAGAAGGAAATGAAAGAGGACGAGGGCACTGAGGAGGAAGAGTGAGGGGAGAAGGTGGGAGGAGGAGGAGGAAGAGGAGGAGGAGGAGGAGGAGGAAGAGTGGATGTCACTCAGTGCACAGACACTTCCTCTTCTGCTTCCTCCTCAGCAGTCTGCCTTGGTGAATTTGAATGTAAGCCCGGCTCACATTTTGTCAAGCGTTTGTTTGGCTTCAGGCACCTCCTCTCTCTCTTTCACATGTTGAGCCTTGGGCGTGTGTGTGTGTGTGTGTGTGTGTGTTCTTCAGCGTGCATTGTGGGTCATTTGAGGAAGACACAACACGACCCGCTAGCGCCGTCGTTTCCTTCTTTGTCACTTTAGCCGCTGATATTGAGACGATTCACAGATTTGAAATGAGAAGGGGAGATAATTAATAGTGTTAATGCATGTGTGAGTACGAGTATGTGTGTGTCTGTTACTGTGTGTGTGTGACTGTGTGTGTCTGTGTGTGGGTCCGACTCTGCAACGCTGACCGTCTCCAAGGAGATACAGGAGGCGAGACAAACAGCCAACATGGTGTCGTAAACCCAAGATATTGTCACTGTGTGTTACACAATGTGTGTGAAGTGTCAGAGCCCAGTGAATGTGTGTATGTGTGTGTGTGTGTGTGTGTGTGTGTTTTGGCAGGCCAGCTCCGAACTCAACCCTTTACCTGCTTCTTTGTTGCCTAGCGACTCTGTGTGTGCGTCCTCCACCAGGAGCAGTCGATCACAGGTATCCAGGTTGTGTATCCAGGTTGTGTATCCAGGTTGTGTTTGGGCGAGCGAGGTTCGCCTGCATGGACAAGTTTGTGAGCGAGGGATCTCGTTACAGCAGCTGAATGATTCCGTCCTGGTTTGGTTCCATCCCGTCCAGATGGATTCCTCCCTATTGTTCATTTCTTCCTCCTCTTCACATCCTCCCTTTCTTAGATTCTTCCTCTTTTCAGTCATTTCAGTTTGATTTGGTGAAAGTGAGTTTTCACGAGCTGTCGGCTGTGAACTCGGGAACCGACTGAACTGAGAGTTGAGCCGTTGTTCAGATGTCACGAGCGAGTTTTCACTTTGAGTCACAGAGTCTTCCTCAGTAAATGATTTATTCACAAGAGGAAGATTATCTTGTGGCTCAGTCGAGGTTTAGTTACAACTCAGAAGCAAAGTCACATGGGAAGCAGCAGACGGACCCTGACAACTGATTAAATATTAAAATGAAGACATGGATTAGCTGGAGATACTTAGGAAATATGGATCCACATCTTTTACATTAATATATTTATAAAGATAAATGTTTATTTGGACTTAACTAGCTAATAAGGTTTTTACAAACATCTATGTTGTAAATTATCAGTTTGGGCCCAGACTGTATCAGATAATCACTCATCTGTGGAAACATGTAGGATGAGTTATTCTACATATAAACATATTAATTATAGTTTTGTATGTGATATGTTAATGTGGTCACATTCATACAGAGACTACAGGCACAGCTGTCAAGGGGAATTTGGAGATGTGTCTACGTTTGTCTGTGTGGTATCAGTAGAAGATGTAGGAGGAAGTTTTGTAAAGTAGAGGATGATGAGTCGAATGCATCTGCAAGACTCAGATATAAAACATATTCACTGTATGTTTATTATATAAAAAGTATAAAGGAGAAGTCATGGGCCTGATGCAGCTGATATATTAGTAAGATGCACGTAGTATAATGTGTGTTAACACTGTGGAACCCACACATTCCGGCTCGTGGGTCAGGTGAAGTGAAACTCTGTCACTCACAGTCACTCAGGTTCCTTGTTTCCTCTTTTTAAAATGTTCATAAATATATGAATTTGGCTTCACGTTAAAGAAACGCTGATGAAAATCCAAACTCTTTAATTATTGTTGATGCCTTTTTGCAGAACAGTTATTAAAATGAAGGAATCGAGGCCAGAAGTGAACTGAGGAGGAAATGAGGTCATTAGAGGAATGTTTCAACACAATGGGAAATTAATAGATTTGATTGTGCAGATTTAATTTGTGATTCAAAATGTTGTCGATCATAAGTTATAGTTTCCTGCAGCTTCACGTAGGTTGGTACTAATCTTAAAACTATTTATTTGCATCCCTATATTTATAAACACGTCGATTCCTCTGCTGTGTGTGTATGTGTGTGTGTGTGTGTGTGTGTGTGAGTTGAAGGTTTGTGTTGGCGTTGGCCCAGAAGTGGTTTGTTGTCTGATTAATGGCTGCAGGAGTGTGTGAATCAACAGAGTTCAAGGTTTTGAGTTGTGTTTACCTGATCTTTGTTAATTATGTGTATATGTACGTGTGTTATCACAACACTGGCTGGAAGAATACCACACGTTGTAGACATGTTGTCACTGCAGGTCTGTGTTCACAGCAGCAGAGTACTTGTTGTTCCTGATACCTTCTTTCTGATTATTACCTCAGAGGTTGTTTGGTTTTACTTCTATTACTACACAGTACATTTCCACAGAACCTGCTGGAAGGATTTCAAGTGTTTCTCAAGATCTTCATTCCTGCATCTTTCTGGGAAACATCTGGAACGTTTCAGGATCTGATATCTTTGACTTTGTGCAATTTTACGCAGCTTGATTGCATTTTTAGGGAAATTGAGTCACGTTTAGTTTCAAAGTTAGTTTTTTCCCTGCTGGGTTTATGGAGTAAATCTGTTTTACCTGCTCGTGTGGATGAGAAAAATGTCTTTCAGCTCAATCAGCACTGACCTGACTGAAGCTGCAGCAGCAGATCTTTTACTCATTAGCGCCTGTATTGTATAAATAGGCCTAACTCATCCACTCACCCACGAGTGACCCCGCTGTGCCCGTTGGCCTAATCTCAGATTTTCCAACAGTTACTTACAGTTGCTGAACGCACCCCCCGCCCAGTCAGTCACACTCATACACCCTTAAAAGACCTTTTCTCCCCTTTTTTTGTTTTCACCTCCCCCTAAAGCTGCAAATCTCCCAACTCACCCAAACAAGGACTCCGGGCTCTAATCCCTCGGTGTGGACTGGCAGATGCATTCTGGGACATCCAGGAGGCTCGGTGCTTAACACAAAGAGGCAATGGTGCCAATAAAAATACTACTGCTCATCATAATTCTCTGGTTTCTATCAGCGATGAGTTATTTTAGTTAGCTTTAAAACATCCGGATTCATTTCAGAGGACGGGTGAGTGCTGACACTTGACCTCCAACGCCCTCGGCTCATTAAAACAGCAGCAATTGTTCAAACTCATAAAACTAGAGTAAATAAAAGGTGAATCATTAACTGGTCTATTTGCAAAGTGACACTCGAGCTCAAATCCCTTTTGAATGAGACTTAAATGACCAAGTTTCAATATATAGTAGAAATCTAACTCCTAATAAACTCCTTAGGTGCTCTGCTGTGCTCGTGACCTTTTCTTTGCCTTCAGGAGCCCTGCAGCCAATATCAGGCTGGAGATTAACCCTGTGTAGTCTGAGCTGAAACCAGGCTAGTTAGTAAGCCTGGTTTAGCCGTGTAGACACAACCAGGCTAAAGATTAGCCCTTCAAGGCTACAGGCTAAAGGGACTTTAAAATAAATGGGGAACAGCCTGTACCGTGTGTGTGTGTGTATGTGTGCGAGTGCGTTCCCTCACTTTGTCGAGTCTGACCTCCAGTCGGCCAATCGGTGAGCTCGCCGAGAGCGACGTTGCCGAGCGGCGTCGCCTGGAAAACAAAGTTGCCGGTGTGCGTTTGTGTTGTGAGCAGATGGCTCAGCCGTCTGTCTCCACATTAGCAAGATACTGATGAGATGAGTCAGTCAACACGCACTCAGACGTACACACACTTCCCCTGCCATGTGTGTGTGTGTGAGTGTGTGTGTGAGTGTGTGTTAGTGCTCGCAGTCTCTGTTCTTCCTATGAGACAGCAGGGAACATCGCTGACTCACACTATCCACACACACACACACACACACTTGAAGAGACACACACAGTAATAGTATAAGTGCAGCTGAAACACAAAAGCTGCTGGGGAATGCTATCGCCTTTTGTGATAGAAAATCAAAGTCCATCTGATTGAAAACTGTGGTTTTTGAACGCTGCATCAAAAACAATCAAACTCTGGGGAGAAAAACATCATTGTGTGTGTGTGTGTGTGTGTGTCTGTGTGTAGTGAGGGGTCCAGCCTCTAAAACACACACTTAATGGCGAGAGGACCTTGTGTATTCAGCTCTTATGCCTGAGTGCGTCTGATAGACAAGCCGCTGCTCTCATGATGCATTTGGAGAGCGTGGGGGGAAAATACAAAATAAACCTTTGATGGATGAAAAAGCCGAATTCTGAACAGGAGCCGTGAATCTGAGGGGGGGGCGCGCAGTCAGGGGAGCGCCGGGCGTTTGATTCCCACTCCACTGTGCAGTGATTGAGCGCCCACTGTGTAAAGGATTGTGGATTTTGTGGCTCAGACTTGAGTTGTTTTTCCCCAAGAAGTTGTGTTGTTTGACACCAGTCATTTTGTATTAGTGTGGTATTTTAAGCCGGTGTCCGCCGCCGCTACATTAGCAGACACTAAGCTGACACTGGGACTCAGTGTGCCGGCAGGATGCTGCTCCTGCTCATGGGCACTTTGACAGGGGGGTGACACTCCATGTGTGGAGGAGGAGATGAGACAGGAGCTCAGACCGAGTGCGTCTCCAACTCTGAGAAACTTTGTGTTGGAAGGAAGATGCTGATTGTGTTTCCCTCCGTGGCTCCACTAACACAATACATCACTTCTGTTGTTTCTATTTGCTTAGAAACACCTGCAGATTTCTTTATTGCTTACTTTTATTTATATATCACTGATATGCAATGGGCTGGAGATAGTAAAGGAAAGCTGCTTGATATGTTAGAAACCTAAAAACAGTGGATTAGAAAATGGAAATGTTCGAGTCCTCCTGCTCAGCCTGTGCATGTAAATCTGAACGATGTGTGTGTTTGTAGAGTCAGAGGTGTAATGTGTTACGCTGCTGTCGGTTGTGTTCTAGGGGTCAGGCCCCGCTCGCTCCGTCGCATTAAAGAACCATCGCTGTTTCTTTCTGCTGCTGCTGCTGGGAATTTACTGCAGAACTGATTAGACCGCTCTGTGCTGCTGCAGTTTGAAGGCAGGATTACCGTGTGTGTGTCTGTGTGTGTGTGTGTGTGTGTGTGTCAGAGAGAGAGCGAAATAAGTCATCAAAATGAACAGGACAGCATTTTAAGGCCACACATACGCACACGTTTTGTAATTGCTTTACACACTGACCTGTTTCCGTGCAGGGCAGGTGTGTGTTGTGTGTCTGGCACTGGGACTTATAAGTGTTTCATTGCCTATTTATTAGAACTTTATACAAGGCCACAGAGACACAGAGAAATAGAGACGATGGTCGTAACAAGTCACTTTATTGAATCTCTTAAGGCCGACGAAGGTTTTTTCATCCATTATAAAAGTGCAATTAAACCTCATAATCATCTGTGAGGTCCCTGGTTTGGGAAACAGTCCAATTTTAATTTAAAATAAACATTAACCATCTCGGAAATTTAAAGGGATGCTACTGGGTTCAACTTTTATGTCTTTTTCATGATTGTTTCACACTTTTAGATTTTTGGACAAAAATATTTGAACTTTATTGCATCTTATAACTTTTTGTATTGGACTGATACCTCTCCTTCTGGGGTTCAGAGTCTTCCCAGGATTGTCCAGGTCTGTTTGTTTGTGGAGATTTGTTAGAATTGTTCATTCCTGCTCATTATCCCTGGATGAAGGCGTCTGATTGAGGAGAGACGTGTCAAGGGGACACTTCAGGACGTGGGGACGCTCGCTGCCGTCTTCCTTCAGCTGGATGTTCATTTATCAGGGAGTCGCAGCCGGAGGTCGGCTCTCATCACACATCTCGTTATTCACGCAGTTCGCAGGACGTCAGGGGAAATTGTTGTTGCCGGCTTTCCTGATTTGCAAGAATCCATTTGTTGGCCTTTTATGCAGAGGGAGAGAGTAAAGTAGATTTAAATAATTAATCTCGTCTCTTCCATAAACATAAAGCACATCTCTTCCGATGCACCGGACTGTTTTTCCTGGAAAAGGACTTCGGACGCCGAGCCTTGATGGGTTGTGTACATACTGTGGAGCTGCTGATGTGCACGATGGGACCTTTACACAAATTGAAGTCGTGGATTATTGTCTTAACGGTATAGAAAAGCAGATTCCGGTTGTATAATGTCTTTAAACCTGTGGAATCAGCTGTGCGGCTGCAGCTGTAATAGCTGCTGCGTGTCAGCGTGGAGGCCGAGCGTGTGTGTGACAGCTGTGCTCGTTTTTACTGTAATACCATCTCCTCTGAGCCAAATGGTGTTTGCATTTCCCGGAAGTGTGTGTCTGTGTCTGTGTGTGTGTGCGTTGTGTAGGTTAATGCTTATGTTCGTTGTTTGTGTCTATGATGAAGTTGGAGGTTTGATCATTTCTGTGTTTCTTTTAAAACTGGTGTAGTGTGCGTGTGTGTGTGCGACTTTTTGTTGATGTGCTGGTGGGATTTGTTGTGTTGCTCCCGGGCACGTCAGTCAGCTGTTGGAGTAGAACCTGTAACCTTCTCTGTTTATGGCTCAGCTGCTGGCTGCGTCAAACTGAATGGGAGTCAATGGGAGACAAGGACAGCAACCCTGAGGCCTATTTTTACATGTGTGTGTGAGTGTGAGTGTGTGAGTGTGAGTGTGTGTGTCTGTGTGTTTACGTGTGTGTGTGTGTGGGACAGCTGTTTCTCACAGTGTCCTTGCACCACCAAGACACACACATGATCCTGTGTAAAGGTCAGAGCTCCGCCCCTCTTGGCCGCGCTAGAGTTTCAAAACAAACCCCCCTTCGCCAAGATCCTGCCTGAAGAGGAGGGGGGGTTAGGGGGATGATGACACCCCTAAACTTCACACACACTTACTGTTACACACAAGCACACACACACACACACACACACACACACACACACCTTCGAGCCGACTCTTTGAAGAAGCGATAGACATTTGGTTTCGACGGGTGTTGACCTTTGATCCACCCCTCCTCCCTTCCTCCCTTCCTCCCTTCCTCCCTTCCTCCCTCCTCTTCCTCTTCTTCTCACCTCTTCAGCTTTGAAAAGTCTGAAAGTTTTGCTTCTCGCTGCAGCGATGGAGGACGATGTGTGATTTCAGGAAGGAAGTGCTGCCGGTGTTTAGAAGTCTGACTTTTTCTCTCTCTCATCTGCATTAGAGCAGTTCCCTCCGGAGGAATGAAGCATGGAAAGACGGAGAGAGGGAGAGAGGGAGGGAGAGGAGGAAGGGAGAGGAGGGGAGATGACGACGGCTGCGAAAATAACTTCCTTATTTAGACTCACATGAAGAGAGCGAAGCCGCCAGAGGAGAAAGGGAGAGGTCCCGTGAGAGGCCGAGCAGGAGAAGAGCATCGTTGGTCCTCGGCCTCTTAAATCACCCCCGAGATCAACGTGCATGATTCTTGTTGTGGCTCGGGGGCTTTTAGTGGAGTGACACAAAGTAATTGAACCGGATTGATTGATTGATTGACCGAGGCCTTGTCGACACTATGCTGGAAAATGTTTCCAGTCCGTTTACAAAAATAAAATAAAATCTCTGTCCACACGACCTTTGTTTGACAAAATGTCTCCGTCGAGACGAGATCATAAAAACAACAAACGCTGTAAATGCGATAAAGTCTGAAACAACCATTTGTCAAAGGCCTGAGAGGAATCATGTTTGTGAATAGAATGCTCGTTAGTGGGTAAACTGGGATGTCCAGGTCAAAAGAGTAGTAATATCTGCATTAGTGCAAACAGGGTGTAACAGCTGCAATAAGCATAAAGCTTCTCTACCTTTCCTCTGTTTCTCTCTCTCTCTCTCTCTCTCTCTCTCTCTCTCTCTCTCTCTCTCTTTCCTTGCTGGTATTGATGTTTTGAAATGAATACCTGTCAGATAGCTGGACTCTAAATTTAGAACAGAGACACCCACTCTCTCTCTCTCTCTCTCTCTCTCACCTTCTCTCTATCTCATCTTACCTCCCTCTCTCATTAGCTGCATGCCGACCTTTTGACCCTAGGTCATGATTCTCACGAAAACACCACTTCCTGGAAAACAAAACATCTTCGGTCGTGACCTCAAACCAAACCTGCAGCGTGAAGCGATGAAGTGGAGACACTGGTGTAAACTGTCCTCTTAAAACATCTCTTCATTCTTTGTGTGACTTGTTGTTAGAGGTAAACTAAAGAAGACAAAAACACAAGTGGAAACTTTAATGTCATCTCATGGCGGCCATTTCTTGTAGCAGCCTGTAGTTTTTAACGGTTGATGAATGGGATTTTCTTTGCCTCCAGTCACAATTTCTCCAGTTTTCATTCATTTCATCCCAGAATAAAATAACTTCTGGCAGAGACGTTAAACTGGTTTGAAAGAGGCTGGGAGAGATGATCCATCACCCACTGCAGCACGTCATCTTTTATTGTCGTCCCAGTTATTAATGCGTGTGGAGTCGCAGCTCAGGACTGAAAACTTTTACCTTGTTGTTATGATACTATTCCTTCTCTCTTTTCCTCTTCTCTTAAATCTCCCCCTCTCTGTGACTTGGCGATTTCCTCCCCCTGTCAGTCGTTCACCTTGCACCATTAAGGAGTCGTGACTGGACTCGTGGATGGAGGGAAGGAGGGATGGAGGGAAGGAGGGATGGAGGGATGCAGGGATGCAGGGATGCAGGGATGGAGGGGTGGGGATTGGACAGAGAGAAATGGGTGTGTCGTGATGTTCGGCTTCACCTCTCCGCTCTGCAGCAGCAGGTGGAGAAAGGAGGGATGATAAAACGTATGTGGAGGAGGTGAGGTTGGGGAAAGAAGAGAGGGAGGAGGAAAAGAGGAGAGAAGAGAGGGAGGGAAGGTGGAGGAGCAGTGACAGGGAGGAGGGAGGAAGAGAGGATGAGTTTGCAGTCGCACTGAGTGATGCATGAGAATTAGACAAGACACACACGCACACACACACACACACGCACACACACACACACACACACACACACACACACACGCGCACAGAGTCGTGATGCAGCTGTGAGACGAGCCATTAGATCAGGTGACCGACGGCTGGTCCGTAACCTTTTACCTGCTTCTCCTCTTCCCTTCTTCTTCTCTCCTCCTTTAATTTCATCCCCTCTTTTTCCTCGCTTTTACTTTATTCTCACACTTTTTTTCAAATGTCCTTTCTCCCGTTATTCTTTATTCTTATGCTTGTCTTCCTCCCTCTTCCTCATTCCTTCAACCTCTCCCTCCCCCCCACCTGTCTTCCTCTCTCTTTACTGCTCCCTTCTGTCCCCCTCTTTCCCTCCGTCTCCTGTCCTTCCTTTATCGGTGTCTTCAGTAATGAAACGTGTCACTGTTCGCGCTAATAGAGCTGCTGCAACACAGAAAGGGTCATAAATCAGCCTTTGTAGGTGTGTGTGTGTGTGTGTGTGTGTGTGTGTGTGTGTGTGTGTGTGTGTGTGTGTGTCTGTGATATAAGCGTTTAATCTGCCTGGATACAGTACCTGGGCCACGTGCACACATATACACACACACACATTGGCACACAAGGTGCTGCCACCTCGTTGGGAGGTCGAGGCAAATTCATGCTGTAAATGTCCCCTACAATCCCCCCCCCCCCCCCGCCCCCCCGGTCACAGTCTCCATACTGCTTGTGTGCGACTGTGTGTGTGACTGTGTGTGTGTGTGTCTGTTTTCCAGGCTACCGTCACATGACGTGCTGACTTATGTGGATTGTGTGTGTGTGTGTGTGTATGTGTGTGTGCATGTGTGCATTAGAGGGTATATTTTTGACATCCTGTGAAAATGCAAGTGTTAATCTGTTACGTGAATGCAGGTGTGTGCGTATATGTGTGCGTGTGTGTGCCTGGTATCTTGGCGTGTGTCTGTGTGACAGCTGCCAGCTGGGTCAACCAGCAGCTTACCGGCCGTGGGTGTGTCTTTAATCCACAGAGCAGCATGACACAGGGCTGCAGCTAATGGTTATTTTCATCCCCGATCAATCTGCTGATCAATAGATTCAATTCTCCAGTTTAAATTGATGTAGTTTCTGAAATATCAGCAAATATTGACATTGACACATTCTCAGGAATTCTAATATCAGCAATATTAATTAAAAAAAAACTATATTTACAACCGAGATCATTTAATTTGTGTTATTTGTACTAAATTAGTTTATTTGTACAACTCTTAAATATATTATTAATTTGGCAGCAGATGGAGTGGAACCTTCAGAGGCTCTGGTAAGCCAGGGGGCTGATGGGAAATGTAGTCTTAACGTGATCGATGCCAGTGTGAGATGAAGCCTCTTTTTTTTACTCCACTCATACGCAGGCGTCATCATTAATTGATTAATTAGGCCTCGATGAACCGATAGATGCTCCTGTAGCCACGTTAACCCGTTTCCTCCTGAACCCTCCAACCCCACAGCTCACGAGCTGAGTGCTGCTTATCTACACATTCTTAGAAATCTCACACGACCTTGGGAAGCCGCCGCTGTGTGTGTGTGTGTCGGTGTGTGTGTGTGTGCCTTTGGGTTGCCAAGCTGTGATAAGCTTTTCTATTAGTTACATCTAGTGAGGCCCACCCAGCTGTAGGGGAACACAGACCCATTACAATTGATTTGAGACTATAAGATTTACTCACACAAATTGGCTTTTTGGATCACTGATAGTGTGTCTGTGTGTGTGTGTATGTGTTGAAAGGGCAGGAGGATGTTTTTGTGTATTTGCGACTTATGTAGTCTATGTTTAACGTGTTTACCGCAGCTGTTTGTTGTGCTTGGTACATATTTGGGTTTTATTTTGTCCATAAATGTGTGTTTATAATCTAGCTTGTGTGTCTGCTTGTGTGTGTGTGTGTGTGTGTCATCACATTACCACTCTCTAATGAGAAGTTTGCCTGCTGCTCTTCACGACGCAGCTCCACGCTATGATCTGCGGCCTACAACCGCACACACATACACACATACACACAAACACACACACATACACAGTTGTTTATGGTTCTGTGAGACTGATTAGGTGTGTGTGTGTAATTAGCTGTGAGCTCTCAGGTTGTCTTTACATCAAAGCTTCAGTTTGAAGATATTTTGCTTCCTATGTTTTGAGTCACGTCAGCCAATCGGATCCATCCGCTGTGGTCATGTGGTCTGTCTCGTGTCAGGGTTGATCTTGGCAGGAATTGATTGGCTGATTGATTAGCTGCTAAGGCAATTGATTAACTAACTGATGGTTGATTGACATGTGGTTAAAAGACTGAAGAAGAATGAGCTTCTGTTTTCTGTAAAAATTATCCTTTGCTCTTTATTTGTCTTCTATTATACCTTCCCTCCCTCCTTCCTCCCTTCCTTCCTTCCTTCCTTCCTTCCTTCCTTGCTTTTTAACTATTTATACCATTCCTATTTACGCTACAACAATAGTGAAATATACTTTAAACATTTCCAGTACTGTCTCACTACTGACACTCATCTCTATAACAACTTTTAGAGAACAATTTTTATATTTTTCTATCCTGAAGGTTTGATGAATTAAAAAGTTTAACCAGAGACATTTACTCATTTCTGTGACATATATCAGGATAAGCTCCTTCCTTCCCACCTGGTGGGACATTTGAGGACAGTGGAGTCCAACCGTTGAGCTCGTCAGGTAACGGGTGTCCCCTGTTTCCTGCTCGTCTTCTGTTCCCTCCCTTTGTCCCCGGCTCCCTGTGTCCGATATGTCAGAGTCAGATTTCAACCCCGCTGTCTGGGATGTGGTGCTGGGAAGGGAAATAATGGAGGAACCCACCCGTCATGTTTTACCACTTTATCCTGGATTCGAGTCCACCATTAAAAGTTCCTCACAGGAGTTCTGATACATTCAGGTCGTCCCACACACAATATTTCATTTGAGTGATTAAGGCCCACTGCCACCGTGACTCAGTGATATCGCTTTACAAGCCTGCAGGATCTTATTTCCCCACAACGTCCCTGTTGGTCTGCACCGCCTTCCTCCTCCTCCTCCTCCTCGCTGCAGCTCTCTGACATCATAGAGAGCCCCAGTTTACCCTCCATCAGAAGAAGCCGAGCGTGATGTGTTGCTGCTGCATCCTTTTATTTTGCTGGTCCAGGGTCAGGGGAGCAGAGGGCATATGAGACAAGAATCCAAAGCAGCCGGAGGCGAGGCTGCATCTTTATGAAAAGTTCAAACATTTAATTATTTTAAAGTTTTATTTCCATTTAATCAAAGAAACTAAATACGACAAATAATATCGAATCCGTCACTTTTGTTTCCCGCTGATCAAATTACTGTTGAAATGAGCTAATTGATGAATTTTCCATAAATTTCAACAAATTATGTTTAACGCACACTGAACGCCTCGCCAATGAAATCTCATTGGCTCGGATCAGGCTTCAAAAGTGACCATCGGAGGAGTTTAAACGAAGGTGAAGTAATCTGATTGGCCGACCTGTCGCCGCTGAATTAAGGTCAGGTGAAGCGATGGATTTGTAGTTTCAAAATGAGTGTTGTGTGACGCTTTGTAATCGGGGGTCAGGGAAAGGTGTGTGAACGTGTGTGTGTGAGTGTGCGTCGCTGAGATCGACTTAAAAACCTGATATCGTGCAAACTGCATCGCAACTGATGAAGACTCAGTAACTGTCACTACTCCTGCAGTTACAGAATTAAGACCACCCTCTTCCTCACTACACACACACACACACACACAAAGTATGTAACATCATTACCCCCCCCCCCCCCCCCCCCGCTGACCTCTGACCTGACCCCTGCGATAAGGTTTACTCTGATTTTCCCCAATCCTGTTAAGAGCTTTACCAACGCTGCCTGGCTGAAGGGATAGATTACCAGCCAAGCGGAGGGATGGAGCGATGGTGGGACATGAGGGAAGATGGGATTTGAACAGACATGCATCATGGGAGAGAAGTGACTGACAGATTTGGAGCCAAGAAACTCAAACATGACCTCATGATGGCGTACATTCCACTGATCAGGATGAATTAGGCCTCACTAGTATTTAAGTTAAGGGCCGGGGAGTTTGCAGGGGATAGTCAGTGTCATGCCTCAGACCGTCCACAGCATGTGATGGGAGGATGGAGAGAAAGGCGGTCGGGGGGGGGGGAGTAAGATGAGAAGCGAGACGTTGCACGAGTTTGATGCATCCTCCTTGTTGCCTCCTAATGAGTTCCTCAGTGAGAGCGATTGTGGAGATTGGGACCTCGAGGAACAAGCGCGTATGCTTTTTATTTGTGGCAGTGACGTGTGTTAATGCGGACAGAGGAGGGGGGGGGCGGTCACATGGTGGTCTTCACTTCAGGAATTAAAAAAGGAGGGGTATATTTGCGAAAACACGGATTGTAGAAGAAGGAGGAAGAGTAGAAACGACAGATGTAAAGTAACACGGAGAGGAGGACGGAGCAGGTGATGGATGTGATGTTGACATGGAAGCTTTATTTGAGTGTGTACTTCTGGACAGCTCACCAATCCCGTCTGTTCGCTGGGATCAGCATCCGCCTCTAATTGCTAATGAAGCTATTGAGAATAATCAGATACGCTGATGTTACAGTGATGGATTCAGTCCTGAGGCTGCAGCTCCGGCACAAAACAACATCTCTTCGGGTTCACTTCAGGTTTGATCCGAATCAGAGAGTTAGAACCAAATCGGGTTTGTTACAGCTCCATATTATTAACACTTTCTAGGTTGGAGTTCCGAACATGGGGTCAGGGATCCTTCCAGAGGGCTGGAGGATGAATCTGAGGGTTTCTTAAATGATCAAGGAAACTAAATAACACACATTACAGTTCTTAAAGAAAGATTTCCCTTTAGGTTTGCTGTTTTTACAGAATCAGACATGTTACCCTCCTCCTTTGTGTCCGATCCAGACTGAGTACCTTTTGGCCCTTTCCACAGGCAGCACCACTGAGAACCTACTCCCCACTTGCTATCTGACTCCTGGTGTGATCCATTTCGATGCCCTTGCTAGTTCTCTGCTGGAACTGACAGTTACTCGAGTGGAAGTGGTCAAAGGTGACGTCCTTGGATTTGGCAGGAAAACAAATCCTTGTGGCCGACCAGGCTTCATATGAGCTGATTTAGACACTGCACAGTCATCCTCTGAGCCCGTTCTGGTGCATCTATAGCACATATCATTTTAATTCATCCTCATAAACTGTGAAACACACACGGACCATTGGTGTGTTCGGTGTAAGAGTGTGTGGATGCATTATGGAGAGGGAGGAGGATGCCCACACAGGGACTCTAATGGATTGATAGATGGGGTGCAGGGGTTCTGGTGCAGCTCAAGGCCAAGTGCTCTGAAATTAGATACTGAGACGGTGGGACACCTGAGACCGGGACATCGTAGCTGCTGAGGGTTAAAACCTGTTCAGCAGCAATTTAATCAACACGCGTCTCTCACAGGAAATTTGGAAAATGGTCGCCGGTGCTTAAGGAGATTGCAAAGTCGTCACGTCGGGAGAACGAAAAGGACACGGAGGAGATTGTGATGCAGCTGTGTTTATTTTAGAAACCAGTTCAATATCTTCTCTGCTCATCGGTGACTTTCTGTAACTGAGTTTCATCAAATTAACTCAAAGTGAGCAGATTCAATCCTCTTACAGTCGGGAGAGAGAGAGAGTGTCTCTGCATCTCAATCTCCTGACTCCCTCTGTCCTGTTTCCATTCGGTGTCTGTTCTGTCCTCACACTGAATGAGCCGGGCTGGCAGCGCCTCCTCGCCGTCTCAGCTGCCACCGCCGCTCTTATTTCTGAGCCCTGAATCGGCTTCCCCCCCCCCGATCCCATTACGAGGCCGAACCGGCTACCTGCGGCGTCAGGACGGCAGCTCCCCCCCGCTCCTTCAGCCCGGCGCTCCATCTCGTCTTCAGGCCGTCATCGTCTGTCGCTGGTGATTTCCTCGATGTTGATGTTTGGCTCGAGTGAGACACAGGTTTTACCCTTGATGCAGCTTTTTGATTCCTGATATCGATCATCATTTTCATTAAATTGTAATTATTTTATGTTAAATTTAATTAAATAATAGAAAAGTTGATGTTTCCTTTGATGCAAATGACAAGATAACAAAGAAGAAAGTTTCTAGTGTCTAAACATTTTCAGAATTTGTGCAGGTTGTGTAATTATTTGAAATTAAATTCAAAGTTGCTTAAATGTAAGATTTAAGCAACAGGACTTTAAAATTTGTAATTCCGAGAATAAAAAGCTCTGCAACTTTACAAAAATTAAATTAAATCTTTCAATATGTATCCAAATATTTAATATTGCTAAAAATCTTTACTGAAATGTCTGGTGATGATTCTCTATTTAATTTGCACTTATTTTAGCTTCCGTCACCCCCCCACCCCCTCCCCTCCCTCATCTCACTGAGCTGCTGAGTCGCCCTTCGCTCGCTCCTGATTGGCTGTGGCTTTATCCATCGGCCAGTGGAACAGTCCGATTTAGACTTGACTGCTAATCTGACAACAATTAAGCGGGTGCTTAGCGATGAGGTGGGGATGGCGAGGAGTGGGCGTGGCTCAGGGATCCAGAGGAGCCGCCACCTTGTAGTTGTGCATGGATCTGGTGATGCACGTGCACGTGGCCGAGGCCGCGACACACTGTGAATCAGCCTGTTGCATCGAGCACAGTGTGCGTGGCTAAATGTGAGTGTTCATCCATCCCTCCGTCATTAGCCTCTTACGTGCAGGGGACGGGCGAGGGCTCACCTGGGCTCGCGCTTCCAGAATTAGCCTGTGTGCCGCGGCCGCTTCCCCCCCCCCCCGCCGGGGGAGGGAGGGATGGATCGAGCCAGATTAGGTTGCAGAGTGACAGAGGTTGGCTGGAGGTGAGATCAGTGAAACGGATCTGCCTGGAGGATGGAAGAGCCGGAGACTGGATCCTGGGCCATGAGTCGACAGAACGCGCCTCAGAAGAACACACAGACACACACTGGATTCTTAATTTGGTTAATTGCTTAAATCAGGTGCAACACATTGAGGGTAACAAAGCAGCCGTGCCGCTCCGACCTTAACTTTAATATTTTGGGTTATATTCTAACGAATCATTAGTGATATTTACGAGCGTCATTATGAAACAGTAATGAGGCCGTTGTTGTCTCGACCTCTCCTCCTCCCTCTTCTGGATAAAATAACCAAACTAAAGAGACACGTCCTTCTGGGTGACGAGGACATTTTACAGCTTTTCATAAAAGTAATCCCATCCATTTGAAATCCAGGCAGATTTGCTGGAGGCAGATGAATCCTAATTTTTGGCTGAGACACTTAAGTTTGGTTCCATTCAAAAGGTTAATGGTAAATGACTTGTTATAAAGTCCCTCACATGGCAGATCAGAGGCTAAACTAACCAACGTTTGGCAGAAAATCAGACAAATATCTTTTTTTTAGCAGAAACGTTGTTATTACCCGGCTCCGCTGCTGTTGGAGCCTCGGAGGCTTCAGCTCTCAGAGTCAGAGCTGGATGTCGAGCGGGAACCAGAGCGAGGAGGAAAGTGAAAGTGAACGTCTGATTGAACTCAGAGTGTTTCTGAGTCCAGACTGGAAGAAGCATCAGCAGCACTCAATAACACTTGTTGTATTGACTGAAGGCCAGACATCATTTGCAGACTGTATGTGTGTGTGTGTGTGTGTTTGTCTGCGGGCACAATAGAGATATGAAGGAAGTGAACCTGCACGTTTGTGTGTCTCAGATGAAGAGAGAGGAATAGAGAGTGTGTGTTTGTGTGTGTGTGTTATGAGAAAAGAACAAATTGAACCAAGTGGCAATTTGTCTGAAGTTGGGTAATTCCCTAAGTACTCGTCACTCGTTCTCTTTGATCACTTCATGCTCTCACGCTGTCTGTCTGATAGTAATGAGGTCAGGGGTCAGGGGTCAAGAGGATACAAGAGGAAGATGACCTGAGGGTAAATTCTACTCCTAAACTTTGTGTATTCTTTTCACAAATACTGAATTGGATTCAACCTATAAGCAGCAAAATGTACTTCAAGTGTAGAAGTACTGCGTCTGAATGAAGCCTCGTGATGGAAGACATCATTAGAAGGAAGCAGGTGGAAGCAGGTGGAGCTGCTGCAGTTCCATAAAGACTCGGGGACAACACCTGAATCCGAGGGGTCGTCAGATGATTAATATGAAAAGACACGAAGAAGAAAAATTATCATACAGAACCTCTGTTCACAGCTTTAGGGCCTTTTCTGTGATATTTGATTTCTGCTGCAGATATGAGATCGTTTTAAGATTCACTGAAATGAAAACATGTGAGAAGTTTAGAGCGGAAAGTCTCCGTTTGGCTCAAAGTGTTTTAAACCAGATATCTGACATCTTTTATAAAAGTAGCCCTTTCATACTTGGTACGTATAAATACTGTGTCCTGTTGTTTAATCACTTAAGACAAATGTGAAGGTGAAAACTTTACGGTGATGTTTTACAAACTTGTCTAAAGTGTGTGACCCTGCAGCTGCACCTCGTGTGGTGGAGTCCTGACGCTCATCGTGTGTGTTACTGAGAACATTCTGAACTTCAGCTTCATACACGGAGCGGAAACACAACTCGTGAGCGCGGAAAGTTATTTCAGGTCGTCGTGATCACATGAACCCTCCTAGGGTTTTAGTGTCAAGCTCAAAGGCACTGCGGCAGGGGAGCATGCCCCATGGTCGTGTGTAATGACATCTTATCCCTTGGAATTACTGTACACAAAGATATACACAACTGCATGAGGACACACACACACAGGCCTGGAGGAGCCGGGATGGGAACAGTCAGTACAACACTTTTTTCAGCAGCATCCCACTTCCTCTCTGGTTTTGGCCTCAGTTGAGCTCATGGCATCCCAAACACACACAAAATACACACTTAACACACACACACAAACACACACCCTCATTGACCTCATGACTGACTGACTCACTGACTGACTGGTTGTCATTTAGCAAGTTTAGAGGAATTAAGTGAATTAAATTATAAAGGAAATGGCACACAAGGTTCCTTTTTAAACGCAACACACACACACACACACACACACATACACACACACACAGTCTCACCACTGAGGCAGGTAATGAGAAACAGTAGCTGACAATTTTCCTTATTGATTGATTGATTCATTAAAATGTGTGAGACGAAGCCAGAAATCACTTTTATCTGTCATGTGACAACAACACGACAGGAGGCCAAGGCCATGCATCTTTATAGTGTGTGTGAGTGTGTGTGTCTGTCTGTGTGTGGGGGTGAGGGGTCATCTGTGTCTGGCAATGGCTCCTCAAGTCAGTGGCAGCCTGTGGAAGAATTGGTCATGAGACCAGGATAAGAGCTAAATATAGACCCACAACCACACACACACACACACAGACACACACTGACGCTGTCTCCGTGCTATATGCTCAGTATCTGAATGAACCAGTCCACCTATCAGAGAGTCCCGCTGCAGATTTGCATTCTGGGAACATTTTCTCTCTTTTCTTTCTCCATTTATTTCTCCCGACCTCGTTCATCTATCATCGCCGCGGAGAGACGCTCCTCAGGGAGCCAGCGCCAAACTCCCTGTGTCTCTGTGTCCCTGTGTCCCTGTGTCTCTGTGTCCCTGTGTCTCTGTGTCCCTGTGTCTCTGTGTCCCTGTGTCCCTGTGTCTCTGTGTCTCTGTGTCCCTGTATCTCTGTGTCCCTGTGTCCCTGTGTCCCTGTGTCTCTGTGTCTCTGTGTCCCTGTGTCCCTGTGTCCCTGTGTCTCTGTGTCCCTGTATCTCTGTGTCCCTGTGTCTCTGTGTCCCTGTGTCTCTGTGTCCCTGTGTCTCTGTGTCTCTGTGTCTCTGTGTCTCTGTCTCTGTGTCCCTGTGTCTCTGTGTCTCTGTGTCCCTGTGTCTCTGTGTCCCTGTGTCTCTGTGTCCCTGTGTCCCTGTGTCCCTGTGTCTCTGTGTCCCTGTGTCTCTGTGTCTCTGTGTCTCTGTGTCTCTGTGTCTCTGTGTCCCTGTGTCTCTGTGTCTCTGTGTCTCTGTGTCTCTGTGTCCCTGTGTCTCTGTGTCTCTGTGTCCCTGTGTCTCTGTGTCCCTGTGTCTCTGTGTCCTTGTGTCTCTGTGTCCATGTGTCTCTGTGTCCCTGTGTCTCTGTGTCCCTGTGTCTCTGTGTCTCTGTGTCCCTGTGTCTCTGTGTCCCTGTGTCTCTGTGTCTCTGTGTCCCTGTGTCCCTGTGTCTCTGTGTCTCTGTGTCTCTGTGTCCCTGTGTCTCTGTGTCTCTGTGTCCCTGTGTCTCTGTGTCTCTGTGTCCCTGTGTCTCTGTGTCCCTGTGTCTCTGTGTCCCTGTGTCCCTGTGTCTCTGTGTCTCTGCTCCTCTTCCTGCATGTCTCTCAGAATCACAGTGAGCGTCACAAGCCTCTTTCATCACTCACAATCAAAACTGGAAAGACTTCATTTCCTCTTTGCTCTTTTCTTTTTTTGTCTCCTCAGAATTGTGTCCTCTGTCTCTTGAGACCTGGACTTTAATAAAACTTAACTTTTTGATTGAATTATTGAGTTATGGCTCAAAACGACTTTGACCAATTTATATACAGTTAATCCTTAATGTCATATATTTATGTACTTTCCTATAGATTTATGTGCATTTAAAGCCTGTTTAGCACTTGGTTGTTTAGATTTTGCCGTATAGATAAACTTTGAGTTGATTTGACAAACAACTCGAACACATAACGTTTTCATCTTCTCTATAAAAACACATAAAATAGAGGAGAACATTTATTTCTCTCAAACGACTCGTTTGAGTCGATACAATCCGAAGTTCTTGTAAATTAATCAACAATTGTGTTGATAATTGATTTTTATAGTAATTTATCAAGACAAAATGCAGAATGTTTCCTCTCCAGCGTGCGATACAATCCTGAGTTAAACACCTTTGTGTTTTAGACTCAAGCACCAAACGATTATTCAACAGGTTCAGATAATGACATAATCGTTAGCGAGCTCCTGAGGGTTGAGACGGGCTGCAGCTCTGGATCGGGGGGGGGGGGGGGGGGGGGGTCACCACCCTGCATGTAGAGCATTTCTGGATAAATAAAGATGATTCAGCAGGAGATAATGATTCCCATTGATCCTCTTCCTCATTCAGCTTCTGTCCTCACCCTGGTGACTCTTCATCAACTCACTTTGTACCTCGATAATCAAACGGCACATAATTGGCTTTTCGTGGCCCTTATTAAATATGGGGGGGGGGGTTTGTTTGCGGTAATTAAGCACATCCCTCCTGTGTCGTCTGCCGAGGAGGGAAACGAGATGTGAAGTTTAAATCCTGCAGCTTTTCCATTCTCATTACCTGTCGACAAATTACTGATTCACTGGAGACGCTCTCACGTCAGGACGGAGTGTCGCTGCTCTGCCTGGAGAGAGGAGGAGATAAGACGCTCTGTACAATGTGGGTGACAACACAAAGTGTGTAGTAATTTAACAAGTTGTTGATTAAAGCACGTTTTGATGAAAAGAAACATTCACACGTTCATTGAGCGGAATATCGGGGGTGATCTTCTTGTATTCTTCTTATATACGACTCCTGAAACAATTTGAGGTCTCTTTCTTCTCCTGTTGTAAAACCAGAGGTTGTTAAATCTGTTGATAGGAAGTTTCTGATTTGTTTTGAAATCTTTCTCTGATCCGAACTGAAATGTATTTATTTGGGTTCTTTCCTGACCAACAACGTTTCCTTCCATCGTACAATGGCCAACACCGGTCCCCTGAAATTCAGCCAAGACGCAAATGATCATCTGAATATGATTTGTTCTTAGATAAAAAAGATAATATTCCTTTGGAAAGAGATAAAAATGTTAAAGAACGTCCTGTCTCTCAAAGTTAAAGAAAGTGATATAAAAACTTTACTGGATCCTCTCCAGAAGTTCTTGGCCAGTGTCTCATCCTTCAACCAAGTTTCTTTTGAAAATCTGTTTAGTAGTTTTTGCACAAACAAACCAAACAAGGTAACAAGCAGCTCATCATCTCTGCACAGACAGAAGCACGATCATCAATCCAAAGAGGAAGTTCCCCCAGACTCTCCAAAGTGATCCTTGAGAAATGGAGTTTAGAGGGAGCTCAGCGTTGAGCATTTATCACCAAAGACCAAATTAAAACGTCCAATACGTGAAATCCATGTCTGATAAGCCAGCGTCAGTTTCCTCTGATCAATGCTCCCGTGCACGTTCGTGTGCCGGCCACATTTTACGGGGGGGTCGTGAGTCCACGAGTTTAAGTTGCAGAGCGGAGACGTCTTCTAAACCACTTCCTGCCAAAGGCACCTTGAAGACAGTGGGAGTTAAGGGAGCGGGACACTTAGCCACGTCTCCTGCAGCCTGGCAGGTTGCCTTATATCTATGTCACTTCAGTGTGCACGGGGGGGGGGGGGGGAGTGATTACAAGTCTCTATCTGGCTCCTCTCATCATCATCTCTCATGTATATGAGCTCAGCTCTGTCACTTCACCTTCACACATTCCTGCTGTTTCTCTATTTTGGAGATTAAAAGTTAGAATCACGGAGATTTGAATTCTCACAGATCCGAGATCAGTCCTGTGTTGGATCGTGTTTGGAGACAAATTTGGACTTTGGGTAAAACTCCTGAAGATTCGTGCGGGAGAGAGAAAGTGGGATTTTGACCTCATTAAAAATAAGTTTAAGTAATTTACGAAACTAAATAGAAATAGAATATTTGTTTTTTTTTGTTACTGGAGTCGTGCATAAATCTCCATTATTTCCTCAAAGGTCAAAATTGAGGTTTTAGTCTCTTCTGATTTATCAAATCATATCATAATTACTTTTTGTTTTATCCTTCAGAACTTAATTAAAGAACAGCAGCTCGGAGTCCAAGTTTTGATTATTTAAAACCTCTCGATGCTTTTAGTTATTCACAACGAGAGCTGAACCCCCGAAGGGTCGAGGCAAATTATTCATGTTACACCAGCAGATGTAAATAATCTGTGAAGTGATCACGTACATTCAACAGGGACCTGAGCTCCTTTCTTTTCCCTGCTGCCCTCCTGCACCTACAGCCCAGAGTTGAGAGAGCTTGACCTTGTATGGTTGTAGTGGTGTGTGTGTCTTTTTGTGGCTGTGTGTGTATATGTGTGTGTGTGTGCATGCCTGAGCCTTAAGGGAAGTGTGGACAGTCCAGAACACTGATGGCCGACTCACTGGCACATGACCGGGCTTGTGACTGAGCTTATATAACATTAGTCGTGGAGCTGTCAGGGAATCAGCAGCCGGAGGTTTGATTCCCCTTGTGGATCGATGCAGAATCACACGAGGATCAGAACCACGTAGGAAACACACATCCGATTTCCCTGTGACACTAAACCTCTACATTCGACATCCTGATCCAGTTGGTGTAAATCATGAAACACATTGTTTGGAATTAGTGTGTTAATTTACATTTATTGACGTTTTTCTCTGGTTTTCTTCGCTTCACACTTTTAGCTTCGAATCCAAGAATAACTTTCTCGCTTCATAAGCTCAACTCCACGGACGAGATCATTTCAGCCCTTTGAGGAACCCTCCACTAAACTATAATTCCAATCTACTATTAATAGCAGACTAATGGAAAGACGTGCGGCTTCACCTCGGCCCCCTGCTGAGAAGTCAAACGAGAGATAACCCTGGGAAGAATAGACCCTGCGGTTGAATATAGAAGTGAAAGATGCCGGTTCAGCACATCCACACGCACACGTCTCGTTGGCCTTCCCACAGTCACCCGCTGGTTTGAGCCCCGACCGCTCTCCCCACGTGCCGACGTGCTATAAATAGCGCGCGGGTTTAGTGCGTGATTGTCCCGGCAGGCGTTTCATGAGTGAACGGTCCAGTAGGTTTCTCACTGTTGTTACTGACGCAGAGATTAACCACAAATGGAAGTCACCACACTTTATTTCTCTCCCATTTCTCCTCTGTCGTTATTATCATTATTAGTATCACACTGCCCTTTACAAGCCGACACTAACCAGTAGTTTTAAGAGGCTTCAAAAGGTCAGAGGTCGGCGTGAAGTTTGCACACGTGGGTACTTGTGGGTGCTTTCGGTCTCTGTCTTCCTTTATTTGAGTAATTCATGGTCATATTTCTCTCGTAAACTCTGAATGAACTTATTCCATTTTTTCCCTGAAGTGTTTTCTCTTTCGATGTCTTCAAAGGTGTTCATTTCACACCAGTTTGCTTAATCTCCCCAGTCTAATGCCCCATTTAGGCCATAATCGATTCAGCCAGAGACACAGTGAGGGATGGGTTCATTGCTCAGACACTATTGTGTTATCAGCACATTAACAGGGAGAAGAATAAGCCACTTTTCTCCCCTTTATTTCCTCTTTTATCAAGTGTTTATTTCGTTCCCACAGAGAAGTGACTGAGCACAGAACAGAACTTGTGACTTTCTCCTCAGACGTCTGGGTTTCAAACTTAAAGCCACCGCGGTCTAGGAGCTGTTTGAGGAATCTGAGCTTCTTTTCAACTCGAGACTTTATCAGGATTCAAACGGGCGGTTTCTCTGAGCTGCTGAGTTTGACTCCGTGCAGGAGGCGCTGCTCGTCTGAAAGAAGTCAGCATCATTTCTGAAAAGAATAAACCAGAAAACTTAGATCTTTGTTCTATCGTAAAGTTATCGTTAAGTTTTAATAGATTCCAGTAAAACCCGTTGTCAGAGCCGAAGTAGAGAGCGACTACTTTTCCGTTTTGTGTTAGAAACTAATATAACGAGTGTGAGTCTGTTGTTTCTGGAATCTTCCTTTGCTTTATCGAGGAGCCTAAAGTGGTTTAAAGATCTGACATCACATGGACTGGTACTGAGCGTGTCTGAGGTCAAAGGTCACTGCTCTCATACAATAGGTACAACACGATATTCAGATTTCCTGTACGACACAGAAAATAGTAAATGAGATCGCAGCAGAGCCAGTTTTGCTTCTCTCCGTGTTTTGTTGTGTTTGGTCTGTGTTGCGTAGTTTTGTATGCAAGGGGTCACCTGTGTGTATGCATGGGACCACCTGTGTGTGTTAACATGTGACGTGTGTGTGACGGAGCAGGACGTTGGTTTCATGAGTGATGCCATCGACCCAGCTGTCCTCTGAGCAGGTGCTCGTGTGCTGCTCGGTCAACACCTCACATGTATGTCAAGGTTTCCCTGGTTCCTGGTGCAGCATGTTCAGGTGTGTGAAGTGTGTGTGTGTGTGCGTCGTGCCCAAGGATGTTTTTATTGATTGATGGCTGCGGGGGAGAGATGAAAGGAGAGAAGGAGGGATGAAAGGAGGAAAGATAGAGAGGCTGAGTGGAAACAAAGAAATCAATCAGCCTGTCCTCCGAGTTTACAAGGAGGGAGAGATGGAGGGAGGATGGGAAGAAGAAGGGAAACACGGAGGAGAGAGGAGGAGAGATGGGAGGATGGGTGATAAAAGGAGGCAGAGAAGAGAGATGGAGGAGAGAGAGAAGGAAGAGGATTAAACGGGTGAAGGGATGGAAGAAGAGAGTGAAAGGCAGTGAAGAGGAGAGGAAAGAAGTGATGAGGAAGGGCGATGGCCAGAGGAGGTCTAAGTGGAGCAGAGGGAAGCTGAGGAAGACAATGGAAGAGGAGAGAAGAGAAGAGAAGGAGGGATGAAAGAAGAAAATTATTAAAAGTTAAAGAAACATAAGGAAACAAGGGAAGAAGGAGGAGATGGTGAAGAGAAAAAGACCAAATTGAAGCTGATGAAAAGGGAAAAGAAGGATGAGATGAAGAGGATTGAGTAGGAGAGGAGATGAAGGATGATAGGGAGAGCAGAGGAGAAGAAAACAGAAAAGAGAGATGGATGAAGTTATTGAAATGGAGAGATATTGAGTGTAAGAAAGAGTGAAAAACGATAAAGGAGAAAAAGAGGAGAGAGGAGGCTAGTCAAGGAAAGGACAGTTGAAGGAGGGAAGAGAGCGGATGAGAAGAAGGAGGAGAGAGGGAAGGAATGATGTGTGGAGGGGGATGAGTCAGATGCACGTGAGGGGGATGTGAGCTGCATGCTAACTACACACACACACACACACACACACACACACTAGGTGAAAACACACATCTGCATCAGCAACTGGGAGGAGAGGAAGCGGTGGGAGGGTCTTACAGAGGGCATCCCCCTTTCCTTCCTTCCCATCTTCTTCTTCTTCACTATCAAGTCACGACTGGCCTCCCTCCCTCTATCCCTCCCTCCCTCCCTCTATCACTCTTTCATTCCCTCTCTTCTGACCCACATCTCTCATTTTTCTCCCTCTCACCAACTCAGTCTTTCTCATCACTTCCCTTCTTCTCATCTGTGCGTCCGCCGTATTTTTTTGTTTAGCCAACATCTCTCTTTTCTTCTCCCTCTCTTCTTCCTCCCCCTCTTCCTTTTCATGCCTCTCTTTCCCTCCACCCTCTCCTTCTCTCTCTCTCTCTCTCTCTCTCTTCACTCTGCTGATTGGCTCTTTGATCACGTCTCTGCTCTGGTGTGTAATTCTGCTCTGTAATTTATGAAACCATGAATGATATCATCTCGTGTTATTCATTCCCTGACCTGAATAAACAGACAAATCAACTGGTGCACGGGGACAGTTGTAAAAATACAACAGTTAATGTCGTGATGATGAAGAGACACGATGAATATTGATCTAAAGTCAAAGATAGAAATGAAAGAGAGATGATGGTCGGTCACTGCTGCGTGAAATTAACTACATCGGCGATACATTGTGAGTTTGTTGATTCATTTTTAAGTGTTGGCTCGTGCAGCTGCAGCCAATCGGTCAGTTTGATGGTGAAATAATCCAAAATAATAATTGAACAATGTTCAGTAAATATGAATAGTCTCATTTACAAGCTGTGCATGAAGCTTAATTTGAATTGAAACACGCTCTTGTTAGCTTGTGGCATCGTTAGCGCTCGCTGTTGTTGTGCTTGCGTGCAGAACGCTGTGTGGCGTCGTTGTGGCTGGTCGCACAACTCAGTGTGACTCAGTGAGGGAGCGTGGAGATTCCCTGACGGCTCCTGGAGGCAGATCACAGACGCTGGTGATGAAGATGAGATATCGTGAAGGAAACTATGAAGAAATACTCTCTCTCTGGTGGAGTGGTTGTGTTTTTCACACCTGTTGTTTAGGAGAAGGGTCAGTAACTGTTCCTCGTTATGAATGAAAGAGAGAGAGAGTTGACATCAGAGTGAATCTCACAATCTGTCAAGCTCCACTAAAAACTGCACTGAAGTAATCTGATTACTGAGTAATCTATAGTAAACAAACTTTAAAATAATGGACAGGTTTTATGGTTTTTAAAAGAAACTGTTGCATATTATCAGTTATAAGCGTTTGGCCATAAATTCCTGAGTAATGCACTTTATAAAAACTATAACACAACGTGATAGTAATGTTGTTGTCTTGGTGCAGAGCTGCAGGTTACTTGCTGGCAGCTCTCAGAGTCAACACACTGAACACACACTTTGCAGAGCAGGTTCAGTTTGAGATGATGTTACTGCTGAGGGAATCTGATCGGGGGGGAAAACTGCCTGTTTGATTCAGTTTGAAAGGCGGTTGGTTGACAACTGGTCGGCCCTGTTTACTCGCCCTGTGAGGAGAATGGAGAAGGAAGTGTGTCTGTGTGTGAGTGTGTGTGTCTGTGTGTGAGTGGGCGTGAGAGAGTCTGTGCTTGTAGACACAATTGATTGTTCTCTTGTCTTCTCTAAGAAACGTGCAAACTGACTCACTACGTGAACGCTTGACTTCCTTTTAAAAAAATACCAGTTGCACTTCTCTCCGTCCCTGACACGTCCCCCCCCCCACCACCACCACCTTCTTCCTTCCTCGTTCACCTCCCACCAGAGACCACAGTCCCTCGTCTTCACACTGAGTCACGTACACACACACTTCCTCCTCCTCTTTTCTTTCTGTGCTCTGTGACTCGGCTCAGTGTTTCTGCAGCCATGTGTTGTGACTGGAGACCACGTGGCTCCACCTTCTGACTGGAACCCGTTCTGGGCTTCTTGAGGGGTTTCCTGAAGGGGTTTGAGGACCACGTTGGTGTTTTACAGGACTTGTCCCTCGATGGAGTTTGAGAAGGTGGTTCCATGTGCTCTTGAGGACATTTAAAAAGCTCATTGAGGAGGTTTTCTTTATCAGGTTCAGGGGGCTAATGGATTCCCTGCTCTTGATGGTGTTTCAGGGTTTCTAGATGGGACTCCAGAATATTATCAAGGTGGTGAGATAGACTCAATGAGCTGTAAGAGTTTCTGAGAACAGCTGAAAGCTATTTAGAAGGTTTCCTGGAAAACTAACAGCAGGAATTCAGGGTTTTCTGTAAAGTTTAGGGATTCTAAGGGATTTGAGGGATTTTAAATCCATTGTTGGGGGTTTAGGATCATGAGGGTGTTTGATGGATTCACAGGGGGGGGCCTGGTGGAGGTCAGGAGGTTCATGAAGTTAAGGTGGGGATCTTTAGGCGGTAAGGATAACAATGGACAGATGGTTGTTGAGCCCTTAATGAGGCTTGTGATCAAAAGTATGTTTAACTTCAGTGTGCGTTTAAATATGAATTTGTGAATGAAACAGAACTTCTCTGTGTTACTACAACTACATCACATATTCAAGCTAGTTTTTACTTTTCCCATCCTCCTTCGTCCTAGAGGCTGAATTCAAGGCTCATGGCAGAAGAACCTTCTGTCTTCTGAGTCTGAGGCCGGTGAATTAGCAGCTAATCGACTGGACATGCTCCAAATGCAGGGAATTTACAAATTTTATAAAAGGAACAAATATGTCTCCGTTGTGTTTGTGCTCGTCCACGAGGGAGTCCAGCTGATCACTGTGAGCGCCCAGAATCATTTTCAAAGCATCATTTCAAAGGATGGGGAATAATTTCCTCTTCAGAGCTCAGAAAACAAAGCTGGATCGACCGCGTGCCGCCGTGACGGAGAAGTCCACAGATTACACCGAGGAGCTAATTTCACTGATTAACACACGCTCTGGCCGAGGGGAACTAATCGCCTGAGGACCCTCTGTGACACAATAGCACTTTGTTGATGTGCAGGTCCTCCGCACAACGCCTGCTGCAGTGTGTGACACAGTCTCTGTCTAATCCGTCATTGTGCCGCGGCAGAAGCCTCCATGGGTTTCAGGGTGGAACCTCCTCAAACATGGAAGTCTCATTATCTGTAATGAGTGGCTGTTGAGAGATGAGGGGCTGTTGACGAGAGCTCCTTGTGACTCCGACACTGAGCAGTGTAATAATATACAGTATCTGCCAGATGATGGAGGCTTTCATCCAGAGTGCCTCACGGTGCTTCAACTGCATGCATATTTCACAAAGTGTGGCCCAGTGGGAACCGAACCCCTAAATATAACAATGGCAGCGCCGCGTCGAGCAGTGAACTTCACAGGAAACGGCAACCTCAGCTGGGAGCGGAGTCGCTTCCCATGTTCGGTGACTCGGGTTCTTAGACAGCGGCGGTTACAGAGAAAACATCAATTCCTTTGTGATGCATAAAAGAGCAAAGTGTCCGACTGCAGTGACGCAGGCAGACTGGTTCGTTTCCCTCCAGCTGGGATCAGCACCTCCAGTTATTCAGGATCACGTCTTTTTTTGTGTCGCATCTCAAAAGAGCAAACCGCCCGGGAGTTTAGCTTTTATCTGGATGTTTGACTAACGTGACCTTTGCCCTCTCTCTTCCTCTTGCAGTATGGGGAGGAGGAGGTGTGTTCGGACCGCCTGGACACTGACTTCCCGGACATCGACCTCTCCCAGCTGGACACCAGTGACTTCGACAGCGTCAACTGTCTCAGCGAGCTGCAGTGGTGCAACGACCAGGCCTCAGACGCGTCGCCAGCCTCCATCCACTACAGCACGGCAGATGAGCTCTTTGAGGTGAGGCTCCACAGCTGCTGGTCCCTTTATTCTGATGACGATGTTATTATGTTATTATACACAGATAATCTGGGCCCCAGGATTAGGGGGTTTGGGGGTGAAGGTGTTTTTTAACTGTTGTTATTTTGTCCCTTTGAGCCTTTAAGGGATATCTGGGAGTTCTACGTCTGCCAATAAAACATGGTATTCACTTCCTTTTCGATTCCCACACAACAGAGACTTCAATACCTCATTGAGACGTCCATGCAAATGATGTTACAAAGTGCAGCTTCAAAGTTAAAGGCACAAACCAGAGAGAAAACAACCCACACAACCAACAAATTCAAATCCAGATTGAGATTTTAAACCTAATCCACAAAGTTGGAAGCCTGAAGCCTCGGTTCAAATGCAGAGTTTGTTAATCTGATTTGATTTAGGAAGGAGAAGAAACATCCTGCAGAACCGAAACACATCCTCTGTGTTTCAGCGGTGACAGAAGACGTCCAGCTGCCGGGACCCTTTGTCTCAGGGACACCTTTCAAAAGTTTATATAAGATTTCAAAGTAATCTGGGACGGGTTTAATTTAGTTTAGTTTGCCAATCAGGGGAAATCTCTCTGCTTCTCAGAATTGGAATTGGATGGTTCACCAACTTTCAAACTGAAATTCTACATCTTAACTATTGCAGCATCACAATAACTTAAATATAAATATATATAATATCTATATCTTCAAGCTGCAGGTGTTTTTTGATGCAACCAGACGATGAATGTGTTTCCACCGTGTTCGCCCTGGGCTCGTGTCTCATCACGTTTATTCACAGTATCTGAAACGTTACCTTGACTTGTCTGTTGAGCTCGTGTAACTCATCGTTAATTGTTCAGTCATTGGTTGAATCTTGGCTTCGGGGCCAAAGTTGTCTTTCCCTTGCCTCGTGCAAAGCCCCAAACCTTCACCTGATCCCCTCGCTGAAATCTGGACGTGCAGCGTGTCTCCGGGGACACTGCCGAGAAAGTAATTGCCAGTTATGCTGTGTGTAATACGATGATGGAAGCAGTCCGTCAGTCTGGAGGAGCACTGGGCTTCGTACGGGCTGAGGCTCCAGTATCCCGTGACCTTGGTGGGTGAATTCAGGGAACACCCTCTGCGGCTGAAAGCAAAAGCTGGATCATTGATTGTCTAAAGGTTTCCAGCCCCAGTGACGTCCACTGGTCCCATTACAGCTCGAGTGAGTGCATCCCGAGAAGAGAAAGACGACAACAGGGAGATAAAACAGCCTTTAGGTTCTGTAATGTAACTGTGCTGGTGAGAACTGCTCTAATGCTGTGATGCACCGCGGAGCACTGGTTCCACGAAGAGAGGGCAAGGCATGATGGGAACGGAGGTGAAGTAAACACAGACTCTCTCTCCTCCGTGTCTTTTATCTCATTCGATTCCCCATTAGCCTGAGAGACTGTTCGTCTACCTGCTTCCGACACAAAACTGAAGTTTACGACACACAACCACATCAGCACTAATACACATTTGTGTTGACGCCATAATCTTTATGAGGAAGAAGAGCGCGAGAGCAGGAGGCTTCATTACTGTGATCTGCTGCTGACGGCGTTTTACTAATAAAGACTCAAAGACGAGAGAGACAGAGGAGAAGAGAAGACACGGAAACAGTCGTTCTTCATTCCTCCTCTTGTTTCTCTCCATCTAATTTAACTATTGTCTGTTTCCCTCCTCTCCCTCGCTGTTATTACTCTTTACCGAATCTTCTCCCGACCCAAATTGAGCCTTCTTCTTTCTCTAATTCATCTCCCTTTTTTATTCCTTCTCTCCCTTGTTATTATCCGTCCTTCCACGTGTCCATTTTCTCTGTGTTTTGACATCTTGTTTTATTTCTTTACAATATCCCCACCCGAAAAGACCTTTTTAAGAATAAATTATATTTTCCTCTCACGTCTTCCATACGTCCTTCCCCTTCTCCCCTCTGACAGATCATATTTGACCGGTATCGTATAGATCGCACTAATACCGGCGAGCAGACGGTCGGACGGCTCTCAGTTTGGAACACAGAGTAATGAATAGCGTGATAAGCCACCAGATGAATTCCCCCCCCCCCATGTATCCGACTCTGTGCCGCCCATCGATACTCCACTTATTTACAGCAGCGTATGGGAATCTAATCCCATGTCGGGGGAGATTGATCCCTGTTTGTGTGTGGTCGGATTTCACTTAGAACTAATGGTAGAGTTATGGGATAGGCTTATGATATATTATTACTTTAATGATCATAATGATAATAGTAATAATAATGCAGGATGTGTTTATCTATTATCAATAATTGTACGTTTCGCTTCCTCTTGTCCTCGGTGTGACTTTCCTTCTCCTTCTGTTTCCGTCTCTGCTTCTTCTCACACTCTCAGTTGAATCCAATTAATATCCAGGAAATCTCATTAATATCCATCTCATCTGATTAATTCACTCGGACGTTGAGTTCGTTCCCGACGTCCGTCTCAGCGTCTCCGAGTCTTTAAGTCTCGACCTCCCGTGCAGAGACGGCGAGTCAGCAAAGCTCGGAGACATAAGACAACATGAATTTAATAATAAATAGTTTGGCAGCCGGGAACAGATAGAGCCGGATGATAAAGAGAGGAGACAGATGAGAGGAGCTCGGTGGCTTCCCGTAGGCCGGCCGTGCTATCACCTCTCCACCAGACTCCGCTCTCAGCAAGATGGCAGCTCGGTCACACTAAACAACCCCCGAGTGGGCGTCACAGGACGGGGGGGAGCAGATCCTGACTGGAACCACAGATAAACAAGGTTTTCTGGTCATGTGTTTTCAAATTTCGGGGAAAAAAATACATACATGGAACAAAACCTGGTTGGTTGATGATGATGCTGCCGAACCATCGATAACTATTTCTGTCGGATGAGGTTAAAGGTCGGGTACATGAGGAATATTATACACAATAATAAACAGGATAGAAGAGAAGCGGATGGATTAGCATGACAAGAGGAGGAAGGGAAACAAGAGGGGGGGGCGTGGTTCAGTCATGACACAGCTTCCCTAAAGTCTGTTCTTCATCTGATCCTGACAATAATTTCCAGGCGTGATTATTGTGTACGAGCCTCAAGTCAGAAGGAGGTTAGAGAGATTTTCCAACAGTCTTGATGACTCAAGACAAAATGACTCAAATTTGGTTATTTATTTTGTGAGGATTGCAGGGAGGGATCAATCGGGGGGGAGGGGAGGCCCCTTATGAATCCAGATTTTATTCACTGGATCCAGATTCAGCTGCATTATAATGAATTATAACCTGGGAAATCAGTTAAATCTGTCAGTTTATTATAAAAAAAGGTATTAAAGAAAGTGAAAGTATATTTTTACAGATCCAAAATGTAATGATTTCTTTCTTGGCTCATGTTCCATCCTTCCAGCAGTTTCATTTCTTGGAATCCATTCTGTATGTTTCACGTAATTCTCCTGACTAACAAACGGACAGGGATGAAAACATATCTCCTGTTGGTGGATATAATAAATATGAACTAATAAGAACAATCTGAAATGCAATGTGGCCACTCAAGGATTGTGCAAAAGGAGATAAATTACCAACTAAATGGAAACTGAAATAGAAATGTTTCTCTTGACCTTGATATTCAGCTGATAAGACGTTTATCAGCTTCCATAACTTCTGGCTTTGTGGTGAGATGGTTTCTCACCCTCGCTCTCCTTGTGTTCTTCTCCCTCCAGATAGAAGAGGAGAATGCGGCCCTGCTCGCCGCCCTCACCGACAGCTTGGATGGCATGGTGGACGCCGAGGTGGACGGGCTCTCCGTCTTCCCCGCCCTGGGGGAGGAGCCCGACCAGCAGGACGAGGACAGTCTTCCTCTCGGCGCTGAGGACTTCAGCCAGTCGCTGGGCTCCGAGACCGAGGAATCTCTGGTAAGGATCTGTCTCATACTGTTGGTGCGGGGGAGCCATTCTTCTTCTGTGGTTGTTGTGGTTTCTCATCAGAACGTTTATGTCCGTCTCCGCTGGACGTCTCCGACACTTCCACCTCGTCAAAGAACGACTTCACATCTTCAGCCTCGTCTTTCATTTTTGTCAAATCAAAAAGTCTCCTCAGCTCAAAACCGGCTCCCTGTTGAAAAGGAGCCTTTAACACACACTTAACAACACGCCGCCCCCCCCCCCCTTCCACCATGCTGTTCCTCTTCTCCCCCCCCCCCCCCCCCACACTCTCCCTCTCTTCCTCCCCCAGTATCTTAATCTGTTGAAGGTTTGCTCACCTTGATGTTCCCCTTGTTGGCCCGGGAGGTTCAAAGTCTGCCTCCGACTCCAGGAATACAGAGGGTCACCTTTCATCCAGTGTGTGTCTGTGTGTGTGTGTGGGGGGGGGGGTGTAGCTCTATCTTTGTGAGGACCAGACTGAGTTACAGACTTGTGTGAATATTTTGACTGTACCTCACTTTTTCACAGTTTCTAAAAAGCAGTTTGAGGTTAAGACTCGATTTGTAGACTCAGGATAAGATGAGGTTTTAGATTCATATCGCATGATGTGATATGAACAGGAAATATCCAAGTTATAACTTGACAAAAGTTATAATGTTATAAGGGTAGAAAGAAAGTTCCTGAAAGGTTCGGACTACAGAAAAGTTACAGAAGCTTATTTGTGGAGAAATTATATAAAGATTATAAAGTCTTCAGTAAAGGGAGATATGGAGATATGATAAGTTCAACCTTGGACTCTGTGGCAGTGATGACGCTGCTTCGTCATATCTCAAAACTTTAGACCCGAGTTATGATCAGGTTCAGGTTTTATGTGTGATGGATTTATGTGTGATGATTATTAGACCCCCCCCCAGTTCCTCACAAGTGTAGTGATCCTACCACATGAATGGTCCTGCAGCACGTGGTCGAGTTTGTGTGTGTTTGCTTGTTCTCAGCCCCAGCGCCCCTTTCTCTCCCCCTCTCTCTCCCACTTTCTCTCCCCCTTTCTCCCCCTCCTCGCTCTCTTCTCTTTTCACACTGTGCTGCTGGATGCCTCTCTCTCTCTCTTTCTCTCCCTGGGCCCCTCTCTCTTTCCCTGAACCACACTTCTCAGAATGAAACTTGTTTTTCTCTCTCGTCTCCTCGTCCCCCCTCCTCTCGTTATCAGGCCGGCCTCCTGCACCTGAACCTGCGTCTCCTCACGCAGGAACAACAAATCTCTGTCTCCCTCCTCTGTGCCCTACTTCCCCCCCCCCCCCGGTTCAACCCCCTGTCAGGAGAACGCAGCGTCTGAAGCTTAATACAAGCAGGAAGCTATTTCCCTGCAATAAAGGACTTACGATTACGGCTGTAACGTGGCCTTATTGCACTTGTCAGGATGAATCCAGCCGGCTTCTTTTAATTTGACTTCAATTTCATAGCCTGGGGGGGGGGGGGGGGGGGGGGGGTTCTTGTGCACTCTGATTTAGCGGCTGCTCACAAAGATGCAATTGTTTGCCGGTCATGATTCACGCTGCACGGCTGAATAACCTGCAGAGTAAATATTCAGCGAGCTGCTCTGCACACGTTCAATTACACAGAGAGTTGAACTATAAACATGTCAGTGAAGCCAGTGGAGGGATTTGAGGGTTCAGGCCAGAAAATGGTTTCTAATGATATTTACAGTCAATATACCGACTAATAACTTATTTTATATTTAATACATTTGGTTCCTGTGGAAAACTTGACACGATTGGAGACCTGAGCACATTTAAACTGGATTTGATCACAGCTTGGATTTGAAATCAATATTTCGGCCAATATTAAAAATAATTTCAGAAGATGTTGTTATTCAACCCTAATGATAAAGAAATAAGAAGTAGTGGGGGCTTGATATTTTACAGTTTAACTATCGACTTTATCATAGAAAGAAAAAGAAAAGACGAGTACAACCAAACAGAACTTAAAGAATAAACATATAGTAAACGTAAACATGAATGCACATCTCTCCTGCATTGTTTGTCCTTTAAAATAAAAGTTTGTACTTTTAAACGCTGACACATCTCTTTCTGTGAGAGGCTCACGTCAGCTGGTTTTTATCTGCAACAGATAAATCTCCTCTGCTGCTGAATCTACGTTCAACAGGGTGAGAAAGAAGCAGCTCCAACAGCAGATCAACCTGTTTTCTGAGAATCAATCAATAGATCCAGTTGTTGAAACATCTGGAAAGAGCCACAGTGTTTCTGCAGCGTCACAGGAGAACCCACGACCACAGGAAGTGACATTCCTGCCAAATTGGTGGAAGTAATAACGACCTCAGTGACCTGAGATGCTTCAGAACAGGAATCGGGGTAATTTAGCAGATGAGGAATCCAGAGTCCCTGACGTTGATATCAGTTAGTGTGTGTGTGCGTGTGTGTGTGTGTGTGTGTGTGTGTGTGTGTGTGTGTGTGTGTGTGTGTGTGTGTGTGTGTGTGTGTGTGTGTGTGACGCTTATCGTCCGCTGCCATCGTGACAGCAAACAGGCAGCACAGGACTGGTTTTGTTGCTGGGATCACGGAGGTGTTGTTTAGTCCAAAACACTTGATCAGGGTTCTGAGAGGTCACAAGTCCTTCACTGTTGTGTTACTAAACTTTGTCGCCCCGCACACACACACACACACACATACTCACACACAACTGCCCTTGTTGCACCTTGAGGGCTCTGGTTGGACCGAGCTGGTTAATCAGTAACAGAACAGACGCTGAAGGTCAAACGAGAAGAGGTCAGTTGAATAGTTAATAAAAACCTGAAGTTCAGTGAAGTTCAGGTTAGTTAAAACTAAAACTCCTGGATCCGCCCCCTGATCTGGATCCGCCCCCCTGATCTGGATCCGCCCCCGTCTCCCTGCCTCACATCACATCCTTCTGCCACGTTTAGTGACGATTTGCAGTTTCCCAGTCTCCGGGTCCTGAAACCTGTAATCTCATGAGTGACCAGCAAAGGGCGACTCCACTGGTTTTAAGAGACATCTGTGAGAAGATGACTTCCCACTTAACGAGCGGATTGGGAGGTAATGGTGTGAAGTCCAGGGACAGGCCGAGGCCTTTGTTTACTTAAAACCTCAACAGCACAAATCAATTTCCCTGATTAATGAAGCGTTTCGCCGGGAAGAGAAGTTTCCATCGCTAGAAAAACACAATCCCTCTAAATCTGAACCAAACCATGAACAGTTTCCACTTCATAAAGCAACAGCAGCGAGTGCTCAGATTAGTGTTTAACTGTCAGTGTGACGGAAGATATCAGCGCCTGCATTTTTACAGTGGCAGTAAAACCACACGTGATTCATCGTGCCCGGTCGCCTCGTGGGTTTCCTTCAGCGTGCAGCTGGAGAAGTCTTTTCTGTGCCCAGACACACAGATCTCAGTCAAGTGGCTGCTGCCTCATTCCTCTGACAGCTGGCAAGATAACACGCTTTTCACAAAGTTTCCTCTCGCACACACACACACACACACACACAGACACACACAGACACACACACACACAGACACACACATGCTGCTGCTGCTGCTGCTTGGATACCAGCTCGTCCACGCTGCACCTTCTTGAATCCTCTCCCCTGGGTGTCATCTCAGGTTGTGGCTCCAGGCAGCGAGTTTACGACGGTGGAAGACAAGTCGACAAGTCGAGGCTCCGGAGTGAGATGAACTCACACGTGAACAGAGAACTGGTTTTTAAACCGCCATGCGAGGACTCGACAGGGCTCACGGCGTTAAAAAGTTGTGTTTAGAAAAAGGGTCAGAAGCAGGAGTGTTGTACAGTCACACTGAAACAGGTGGAGCTCTGACATTTTTTAGCGGTTTTCCTGATTCTGATTTGATGAACTCTCTCTCTCTCTCTCCACCATGTCAGCACTCTACTGTTCCTCCTGCTGGTTCCTTCCCCCTGTAACAACCACTTAACTGTCCCAACACCAAACTCTTCACCAGTGAAATTGGTGTTTAGGCTACAACTACCTGTATTTACACCAGAGGCCTCGTGATCCGGTGATTTCCATGAAAACATCTTCTCCCAGTTTGACGTTTGACAAGATACAGAGAAGAATCCTGGATTGTTTCTTTACACTGATGAGTTTGTAATTTCTTAAACAGTTCATATTATCCCGTGTTCTTCCTCTGGAGATGTGTTTTTCTCATTGATTCATGAGAAATGCATCCAGTGGATCCAGGGCTGATTCCTGGAGCCCTGACAGGAAGCAGAATATTATATTTTACTTACTAAAGAAATCACATGATCCCGGGTCCTGGCTCCGTTTCCATTGTGTTCAGTATCAGTGACGGAAATAGCAACCTGACATTCAGTCCACTCACAGAAAAGCCTGGTGTAATAACATTATACCGTTTACTCAACTGAAGCTGCCAGATGTAAGTGTCTGTGTGTGTGTGTGTCTGTGTCTGTGTGTGTGTGTCTGTATATGTGCGTGTGTGTTTCCATCAGTTGAGTGCTTCACTGTCACATGACTGCTGTCACTCATGTGTTTAAGTCTGAGTGTGGCGCTGCCCTCTACTGGTTCAGGATGGTAGTGCAGATGACCTCACGGAGGCCCCACAGTTTGTGTGTGTGTGTGTGTGTGTGTGTGTGTGTGTGTGTGCATAACCATGTCCACATTTTATTAATGATATAATAATAATACACAACCTCATTACATTCATTTTCATTGATATATGAATGTATGTACACATGTATTTGTGCCCTGACATGTATGAGACATGTATAATAGTACATTCAGAGGCCACATATCCCCCCCCACAACATTATTCACATTGAATAACTTCCAGCCGATAACTAAAAGAACACAAAATGCCTTTAATGAGGTAAAGTTGAGGATTTGTGTCAGTTTCACAGAGTTTGACACAAACTGAGGTGAGATAAGTAGAAAAAGTCTCATCTCAGTTCCTCTTTAGTCTCACACACACACTGTAACTAGTCAATGTCAACATGTGCCATCTTTCCTATATTTATTAAATAACTGCAGACTGAAAATCTGGTTAGTTGCGCCTGATTCTCGGTAAATTGAAATATCAATATTTTCCGCAAACAAAATATCAATAATCACATCTCCCTCGTCAGGAGGAGGATTCATTGTGCAGTCGATATTTTATCCCATCACCTCTTCAGTTTCAAAACCTCCATCAGTCAGAACCCTCTGAATATTTGATGCTGGAAAGAGAAAGAAAGTCTCTGTGTGTGAGCTTCTCCTGCGTCTATCTGTGTTTATCACTCTCGTGCAATTCAATGTCTGTGTGTGTGTTTGTGTGTTTGTGTGTCTATATGTCTGTGTGTGTGTGTGTGTCCCAGCACAGAACAAGGCGTTCATTGATGCTGCCAGTGCGGCTCTGGAAGCCGTCCAGGGTAGAGTAGAGCGGAGGAGAGTGTTCGAGGGGCCTGGACGCTGCCAGAGAGTTTTCAATGTTTCACACCGACACAAACCTTCAGCCTCCTCTTCACTTCTTCTTCAATGGGCCTCTCAGAGGAGCATCATCACACACACCCTGAGCCAAGTTGGCTCGTCCACACAGGGCCCCGGTGACCCCATTAGTGGTGCGGCCGATCGGCCCGTTCAGTCGTTTGACCCAGATAGTACAGTGCGGTGATGTTGGATTCATTAAAGCAATATACAGCGACGGTGCTGTAATAAAACGAGGCTGACCCTTGACCTCTGGACAATGATCAGAAGCTTTATTACAAACCGAGGACGCCATAAACAACCGGCCGATGCTTTTCCTCTTAAAAGGCTTCTACCTCATCAGTTACCTCATGTTTCACGTTTATTTCCAGATAATGGAAGAAAAAGATTTTTCTTAGTTTCTCTATATGTGGATGTTTCCGGCATCAGGGAGATATCAAATCAGATACTATAGCTAAATGTAGCTCAATGAGTCAGATAATTCATAAGTATGGTAGTATCAGCTGGTTCCTTTCTGTAAATTCCTCTATTAAAATAAGAAACAGTAGAAAATAGATGGATTTATCTTCTACACTGACGTCTAAGATGTTGCTGTGTAGAAGAACTGCCCAGTTGAGGAGGTTTCACCCTGAACAGATCTCTGAGGCCGTCCGTTCCTTTTAAAATCATCCAAATCCAGAAAGTGAGGTGATTTTAACTTTACGTTTCTGCCTCAGCTTCAGAATCACATCCAGCAGAATCTCAGTCAGTCCGATGTAAAGAACCAGAGTCAACCAGGAGACTTTCATTTCCGATCCGATGGTTGAACGAGCTGCAGCAGTCTCATCACCTGAGGAAGTGAGGAGGCCTTTAGCTGTAAATGATTCAGGGAGCTCTGCTGTTTCCTGCTGCTCAACTCCTCATTCCCATCACATCTGCATTTTCCCCTTCGTGGTCTCCAGGGGCTGCGCGGCGCGGCGTGGCGAGGGATTTTCTCCCTAAGCTGATTTATATCAGCTGATAGCCCTGTCATGAAGCTAGGCGCTGGAATGAATGGATGAATGGACGGATGAATACAGGCGATGAAAGAGCGGCAGCGAAAGAGGCGCAGATTCGTCTCCGCGTCTTAGCTGTGGCTTCCTGTTTGATCAGAGCGGAGGGAGAGAAGGAGGGATGGTGGAGAGAAGGAGGGACGCTGGAGGGAAGGAGGGATGGCGGAGAGAAAGAAGAGGGCAGAGGTTTCCGATGAAGATGGGTGTTAAAGGTCATGATGGAGGAGAGGAGGAAGAGCGAGGACTGGGATGATGGGAAGGGAATAAGGGATGATGTCTGAAAATGGAAAAAGCTTCAAAGACTGATGTTGATCATGAAAGAGAGGGAAAACTAAAATGGAAGATAGATTGATTGAAGAGAGAAGATGAAGGAGTCACACGTGTTATCACAGAGATAGAACACGGCTGAGTCCAGCTCTGTAATGGGAAACATGGATGTGCCGTGTCGCTGTCAGCTGCAGTGACGTGATGAATGTACAGTATCGTAACCCGATGACTTCTCCTGCTTGCTATTCCCTTGTTCAAACATCCATCTGCTGCAGGTGAACAGCCGACAGAATATAGATCAGAAACTGGAACGACAGAAGAACGTTAAGAAGCTTTCATCTCACTGTTTACATGGGATTCTCTCACTTTCTCTCTTTTGGTTTTCTGGACAAAATGTGTGAGATGAGATGAAATAAGATGTGTTCCAGTCCCACAAGGGAAATCTGCCCGGTTCACCAGCAGAGGAAAGAGAAACACACACGCAGTGAAAGTACTCAATTATTAAAGATGCAATATAGAATATATAGTGTAACAGTTTTGCAAATACTTGATACATAATGACACAGGTCGCATTGTTATTTGATGCATATTAATGTCCCTCTAATGTTAATGTTCTCTCTGTCTCCTCTCTTCCTTCTTCTTCACCTTCTTCTTCCTTTTTCTTCTTCTTCTTCTTCGTCTCCTCCTCTTCTCATCCTCACCCTCCTCCTTCTTCTCGTTCACCTTTTTCTTCTTCACCTTCTTCTTCTTCTCCCTCTTCTCCATCTCCTTCCTCTTCTCCTCCTCCTCCTTCCTCTCCGTCTCCTTCCTCCTCTTCCTCAGCTGATGAAGCTGCTGCGGACTCCTCCCAACGTGCCCTCTGGCACCGACGCACACAAAGATGGAGTCCATGGCCACCGCTACAGCAGCAGAAGCCTGCAGCCTCGGCCGGTCAGACCTCTGGTCAAGGTGAGTCTCAGGTTACAGCCGGTTCCAGTCCATTAAAAGGTGGATTACAGCGAGAGAGAGATTTTAAAAGTCGTCCTCAAACCGTGAAGCAGAAGTGAAACCGTGTGTCCTGCTGTTCCACACATCCCGGTTTCCACCGCCTCGTGCTCTGTGTCTTCTGGAGGCCGGACAGATAAAGAAATTGGATTTTTCAAATCACCTTCCCTCAGAGGTGGCGAGTTTAGACAGAAGTAATTCACTGCTGCACGCGAGGCCTGAAGTCGCCCACACTGCAGAAGGTCTGCTTCGAGTCTGCAGTTGTTTTTTCTCAGGATTGACTCAGAACAGATGTTGGCATTTGATTTGAAAGGAACAAGTAAGTTCTCCAATCATTTGAGACAAAACAAACCTGCAGGTTGAGAACGTTTCAAAGCTGTGACACCTTTTAGTTTGAGATAGACGGTAAAACTTCTTCCAGCAAACAACGCGGTGTCTTCAAACTGCAAACTCCATCTATTTCCCACTTTTAGAAAGTTGTAGCGTTGTTTAAAGTTCTGCACCTAATCTTGGAGGTGGCAGATCAGGAAATGCAGAGTAAGTTGCTTTTCATGCATCAATGTTGACACCGAACGAAAACCTTTGTTCATATAACAGAGAGTGAAATAAAGTAAGGCCTGGAACTGCTCTATTTTTGAAGAAGATGTCTTTAAAGCTGCTTTCAGACCTGCACTTGTGTCTGAACATGGTTCAAGTGAGTCCATGTGCATCTGCTTTTGTAATACGTGAAACACAAACTCCTGACAATATCCAGTTGCCATTTTGCAGAGTTCATGTCTGCAAACAGCATCAGTGTCACATGAATCAGATTCATTTCACTGGAGTTTGAGCATCAAGTCAAGGTTAATCACAATGTAAGAGACCTTTCCCCCCAAAACCCTGCAAAATGTTGTTAAATAAAAAGTTTAAAAGATGATGTGCTTTCAGAATAGGTAAGTAGTAAAGTCAGTTTTGACCTCAAAGTCGAAACCTCCTCACAGGTCGGATTCTCCCTCAGTCCAGAGAGCTGCAGCCGAGAGTCAGCTCTTATTGTATTTCCTGAAATGACAGATCTCTCAGTTTAGAATAAAGACTCCGTGGAGCTTCGTGCTCGCAGCGTCTCCTCGTGACAGATGCTGTGTTGGCGAAGAGAGGACGTTCACAAAGCCGCGTGCTGTATGACTTAACAGTAATTGGATCACCGCTACCATTGTGCTTCAAGTGGCCATTGATTACAATACCAGTCGTTTATCTTGTGGCAGCATAAAGCGAGGTGAGCCTTCACCCTGCAGCCTCCTGCTCGGGCTCAAGAGACCAGGAGAGAATATACCCACAGGATGCAGCACAGGGATAAGCCCGGCCTGTATCCATCACACACACACACAGACACACACCGTCGTGACCCCGCGGCCGCTCGCTGTGTGTGTCAGCTTTACTTTCTGTGTAGTGTGGCTTTGCTGTGGCAGATGGTGGAGTATTGACTGACAGGTCACGAGGGCAGCAGTGAATCGCTGCCTCTCTCTCTCTCTGTCTGAGAAACTTAGAATCAGCCGTTTCATCGCAGCTGCACGTTGAATCATTCCTCTGAGTCGGGAGTAAAATGTACTGTGTGTGTGTGTGTGTGTGTGTGTGTGTGTGTGTGTGTGTGTGTGTGTGTGTGTGTGTCAGTGTGTGTGTGTGTGTGTGTGTGTGTGTGTGTCTGTGTGTGGGTGTTCCTGTATCCAGGGCAGGAATCTAGATATTTCCAGCTGAGCTACAGTATAATAGAGCAGAATGGATGAAAATGTTTCACACAAAAGCATCAATATTAAATGTCAGAATTGACTGAAGGCTGCAGGGATGGAAAATATTGACATCAATTTATCACAGTTTATTTAAATATGTCTTTTCCCCAAAAAATATTGAGAAAATATGAAAACGTGACATTTTCATGCTTCTCTTTAAATCTATAAATAATAAGTGATAATATGTTTATAAAAGACAATGAAGACAGACTAATCATATTTTGAAGGTGATTCAAAACCTTTAATAAGGGAAAAGAACAAACAAACTAATAAACAAACAGAAAAACAGACTTCTGGCCATGAACCTGTTTCACATTCTATCTCAACCTTGTTCATTTGTCATCTTTAATTGTTTATCATTTCTTTTGAATACATCTTATTCTAAATTAATATTATATTTACTGTAAAAAACTGTGAAGAATCCTTCTAATAAATTCAATAAAACATTTTAAAATAACTGCTGAGGCTCTGATGCGTAACGAGCAGTTCATTTACATGTTGTTCTCATTGTTCTTCTCTCTTTATGTCAGTGAGCTTCACAAGAAAATAATATTTTGTATAATAAAGGGCTTTGAAAGGTTTCCTCTGCAAATCAGCTTCCCTCCAGGGATCACTACGTTAATCAGTTGACACAGAATTCATAAAGAATCTGAAAATCTGTGAAAATTAATCTGCATCCTTTTAAAATTCATTAAGCGTGAAATCAAAAAACAGAGAGGAGCTGGAAAACAGGATGTTTGGGTTTTTTCTGGTTATTTCTCTCCTGGACTCCGTCATTTACTTTTGTTATCATCAAGTTCTTTCAGTTTAATCTAAACTGAACAGACAAGTTGAACAAGATGAAGGAGACTTTCTTTTATTTAATCATCTTCTCATTTGGTTCTGTTGAGTTGTTCTTTATTATTGACGGATCGTTACCAAAGCAGGAGAAAGTGGAACATTTCTCTTTATTAGATAATAAATCATGTTAGTTGATGTTTGACAGATTGTGCAGACTCCAGTGAAACAGACAATGTGATGTTTGTTTTTCTTGCTCCGCCCTCAGACTGACCTTCGTCCGGAGCGGAAGCCCCGGGCCGTGCGTCCAGCGGGACGCCTCTGCACCGAGCTCCACCGCCACCTCACCACCGCCAAGGACACAGAGGACGCGCCGGCCCCCGACACAGAGGAGGACGAAGAGGAGGACGAGGACAGTGAGTCGGAGGAGGATGAAGAGGAGGAAGGGGAGGAGGAAGAGGAGGAGTCTTCCAGCAGCGAGGTGGAGGGCCCGGTGGTGGCGGCCTCCGTCCCAGCCGAGCCCCTGAAGCCCCAGTTCAGCTCAGAGAAGGAGCTGCGCTCGGTGGTGGAGCTGATCACCTACATGCACACCTACTGCCTGCCCACGCGCAAGCAGCAGGGCTGGGAGCGCAAGGACCAGCCCAGGTCCCGGGCCCGGCCCGAGGCCTCCCGCCCGGCCGCCACAAACTCTGTCAGCAGAGTTGTCTTGGTGTCCGCTCCGGGGACGAGTGGGGGTTTGGCTGGGACGGGCAGCGGCGCCCCCAGGAGGCTCCCCTTTGCGAGGAAGAGGGAGATGAAGGCGAACTCCCTTCTCCGTGAGCTCCTGCAGCAGAGCAGCTCTTACGATGTGAGCAAGCCTTACAGACTGCACAGCCCCCCCTACTCCCACTGCCCGATCCGACCCGCTCCCTTTGCCCCGGCTAAATCACACCCTGCCCCGTCCCAGATCTACACTGCCCCGAAATCAGAGCTACGTAAAGACTACTCGTCCCCCGAGAGGAGACACCGCTCGTGCGAGGCGCCTCAAACACCGGAGGAGGAGGACAGCGGCTCCTTCTCGGTGCGGCGCTCCCGGCGCCTGGCCTCTTTCCCCAGCCGCTTCGCCAAGAGGCTGCGGCCAGGACGAGCGCGGGAGGGAGAGGGGAGGGACAGGCAGGACAGGGAGGAGGAAGGAGCAGGGTTCAAACTCCTTCCGACCCAAGCAGGAGGTGGAACCACGACTGAGGCCCGGCCAGAACCGCTCACGTCCGGCGTTGGTGCGATGGAACAGACCAATGCCTGTTGCCACAACGGTGAGTTGGACGGGGAAGATTAAGGCCTGGCTTTCATTGTCAATTTTTAAAAGCCGCTTAAAGCCGAATGTATTAGGGTGACTGTATTTATAATCCATCTCTTTTATTATCAGGCCACAGTGTCAGAAAATTGATCCGTCTACTGAATCTGAGTCCCGGCCCATTGGTCATTTGTCGTCCTCTTTGTGAACAAGATGCAGGATTTACTTTGTGTCCTTGAGAATTTGAAATGTCGTATCTCGAGTCTCAGCATCGTTTAGATTTCAATCGTAATCCGTATGAATCAGAGCAGAAATGTGAGTTCTGATTGTGAAGATCTGATCTGAGCCACACAGGACGGGAGCTGAGACAGTCAGTGGTAGTGTGAATGTCGCCTGTGATGCAAAGAAACACGTCTTCTACACATTTTAATTTGAATTATTTACATCCATGGTTGTGAACTGGACTTTTATTCTGGTTTGCAGAAAAGCGAGCCTGTCTCTGTCTGCCTCTGAATCCCAAATCCACAGGGTGAGTATCTGTGTGAAGTTCTGTAGCAGAGAGAGTTTGGTTGAAGCACTTTGCATGAGCAGAATGTGTCATGTTAACAAAGCAGGAGCAGTCGAGGCTGTTTTGAAAGGAAACGCATGAGGTCACCGAGCTGACGCTTCAACAGCTGCACGTGCAATCACGACAAAATGATCCAAAAGCAAAGGATTGTGAACGTGTGCTTGTCTCTGGACACGGAGTGAGACACTGATTCCATTAGGGAGCAGAGGATTGGTTCAGTTTTACTAATCTAATGTCTCTGAATATGCAAATGACAGAGTTAATCACCTTTTAATGTAATGCTCCAAATTAAGCACAAATTAATTTCATCCTATTAAGTTATTTATGGCATTGTGTCAGTTATATCATCAAAAGCTTCATAATCTGGAAGTTGTCCATAATTCATGGATCTTCACTTCGCTGTATGAAGGGGAATTAGCTGTTGGCGGGAGGTTGAAGGTCTCTCTGAAATTAAGTCTCCTAAGATTATTATACTCGTTATTATATTTGCAGTTTAAGATAAACCAGGATCCGATCCAATGTTTTGATCCAGAGATCCCTAATGAAGCACGACCCCTGGCTGACCTCCCCCGATTTGTATCTGCACCAGACAGAACCCCCCCCCCCCCCCCCCCCTTCAGTTCTCAAGGGCCAGCCAGTCACAAAGCTCCACTGTGATCTCGTACTAACTCCTGGCGTCCGTCCATCTTCTAAATGAATTTGTCTTCCGGAGCGCTCACCAAATAAAAAAGAATTAAAAATTTAGTTTTTAAGGGAAAGTGAAATCTCGCCTGAAGCGGATCCGCTGGCCGCAGCTCCTCCTGCCGTCCATCGCGACTGCAGAGACAGAAACAGACAGAAATAGAAAGAAGAACAGAGGAGAGGACGGCGGCGTACATATGGTTTCTGTGATAAGGAACCAGCAGCGCCGGGAAACGCCAGAGTTTACAGAAACATTCAAATTCAGCCGACTTCAATAAAACTGCACAGTTTTCATTTCACGGAGGAACAAACGGGATCTTATTGGATTAATGTTGATTGGTTCATGTTTTTGTCTAATTCTCCTCCTCTCCTCTCCACTGCCAGAGAGTCCCAGTTCAGCACCAAGCCTTTTGAGCAGACGCTCAGTGTGGATCTGTGTGGAACGGCAGGTAAACACAGATGAACTCGTTTGTACACACGCTGGTGTCGACTCAAAGTGTCTTAAAGAAGTAACTTGGTAGTTAAGGAAACAGCTTTTGTGTAATTCTGCAGATCATGTTTTGGTCCAATAGGTTTTAGTGTGGGACTATTTCCTGGAAGGTTGTTGTTTACATCCTGTGAATGTGTGTTGCTTGTGCTCAGGTCTCACCCCTCCCACCACCCCGCCTCACAAACCAGTGGAGGACGAGCTCTTCAAGCCGGCAGAGGGAGGAAAGGTCAGCGCGGGGTCGGGCGGCGGCAGCAGCGACGACGGCGGCGGCGGCGGCGGCGGTGACTCTGTTCATCCGGCATCGAACGCAAACGTTGCCACGAAGGGCTCGTCCTGGCTGAGCCGCGCCCACCACCAGAGGAAGCTTCCGGAGCAGAAGGAGCTGTACGCCCAGCTGCGGCGCATGGGCCAAGCGGGCGAAAGCGACACCCAGCGCGACTTCGGTGACCACGACTACTGCGCGCTGAGCCTCGGGGAGAGCCGCAAGCGCAGCGCCGCCATGCTGGGCACCATGCTGCAGGCACAGGCCGGGGGGGATGCACCCAGAGCAGCTGACGATCAGGTGGCGGGTGGGAAGGAGAAGGGGGAGGGGCCGGTGATGTCACAGGACGCAGAGCCGAAGGAGCAGCGGGCGACCTTGATGATATCGTCCTCGCCGCCGCCCGAGTCCAAGTCGGCGTCTCGCTCATCGTCGCCCATCCCAGCGTGTCCGGACTCCCCCGCCAGCAAGACAGACTCCAGGTGAGGGGGGGGGGGGGACAGGTGTGAAGGGGGGGAATGTGAAAAAAGTTCTCAGCATATTGTGAAACATACGGCAAAGCAACTGCTCCACAATCTGAATCAGCTGCTCCACAATCGGAATCCACTGCTACACAATCTGTATCCACCGCTCCACAATCTGAATCCACTGCTATACAATCTGAATCCACTGCTACACAATCTGAATCCACTGCTCCACAATCTGAATCCACTGCTCCACAATCTGAATCCACTGCTACACAATCTGAATCCACCGCTCCACAATCTGAATCCACCGCTCCACAATCTGAATCCACCGCTCCACAATCTGAATCCACTGCTCCACAATCTGAATCCACCGCTCCACAATCTGAATCCACTGCTCCACAATATCAATCCACTGCTCCACAATCTGAATCCACTGCTCCACAATCTGAATCCACTGCTACACAATCTGAATCCACTGCTACACAATCTGAATCCACTGCTATACAATCTGAATCCACTGCTATACAATCTGAATCCACTGCTCCACAATCTGAATCCACTGCTCCACAATCTGAATCCACTGCTACACAATCTGAATCCACTGCTATACAATCTGAATCCACTGCTACACAATCTGAATCCACTGCTATACAATCTGAATCCACTGCTATACAATCTGAATCCACTGCTCCACAATCTGAATCCACTGCTATACAATCTGAATCCACTGCTCCACAATCTGAATCCACTGCTACACAATCTGAATCCACTGCTCCACAATCTGAATCCACTGCTATACAATCTGAATCCACTGCTACACAATCTGAATCCACTGCTATACAATCTGAATCCACTGCTCCACAATCTGAATCCACTGCTACACAATCTGAATCCACTGCTCCACAATCTGAATCCACTGCTATACAATCTGAATCCACTGCTACACAATCTGAATCCACTGCTATACAATCTGAATCCACTGCTCAGCTTCCCACGATATTACTAGAGAATCTTAGGCAAAGAAGAAAGTTAGACTTAATTAATCATTAACTGTGAGGGTCTGTAGCTTGGACTCAAATACGTGGATGGAAAAGGTGGCAGGTTTATTCAGAGTGTGTTAATTTGTCATCACAAATCACTCAACATTCAACACTGCACTTCCTTTGGCCTTTAACAAAAGATGACAAGTGTGAAGCTGATAAGTGAACGAATCTCAGAACACGAGACCAGATAGATATATGGAGTTTTACCTCTGATTACAATTGTTAAACTCAGCACCTGAACGGAGTCAAATCGAGACTCACGTCACGTTGTGTGAACTCTATGAAGTCGTGATTCGAGAGGTTTAACCGACACGTCCCCTCCTCTGAGTCGACTTCTATCAGGCTGAACATCCAGATGAATCTGCAACCGTGGACCAGACACACAAGTCCAGGTCCTGGTGAGAGATCATGTAGTGGGTGACCCCCTGTCACCAGTCAGTCGTGTTATATGACCCACACAACAACTGTAAGACTCCTGCAAGTCATGTGGTCTGAACCCAGGAGTCACAGATTCAACAATCATGACTTCTAGAACCGTAAAGTTCACGAGTCTCTCAGAGCAAAAGGTCAGAGCTCGTTTCATTTCTGCTCATGAGAACGAGCGACATGAAGCGAGTGAACGAAGGAACGAGGACAGAGCGAAGCTGCAGTCGCTTCTCCTGCAGCAGCTCACCTGTTTCCACACCTCTGACATTTCAGTTTCACCTTGAGTTCGTGCTTATCTCACTCCCTCTCTCCCTCCTCCTCTCTTTCTCGCCCTCCTCCAGTGAGAACTCCGAGATCTGTCCCGACGACAAGCAGAGGAGCAAAGCCAAGTCTGACGAGGTGAGTTGACGCTGTGGTCTCCTCCCACTTGAACTGAAGAAACGTTTTGTCCACAAACATCCGTATTCATTTGGAATTGAAATCACATCAGAGGTTTGCAACAGGGGGTCCGCGACCCCATAGGAGGTCCGCAGAGGTACTGCAGTGGGGTCGCAAATCTTTAGTTGATTAGACCTTTTTTTACATTTTTTAATTATTTTTGAACCAATTTTTTTTGGTTTAAATGTCTTAAATACACATTAACATGCATCCGACATATTGTGAGGCTGATTTGACCCTTCTGCCTGCCAAGGCTAGATAGGTTGTGTGCCACCCATCAGGGTCCGACATCTCACTAATGTGGAAGTAAGTGTGCCATCCACAGATGGCTTGAGGATTCACTGTCTCTTCTACATGCATGTTTAAAATAATAACATGAATCTGTGAATTACTTTAATAGCTCAGTGTTGTATGCAATATGTATGTTTATAAATGGCAGTGGCATGGCCACCCTGTTCCTTGCACATGTTTAAATTAAAAACATGAATATATGAACCCGTGTTATATTTGAATCGCTTAGTATTGATTGCACAATAACAGGGTAGCTGTCTATACATGTCACTAGGCCCAGTGTAATATAAAACACAATATTACACAATATATATATAGTAGGGGGTCCCTGCTCCATCTCTCCACCAGTTTGGGGGTCATTTGCCTGAAAAACGTTGAAGACCTCTGACGTACACAAACTGATGAGGCTTCAGGTTGAGGTTGTCTGCAGTGTGTCAGGTGTGGAGCTTCAGGACGCTCTCACACTTTCTGCTTCGTCTCTCGAGTCCGTCTGTCTTCTGTGATGTCCTTTGTCCTGACTGTTGCCATGGTTTCCCTGTTGCCAGGACAACTGCCAGGTGTTCTACATCCACAACCTGCCGAGCAGCGTGACCCAGAACATGCTGAGGAAACGCTTCCAGGTGTTCGGCAAACCGGAGGACTGCAAGGTCATCATCTGCAACGAGTGAGTGACCCTGAGATCTAATCCTGTGATGGGAGCAGAGGGAGGAATTTAGGTTTTTAGGTGGGGGGGGGGCATGCACCATGGGTCACAGTGTGTGTGTGTGTTTGTGTGTGTGTGTCCAAGCTGCACGGACAGTTTCAAATATATCAATGTTCATCAAATGGAAGTATTGTTTTGGGGATAATTCATTGTAGACTGAATAGCAGTGTTTGGAAAGTGGAATATTGTTAAAAGACGACTCCAAACTTTTTAAAGTTTTCAGAAAGACAATCAAAGAAATCACAAACTTTGGAAATTAGGAAAAAGTCTCTTGCTACATCTGAATCTGGGATTTGTTTTGCGCCCTGGACTTTTTAAACACTTTATAGAATTGTTGATGTCTTCTGACGTACAGCATGTTTATTTGATGTTTTATTGAGTATCATTGAAGTAAAGCATGTGTCTGTCTCTGTCTGGTTGCAGGGAGCGCTGTGGGGTGATAAAGATTCGCCAAGGAGGAGGTCAAAGACACTGGAGAGAACAGGAAACACTTTTCCAAAACGGACCTGCGGGCCTGAGGAGGCTGTCGAGGAAACGCTACATAGACCTTGGTAATAATACACACACACACACAAATAAAGACCACAACTCAAAGCCGAAACCTAATTCCAACCCTAAACGAAATCTAAACCTTCAAACATATAAACTAACTAACGAAAATGAAGGTTTACTTTAGAAAAACGTGAAGTAGCATAAATTGGTCTCACAAAACACAGAGCTGGAGGCTTTTGTTTAACTTGTATTTAAACTCTGAGCAGAAGCAATTTGTAAATTTACTTTGCCTCCTTATTGGGTTAAAGCAGAGTCCATCTGAAATGTCCTGAGAGGAGTGTTTTCTACATTCGGATACTTTTTCTCTTGTGTTTGACGATGACCTTGTCTTTTCTCGCAGATGAGGCCGGTCCGGGTCCCGTCAAGAGCAAGTACGATGCACTGGACTTTGACACTCTGCTGAAGGAAGCCCAGAAGTCGCTCCACCGCTGACAGCACAGCGCCCTTGACTGGCCAGCCTTAGTGAAGCGCAGCAACATCCCTGCGACTTCACTGCTCCGCCCTCAGAAAGGCCTCTGGGTACCTCCATGCAAGGCAACCTCGCAAAATGTTTACATTTTTACCATTGGAATAAAGTAAGGACCTTGTTGTTTTTTTAAGTTTCTTTCACCGGAGGATACTGCTTAGAAACGAGGAAGCCACCGGGAGTCCGGACGGGCGAAGAGACAAATGGAGGGAATAAGACTTTTATCAGCACTGGTACAACAACCACAAACAGAAACGATACAGTTGTCTGCTGAACAACAACAACAAAGCTGCTTCCTGTCTGTGTTGGTGACATCATCGCCCTGCCTTGGAAGCGCGGGTGTGAGAGACCTCTGTAGCAAATCCTTGCTAACCCTGCATTGCGTTGGTCGTCGTGGTGTGTGTGTGTGTGTGTTTCCGCGTGTGTGCGTGTTCTTTGTTCAGTTTGTTTTGTAAAAAAAAAGAAAGTTAAAAAACTCCCGTTTTCCAACCGGGGGGGAGGGGAGGGGTGAATCCGCCGCGTTCACCGTGAAGTCTAACAAAAAAAATTGACCCTGCTTTGTTTTAGCGAAAAAATGTGGATGTTATAAATTTTAAAGATCTATTGTGTGTGTGTTATTGACAAAGAATATAACAAAAGAACATTTAACGTAATCATAATGATGACTGATAAAAAGTTTACAAATCTAAAATGAAGAAGAAAAAAATCACCTTTTTTTCTTTTCTGTAATTGTAGTGCTTCCTTGATTTGATCTATGCACTGTACGGGGGGGAACTGTCTCCGCTGGCATCCACTTCCCCTGGGAATCGAACCTCTGACTCTGACATCTGAATAGATACGGGCTTATACTACTGGCTGCTGCAGGCTCTGTGTGATGGGCGCTTCGGTTATTAAGACCCTGACTGGGATTGTGGGGGGGGGAATTTACCTTGTGAGTGATTCCGGCCAACTCAAACAAAACTGTTGCTTGGAAAGTTCTTACTTTGAATGTGTCACACGGTGTGATTTGTTAAAATAGGCAAATTTGACATCGTAAACTATCATTAAGTGTAGTTATTTAAAAAAAAAAAAAAAAAAGAAGCTTATTAGAGACAATTTTCGGGCTACTGCAAGAAATTGTAGTTTTTAGGCGAGTTAACAATTCAGGGTTAGGTTTGGAGTCAGTTGGGATAGAATCAGGTTGATTTAATGGATTACGTCAGTAATTTCCTTGAACCGTTGGCATTTTCTTGTTTTGGTCCAGTAACGGTCACACATCCATCCTAGACGTTAAATCGTTGTTGTCACCGTTACTCGAAAACTCGATTGCTTTGAAAACACAAAAAAAATCTCCAGAGAAAATGTGACAAAACTATATTTTGTGCTACAGCGGCCGACACCGGGTAAATTTCTTCCCCAACTCTCGACGGGTCTTGATGCATCCTAATGACCCCCCCCCCCCCCCCCCCCAACGCCACAGCCAATGCAACAGTTACTGTTTACAATTGGACTGCAGCAAGCGGAACGACAATGGGGGAAACAGGGATGGTAGCCATCTGCGCTTTTGTACCACACCCGATATGAATTCATCACAACCGCACTTTGACCAGAACCAGTCCGGTTTTCCATCACATAGGAAACCATCAGTCGTTACAGGACCTGTGAATAGATGTTCTATTTGGATTGTCCGGGATTCCCTCGTTTCTCTGCGACGTTGGCTCTTGTAATGACATTTCAAACACTACAGACCAATTTGCTGCATTTAATCCAAATGGAATGTATTTAACAATCTGAATGTAATCATCGCGTTTTCCCCATTTCTGCTTGCCCAAAGATTGTGGAGCTGTTTGGTGCTTTTCAAAAAGGGTTAGCCGCGCTCGCTCGTCCGGTCGACCGCATGCGACCCGATTCCAGTGGGAAGCGCAGTCTGGGTTCAGCGCCTACTTCACAGTCCTCGTGCAGCCAGTAGCAGCCATCGTCCAAAAGCGAGATGAAGCCTCCGAACCGGCCAATCCGGTGACAGCGAACCGTCACATCCGCAACACAGCCAGGGAACTAGTGAGGTGCGGGCTAGAAAGTAACAAAAAGAGCAATCGGACAAGAATGCGATGTCTCGTCCGGGAGGTACTGTATCAGCTGAGCATCTCTACCTCACATCCATCCATCCCTGTCTTCGTATTTCTAGATGCTCCTCCTCCTCCTCCTCCTCCTCCTCTTTTTATAGGTCTGTCCCTCTCTGTTTTACGTCCGGTGTGTTCTCTGTGTGAGGTTTTCTCCGACGATGGGCGGTTATAGGTAGTGTGGGGGTTTGTGTTTGGGGTTATTTTTATATATACTTTACGACTCCCTCTACCACTGAAGTCCGTTGTAAGAGGAATAATCTCTTGTCTTTCTACTCTACTCTATCCTTCGCTTGCCTCATAACGGTTTTAAGCGTGTCCGTTTCTTGGAGTCTCAATAGTGTGTCTTTGTGAGTGTTGTCTTTGTCTCGTGTGTTGAGTCGGACACTGCTGACGCTTGCGGGTTGGTGAGGAAGGGTCGGGAGGGGTTGAACGGTGGCGCTCGGCGGTTGGTCGTGCACCATCCATCCCGACTTCCCCCATTCCTTCTCTACTCGGCTGAGGATTTCAATAAAACTCAGCCCCGACTCTTCCTCCGTCTCTATCTCTAACTCTGTCGCTTTCTGTCCCCGTGGGTTCAACTCCTCGCTTCGAGGTCGACTCCAAACCCTGGTGAACTCCTCCTTTTTAACAAATAACCGTTCTCTCCTCCCCCCCGTCCTCTTACCTTGTTCTTTCTCTATCTAATCAACTCCTCGGTAACACACACAAAAAATTGAATGTTTACATCACTCGATTCTCCTTTGACTTTATTAGGAACGCACACTAAGTACAAAGGCGCCTTATTCAGTGTTTTTAAAAGATATATATATAGATATATATATAACAGCAAGTGAAGTGGCCTAGAAGGATGGACCCTCTCCAGGCTCACCGATGTCCAAAACTAAAAACAACAATTTAGTGCTATACATACTGATTAAGAAACAAGGTTCTAGAAAACAAAAAAAGAGGAAAAGAAATATTTAATTCTAACAAAACTAATCGCAAACAACTGAATGAGTATTTTGTGCTTAGTATGTATACTACTAAAAAGTGAGAGAATGTGCTGGTTTACATGTTAAAAAAAATATATTATGAATATATAATGTGTATATAGCACTCTGCCTCATTGTAAACATGAAATATATTGTGTGTTTTTTTGTTTTAAAGGTGGCGGGTCACAGTTTATTGCTAATCAGTCGGGAGGCGGTCGGGTCGCTGAGTTTATGTTGCAGGGAGAAAAGAAGGGAAAAATAAATTTGCATTGACTTCACCCAAAGTCCGACACTGTTGTAAAACGAAAGACAAAAAAATACCAGGATCCCTTTAGACTATCACACTAGAAGGTTCTGTTTCTTTGCTGTTATGAACTGACGGAATATTTTTTGATTTTTTTCTTTTTTTTTCTGTTTTGTTGTTTTTAAAAAAAAGAAGCAATTTGAGATGCAATACATAATAATCTTATCTTTAAGACAGCCTTTCTGAAACACTGAGGTAATAATGTACAGTGTGTGGTCGGCTGTTGAGCCACGACACAGGCAACCGTTTAGCTGCAGATTCAGTAGGTTACTGTGCTGTATGTTGACTGCTGTGAAACTAGAAAATCATGAAAACAAATCGCAGGAAGAATGTCGTCGGTTGTCTCGTAAACACGTAACACGTATACAAAACAAGCCGCAGTAATATTACTCTCGCACAAATAATGTCCCCAGTAGTAAAACATTGCCACAATATTTTCTTCGTATTGAAAGGAAGCTGTTGTAACTATGTTATTACCATGCTTTGATGGTGCACAGGTTTGTTAGAATCTGAGTTGCATTGGACACTTGTATTACAGTTAATAATTATACATGTATAATAACTCTGGTGGAGGAATGTGGGAGGGAAGGAAAAAAAGAAAGCTGTCGCTGGTTTGACCCCGTTTTTTAAATGGGTTGATGCAGACAAGGTCGACGCTGTAGAAATCCCAATTTCACTGCCGAACTTTTACCGCATCGCAAAACAAAAGAAGCATTTGGTAGAAACACAGATCACAGAATCTATAATGGTCCAGTTCGCAGATAGGGACACTAAAGAAGAACAGATGCAAGGTGAAGCAGATGAAACCAGACAATTGACTTTGAAACTACGATAGTACTCAGTAGAGAGCTTACTTCCACCAAAGCCCTTTCAAGATCCCAATTATTGCAATGTAGAAGAATTTAAAAAAGAAAAACCCTTCCACCAAGTTACATGGATTTGTGATCAGTAGATTTCACGTAATCCTTCTTCCAAATGACAACAAACTAACCAACAGGGACAGAAACGCAATCTTAGAGAAAGTTAAAAGGTTTGAACAAGAGGGAAAAATTGATGTTTAACTGTGTTTCTCATTGAAGACCAAAAATACGTTACATTAAAATACTGTTTACGAACCTTTTCACGTTACGACAGTTTCATGTTGCAAAGCTAGTTTCCGTTGAACCTGTTGCGTCGTAGGAGAAACGTAAAGTGTCTTCATCTAATCCAAAAGTCAGACGTCCGTGTACGTGAGGAAACCTTGAGCCATGAGCACGTTCTGGGATTTCTACAGCGGCCGCCCGCCGCTGAGCCTGTGACGAGTTGTTAGAGGTGAACATCCAAACGACTCCATTTCTCATCATGGCGAGCCTTAAATATCAATCGGGGGGGAAACTAAGCTACCACTAGCTTGTACTATTTCTGTTTCAACTCCTTTCCAATCCAATGTGGTTAATTATTAAATAATTACTGACGTAATTACAACTTTTTTCAATAGCCATATTATAAAAAGATATATACATATATATGAATATATATATATTTGTGTGTTTGTGTAGATATCTAGAAGATTATATACTTTCTTATAGAAAACTTTGATGTTGACCATTCTCCTCAGTGTTTTGAGAACACGTTGACACATTTCAACATAATATCGCTGGGTCTCGGTCACAGGGCGACGGGCAACGAATCCAAATAGAAAAATAAAAACCTTATAAAAAAAACAACCTTCCGAAGGGAATTCCCCTCATCAGAATGCAATACCTTTCTTTCCAACATTCATTTGAGAAAAATGGCAAGAAAAACCATCAAAACTTGACAGGCAAGTTGACCAAAAAAAAAGTAGAGAACACTTCAAGGATAAAGTTTTTGGCGGCTCGTGGGATACGGGATGTTTTCCGCAGCCGTGTCAGCTTCAGTTTTATACACGTCATGTGTCCGGCCCCATGGCCCCACTTCCTTGTTTTTTACGTCACTTAACGTTTCTTTGCGTTCAGGAAAACAATGTATCTGTCGAGCTACGCCATCGAACCGGCCCCAGCCAGGACAGGAGCGCTTGCAATACCGGCTCGAGTTCGGCCTTGTGTGTGATCTGCAAGTGGTTGTGTCACGTTTCAGCATCAACAGTTCATTAAAGGTTAATCTGTGAAAACTTGACGGCAACAGTGATGTCAAATAGATACTTATAGTCGGGACTGTCAAAATCTGCTAAATGTGAGTGGGTGTTTTTTTTTGGGTGGAAGAAAATACTTTGACAAAAGGGCATACATTGTTTTTGTTATTACTATTGATTTCATTGTCTATTTACATCTAATGACTATCAAATTCACAAATGATTTTTTTTAACTTAGTTTTTGGTAAAAAACAAAAAGGTAAATACTGCTAGTGAGATTTTATATTTTTACATATGTTGGTTTTATTTTGCGTTTCTTCTTTTTTTATTTATACGCCACTTAGTTTGGATATCTTTAAATGGTGTTTTTGTTTTTTTCTTTTCTTCATTTTGTGTGATTTCATGTGTCTTGAGAATGTGGAGACAAAGGCATTTCAGTATTTTTGAATTGTTAAAATCTAGTTTCATAGAAGCGGAAGTATCTGATGTTATAAATTATATTTTAATTCATGTAAATAGTTTAAAACAGAAGACTTTGGCTTCCTTTTAAACTGAATACATTTCTCTTCAGAGATTGTTTACATTATGAAACTGTAGAGATGTGCTCCTCATATACTGTAAAAAGTACATATATTCATTGATTTGCCTCCAAAAAATAAAATCCTAATGAACAGCACCTTGGAGTTATTTCTGACATTACAAGAAAATGATGTACGTCCAATATCTCAAGAAAGCCGAAAGGGAACTTCTTCAAATTTGGTTCAAACATTCACTCGGACTCAAGGATGATCTGGTCTAATTTTGCAGCCAAATGTCACGGTGGCCACACAAAGCAAAGGGTTTGTCTTGTGAACGCGATAAATCTTTTACATGATGAGGGAACACTTTCAGATTTGGAACAATGACTCATTTGGACACAATAATTAACTGACTTCATTTTGGTAGCCAAAGGTTAAAATCTGTGGCCTCATAAAGCAAATTTGTTACCTTGGGATGCGATATCTCTGTAACATCTAAAGGGAATCCTTTCACTTTTGGAACAATCAGTCATTGGGATGCACGATTAACTTACCTGATTTTTGTAGCCAAAGGTCAAAAGCCAAGGTCACGTTGGTTAGTTCTGTTTCTTTAACATTCTATGTTAAGATTAGATTGAGTGAAGTAAAGGTCAGGGTCACTGGGACCGCAAGTTCTCAAGTCTGTCTTCAGACCAGTTGTCACGTGCACTCAAAGAACTGATTAGATTCCTGTGCTCAAAGGTCAAAGACCAACAATACTTGTAAATAAGTTTTGTGTATTTACTTTACAAAAACCTCAGGGCACTTTAGTTTTTAGCAAGCGTTACTCACTCTGTACTAGGTTGTACATTTCGTGGGGACTAGTTTGAGGTGCGTGTTAATACAGACTTGGTTTTCCAGTGAGTATTTTCTGCAGGATGATTTGAATTTGGGTCAAAATGAGCTGCAGCGGCTGTGAAGTGAAGAAGCAAAGACGACCGAGGTCATATCAGGCTTTAAATGATCAGAGGATATTTGTTAGAAGAAGCAGTTGGTTTATTATCTTTCTGTGAGATTTAGAATATCACAAAAAACAAATCTGTAAAGTCTTCTCTGCATACGTTCTTCATATTCAGACAGAAATCTGTTCAGTACATCAAATCTAACTTTTCAGTTTTATTCTGAAATTTCTTACATGTTTTTCTTCTTAAGTTTTCAACCTAAAACATGTGGAGACATTTTATGAGGCTGTGTTTCTATGAACACCTCTTTGCCCTTTTATCTACAACATAACTTTAAAAACTGAATTCAGCTTTAAAATTAATTAATTGTGAAGGTTTCAGTTTGTTTGTCCTTCATGTTGTTGGTGTTTGCTGCTGCACTGAATCATCCCACTCACTAAAAATAAACAGAATAAAAGTCTGTTTCAAGGACCAGTTCCTCATCCAAACACCCACACACACACACACACACACAAAGACACACTTTGAGAGCTGTTATTTATGGGTTCGTATAAAGTGGGTGTCGGCCTGCTTACACAAGACGGAGCATATTGTACGACTGCTGTGATCAACTTATCAATGCTGTGGAGAGGGTTCAGCTTCACAAAGCAATATGCTCTGCTGCCGGTGCTCACACACACACTCACACACACACACACACTAATGGGCGCTCCCTCTCTCCAGTCTTCCCCTGGTTAAACAGAACCCTATTAACAGGCCGCTGGCAATTTTCCGCCCGGCTAGACCGTGATTCACATGTCACTGACTGCACTGATGATGTCCATGCATGGGACGTCACTACACCAGCAGCCCTGATGTTCTCTTGTCTCCTGTCACCAACACACCGGCAACACACACACACAAAAAGAAGAAGAGCACGAGAGCGTTTACGTTTCACAAGAGCTCCGAGACAACGAGGATGAATGGAATCTGAAATCCTCTGAGCCGTGGCCCGGTGCACTCTGCTGCTTTTACACATCCCAAGTTCAGCTGAATCGTTCTCTGACCCCCACGATGCAGCAAGTTCACTCATCCATTTCAAACTGTTCTGAACTCCCAGACTTCTGAAACTTCCCCCTCTCGCTCTCTAATCAAGCACGGAGCGATGTATCAGCGATGTCGAGGCTTCAGGGTTAGAGACTGAATGTGGGCCACGTTGTGCTGCTCCTCGTTCTGCTCACGGCTTTGTTCAAACTCTCATACGTCTCGTCTGAAACATGCATATTGTTCAAACTATCAAACGTAAATTATGACTCATCAATAAGAAACTCCCTGAAACAGCCTGAGCAGGAGCACTGAAGTTACGTATTTCACAATTTGATTAATTTGATAATTTCTCTTCCTGTTTGCATTTTCTTCACCGGGGTGTTACAAACTTTGTGTTTGTGTACTTACTTTGCTGTTGGACATGTAATGTAAAGTATGCGTGTGTAGTCTTAGGTCAATAAGAAAACACAATAATCCAGAAACCAGTAAGAAACCAAAATAATTAGATGAAAGTAGCTAAAACATGAAGATCGTAGGATAATTGGTCCGTTCTAGGATTTTAACTAAGTGTGTGTGTGTGTAGACACAATAATCCATAAACCAATAAGAAACCAAAATAATGAGTCCACTCTCTCCCAGTTGAGGTGCAAATTCAAATAAAAACCTGGATCAAATGAATTCAAACATAAGGTTAAAGTTTCGTGCTCTACATGTTTTTAATAGCTTCCATGTCATGTGACTCACTGTCTACAAACCAACTTGTATTATTACCTGTCACAAAGAAGGCTCTTTATTATCTCCACCCAATCAGGGTGTATTTTCATTGACGCATGTTTCATTGTCCTTTTGCAGGATCACTCAAGAACTAGTGAGCAACGATCAAAAATATATTTTTTTTCTGGATAAATGGGCCGATCTAGGATTTTAACTTTCTCTATCCTGACGAGATGGGTCGTCAGCCTCGGTGGATCAACTCTCCCAGTGACCTTTTCTTCCTGATATGCATTTTGTAACGTAAATGGACCAGTGGGTCTCACATTAACACAATCTGTCACCCTGCAGTATGAAGCTGAAATGAACACCTGTCCCATCCTGCAGCTTGTGAAACGACTGTGGAGCTGAATCACTGTGACCTTCATCGAGGGTCGACACAGCTCTGTGTCGGCTGCAGAGCTTTTTTATCTGCGTGTCCCTAATAAGCTCCCAACCCGGATGACGACCACATTTATTTATGCAATTAAACTCTTCTTTGGTGGATACAGTTCGTTTCTGAAGAATTAGCCGTCCTCTTTGTCTTCGGTGATTAACTTCACAGCCCACAGGCAGAGGAGACGATTAGAAGTCACGCTGACGTCTCCTGTCCTACTGGCCTCTGCGTGGACGTTTCTGCCGGCCAGTCGTGACTGCAGCAAACAGCTCTGCACTGCAGCGTTATTACACACACACACACACACACACACACACACACACACACACACACACACACACACACACAGCAACACACACACTGTGTCACCCCTGTGAGGTTTCAGGACGTCACACTCTCAGACACTAATGGTTATTTCTCCTCAAACTTCTCCAACAGGGGAAATGCTTCATTACTTCAGACTCTTATAATCAGCTCTGAACTTGTGATGTTTCTGTGAAGCTCACTTGACGTGTGTGTGTTCACGTGGAAAACCCTCGGCTTGTTTTGTCCGCTGACAGTTCCAGTAAAGTTTATTCCGACAAGACGCTTCTCTGACTGGAAAACAGGCAGAAAGAAATAAAGAGCGGAGCCGCAGATGGCCGGTTGAGATGCTGACATGATGTTCCGTCTGTTCCGTAATTCAATTTGATATCACAGCGGTCTCACTCCGGACTTTTAGTGGCCATAATGTGAAATACAACTTCAATAACATAAAAAAAAAGGCCCAGTACAGTTTTATAATTGATCTTATGACAGCGGCCATGTGGGATATATCGAAGTTGGGAACCACTCAAGCTGCCAGCCAAAATCGATGATGTTCCAGAAATCCAGGCGATTGTCCGAGAGCCAAAAGATCGATCGTCAAACCCCCCCCCCCAAACTGCACAACAACCAGGAAGGCAGGAGTCCGGCCCGTTTCTAAAATGAGTTATGGGAACGTTAGGGTTAAAAAACGTGTTAGTAGTTTGGTATTATGAGAAAGAAAATCATTTTTTAGGTTCGTTTGATGTCGGTATTTGGAAAAAATTGAAAGTAATTGTCTCCGGCAGGTCTCACAGACATAAGAACCCGGAAACATATTATTAATCTCTGTCGCTGATTCTACACTGATTATTAACATTTACTCCACCGGTCAAAACACGGTGAAATGTGTTTAGAAAGAAACATAATAATTCTAAACACTTTTTCTCTTTTTATTTGGACGGATGAACTTTGACATCATTTCAAAACCAATTAACTCGGCTCTGAATTGCACAGTAATTAGTTCATCTTAGAAATGATGGTTTAAATATCCGGGAAATCCAACTGAGCTCCGAGAGCCGCAACAGGTCAAAGGTCAAGTTGTGCAACGCGCTGATAATTGTTTCATTCGCTGGATTCTGACCCACACACAATCTAATGACCCACTGAGATCTGTTGTTCAAACTAAGAATTTGAATATATTAGTTTTCTGACTCGGCATTGGATCTTATTTGTATTTATTATATTGTTTTAAATCTAATGTTGGATTTTTAGATTGTACATAAAGACGATGTGTCTCCTCTTCCTCCCACCATCCAGAAAGGAATTTATTATATCTCTGATATCAACATCATCATCTATGAATCAGGACTCGTGTCGATACCTGAACTCGACCAATCAGGAGTCAAACTCAGCTGTCAATCATTAAATTTCATCCTGTTTTATATCTTCAAATAACTAATTAAAAATGAATTTACTCGAAAAATTAAATATACTTCAATCTTCATCAGTGTGATAAGAGATATTAGAAAAGGAAGCATCTTAGATAATATTTGAGAAGTATTTAGTATTGTTTTATTGCCAACTGCCAATCTGGAGGAGGTGGGGTTTATGACATGTACTACAGCCAGCCACTAGGGGGCAGTCAATATATTTATATATACGTTTGCCTCGGAAAAAAGACCAAAAAAATGCTAAATGCCAAATGCTGTTAAGTGGTTAAACTAGATAACAAATTATAAATCATTCAGGAATGTGTTCTCCATCCTAGTTTTCCTCTAAACGTGAGGATTTGTTGTTACAGAGCAGTTGAATTCAGTGAGTTGCAGTTTGTGATGTTTCCGGTCGCAGCCGGTTCGTCGTCCTCCTGAGACGTTTGAATCTGGACGGAGACAAACACCACTGAGATGATCTGCTCTGGTTTTCTGTCATGTTTTAAAAAGAAAGGTGAGAAAAGACCTGATGGAGAAATTATTTATCACATTGTGGATCTGGAGCTTTTAATAATTAATCTTTTTTATCAGCCATGTAGAAATATCAAAGCTTCAGAGGAGTTTCGCTCGTCTTTCTAGTTTCTCTAACACTCCTGTTTTTATCACTTTCTTCAACAATTTGCCATTTTGCACATATTTCACATATTTTCAAATATTTAATTCAATGTAAACTCTTTAATATTGAAGTCTTCATATGTTATATTTATGATGTATGAACGTCTGACAGTGAGAAATGAGAGGAACCTAAAGAGACAAACTGGAGGTCAAGTTCACCACGATGGTGTCGATCAGCCTGTGAGCTGCAGGTCTGACACGTGCTCACTCGTCAGCACCTGAGTGGACGTGAAGCCGTCGTGGGACTCGAACCTCGGTCGAACGCTCGGCGCGTGTACGACAGCGCTCCGGTGATGCTGAGGAGAATGTGCTGGGACAAGAAAAGCCTGAGCGAACCAGTCAAGTGACTTCCTCTGCTTGGAGACTGCAGCCGAGCCTTTTGCTCAGTCGTCCTATAAATATCTCACATCCCTCTCTATCTCTCTCTCCCTCCCTCGCTCCCTCTCTCTCTCTCTCTCTCTCTCTCTCTCTCTCTCTCTCGCTCCCTCTCTCTCTCTCTCTCTCTCTCTCGCAGGCTGGCAGCTCTGCAGTCACGACTGCCCCCGATCCCCTGCTGGAATGAGGCTGGAGCTGCCTCCCTGCTGCAGGCTCCCTGGGTGTACTGCAGCTGCCCCCCCCCCCCCCCCTCCCCTCTCTCTATCTGCAGTCACGGGTTGTGTCTGCGTCAGAGCTTCACACACTCTGCTGAGCATCACAACCGTATACGGCAATCCTTTAAGCTCCCATCATGCACTTACATCACGGGCGCTGACGTCACAGGGGCCGACGTCTCACACACACCCCCCCCGGTGACGTCACACTCAGATTATGTATCCATGCTATTATTATTTCAGCGTTGGGAGGGAGGCAGAGAGGGGGGGGGGGGGGTGTTGGGCTCCTGCTGCAGCTCCAGTGGTGATCGCTGTTCATTATCGTGCTCTGGCATCACACTGGGTTTTGTAACTGAGTTATGTATCGTTCTGGGTGGGAGGGTTAACTCACGCACACACGCACACACACACACACGAGCACATTCAAATGCAAAGTGCGGCTATTTATACATCGTCAGCTGTTGTGGAAGTCGCTGTTTATGCAGCGGATCCTGCAGAAGACTCCCATGTTTACATAGAACGGTGAAAACAGGAGGATGAAAGGAGGAGGAATGTTCCTCTGGTTTTAATGAGAAACCTTCATTTAGGTTTGATTGATTTTATCTGCTCGTGTTTTATCTCGTGCTGGAGTCGTAGCTTCTCCTCAGGATGAGCTGCTCCCACTCAGATCTGAATATAATAATCATAATTCTGTGACTTAACAATAATCGTATAGATTTCAGTCATTTTAGCCTTGAGCACTTTGACTGAAGAATACAACTATAAATACACACACACACACACACAGACACAAACACACTCACACACACACATAGCTCAGTAACAACATGGACGCCAGCGTAACAGTATGAAAATAGCGTTTCTTTACTCAACTCTGCAAATTACTTGTAAACAAATACAGATTACAGATTAATAACTAAAATGAAAGTAAGGACATACATTTTTCTCTGATCTGCATTAGTTTCATTCATCTGCAAACGTTACACACTAAACATGACACGGATCAGAAACACTAACAAGGTTCACGTCAACAGGTTTTCTTCTTAAATGCAGAGTTACAGTAAAAGCAGAGAAGACAAACAAATCTTTATCCAAACAATGCAGCTATTTTGTAAACAATGTACTAATGTATTCAATCTGCATTTACTTCATACTCGTGTCGATTCTGAATATTTAAAAGCAAGTAGATGAAACAAGCTGAAACATGTGAACACAGCTAAAGTCCCGAGAGCCAGAAATACACAACATGTGATTCACCAACACTATTTAAATGTCTGGTGCCCCCTAAAATCTACACATTTGAATAGAGCCTGATCAATTTAACAAAAACTTTTATTTCTCTGATTTCTACTTGCTTTTAAATCTGTAAGGTAAAAGAAAACGTATACCTTACAGAAGAAACAATGGAGAAAAGATGTATATTAATATCTTAGGTTAAAATATGTTTATGTTCAACATTATCTTTCAAATTCTTTATATCTGATTGTGTTTAGTGAAGATTTTTGGTTTATAGTTTAACTGTAAAGCATCCAGCCTTAATTACGTTTCTTTGTTATTATGGTTCAACAAAGAGTATCCAAGGAATCATGAATCACATCATTTTTAAGATACATATATGATAAAAAAGTATTCCATAATATTGACATCATTCCCCTGACAGGCCCTGAAAACAAATAATGAATATTTTGCAAATATTTCAGAGTGAAACTGCAGCTACTCTTTGATTGTCTTGGATCTTTATTTGATTCTCATCATTGTTAAAGTTAAAATCTGCTTCAGTCACGTTGGAAACTGTCTGAGATCCTCAGACTGAAGCTGTGACTCAGACATGTTGAATATTATCTTAAAGCCGGAGCTCCAGAACAAATGTCCAGTCTGGATCACGGAGACACTGGTTTAAACATTCGCTGATTAAACACAGATTAGAAAGTTGCAGATGATTCTCAGCAGCGACTGTCACAGACACTTAAACTGACGGTTTGAGCTCATTTAGCTGCTGGAACAGTTTCTACGGTTTCTGCTGCAGAGCTTTTCAGGCAGCTGCTGGTTTCAGTTTATGCCAGAGCAGCATTATAATGTCTTTAAAGAGACGTGCATGGGGTTGCTGTGTAAGCAGGGACTGTTTTTAGAAGCTTCTCTGGTTGGTGGATTGGAAACGCTTGTAAGGAGCTGACACTAGAAGCACTCGAGTTGCACACAAGAACATTTTCAATGCAGGATTTCTCATTTTCAAGCAGCTGGGATACATGTGAGATGTGGGAGCTTCCTACAAACAGCCGAACATCCCGTGAAGCATCTAATGAGTGACACGCTGTCGGAGCAGGAGGAAGCAGACTTCAGTAAAAGCAGCCGAGACGACTTTAGCGAGTTCTCAGAAGTTAGAGGTGTCCTCTCGATGAACCGTACGTTTCAAACATCTCACGATAAAACTCGAGGAAACCCTCGACCATGTGGAGAGCGAGGCGGAGCTGTCGGAGCATCTTCAGCTGAGAACACAAGTCTTTGATTGTGACTGGGCTGCACTCGCTGCAGGAGGCAAGGAAAGAAAGAGGAGAAGAAGGGAACAGGAAGTTATTTCATCAGTCAAAGCGATAAAAGAAAAATGCATTCAAAGCATTTAATAATTTCTACAACTGTGCGTTTATGAGTGTGTCTCCGCAGGATTGGAATAAATGTCCCTCAGATTTGGCGCGTGGGGGAGTTCGGCTCTGAGGCATTTACCCCCCCCTCATGGAAACAGAGACTGATGCCTGAGGGTCCACGCGTCTGAGAGCCTCCCACCTTGTTTGGCTCCCACTGCGTTCTGCGTCTCCTCCTCCTTGGACTTCTTGGCTGCATCGAGGGCGGCCACTTTGGCCTCGTGCACCTCCTTCAGGGCGTTCCACTCCTTCCTGTTGTTCAGCAGGCGGTCCAGCATGGGGGTGATCTGCACGTGGAAGCGGCTGAACTCCTGAGGAACGACGAGTCGACAGCGATTCATCTCACGCACAATAACAAGTTCAAAAGAAGTGCTGCTTGTTTTTATTAATTAATGGATATGACACAGACAAATGAGTCTCACACGGTGAGAACAAAGACAAGTATGGTCATTCCATTGAAAATAGAAATACACCCCCCCCCCCTCCCCCCCTAGAAAAAGTTGGGTTAGATCAATAACTGTAAATAAAGATGGATGACGCATTTCTACCTCTTTCTTCTTCCTCCTCTTCCTTCCTACAAAGCTGAAGATAAACTACCCTGGATACAGAAGCTGCCATCGGGTGCTTTGATGATCTAACATCTGCACAGTAATGCAGATGTTAGATCATCTGTTGAACAGACTCACCGTCAAATAACTAAATAAAACCAAGTTTATCAACATCAGTGTGATAGGGATGAACTTAAATGACAGAAAACATCTCTATGTTTTGTTATTAGACTCAAATAACCCACAGTTTAGCTGTGATCTTTGGAATTACAGGGTCGAGGCAGTGTGTGTTTGTGTGTTTGTGTGTGTGTGTGTCTGACCTTGTACACAAACGCGCAGACAAAGTCGATGAAACCACACTGAAGCTTCGGCAGGTCCTCTGCTTTGTTTCTGTCCATCATCGGCTGGGGAGGAGAGAGAAACGGGTTTGATCTCCACAGACAGACACGACTCAGATATGTGATCGAAATGAAATAATAGTAATGTTGATATTTTTTACCTTATTATAAATACCTTAAAACACCAATACAATCATAATATATGGAAACTGAATTAAGGGAATGAACAATTTTCATGATCAATAATTGAACTGTATTTTGTTTAGGAGCTAGCATGTGTGTGTCTCATCCCTGGATATATCAAAGTAATTTAATTGTGATATTTTTCTTTTTCTGTAGCAGTAAACTAAAGTTTGACAGTGGGTCGACACCGGAGTCGTGGGAATTATGGGAATTAAGACAGGACAGGGTTTTTCCTTCGGGTTTGAATTTAGGATGGAGACGAGACTCGAAGGAGAACAAGAGACAAACGCAGTTAGAAGAAAAGAGGAAAAGACAGATTCATTCCCCGTGGCCGCAGTGTTGGACCATTATCTGGAGCAGTGAAACGTAAAGAGCGGTCAGTGTGCCCCCCCCGGCTCCCTCTCATCCCTCTGCTTCATTCCCTCATGACCTCTGGACACAGACGAGCGAGGAGCTCCGTGAAACGCTCCCTCACCTCCCACAGCTCGGAGCTCCACAGCGTCAGCAGGGAGAACTTCTTCATTTAGACCAGTTTGTGTTTTACCAGCCGTCGACTCGGTGACGAGAGAAAAGTAAAGACTTCGACGAGGGCGTTAACGCTCGACCACGTGTCATCAGATAATGAAGGTGGATGATTAAGACCTGAAAGAACTCTCTCACAGTTCTGACATGTTTTCACTTTGCTGCTGACACAGCGTCTTTTTAAAGGGCGTCGCTTCACGTTCAGGTTCAATCTGAAAACCGCCTCTCGTTTCATGATAAAGTAGATTTACATGGTTCATTCAAAGTCTTATTTACACGTGAAACCAGGAGCGTGCAGATTGTTCTAAGGTGTTAGAGGAAACTATTTGGCTTCCGGGTTCTGATTGGACGCTTCGGAACATTTTAATTTCTTTTGTACAAATTGGGTGAAAGTAGTTTTCTCAGTCAGTGACGATGAATCCGGGGGAAGTTTGTTATATCTGATTAAACCGAACAGAGTCAGAACTGAACTCCATCATCTTTAGTCTCCTCACGTTTTCTACTTAGATGCGGAGAAATAAAAATAGAGCCTTAATTTGAATGAGTCGATAAATGTTATTCTAGTTTCTTCCTCATTAATAAAACTAATAAAACAAAGTAAGAGCTAATAATGTGTTTACAACCATTCTGTCTATTCTCATATATTCAAATCTCATCATTCAACTAATATCTAATGACCTCCCCTGAGGTCAGAGGTCACGGAGGAGCAGCACACCTGGAGCAGATGAGGACTTCAGCCACTACAATAACCCCCCCCTCACTGTGTCCTTACAATGGGCTGTTGCTCCAGGACCGTCCTCTCCAGGTCTCCCTGCTCCCAGAACTCTGCAGCGACAGACAGCGCCACCTAGAGGGGGGTCAGAGTAGGAAGAAAGAAGTAATAATAAAATATACTCAAGTCGACTTTGTCTAATGCTGCAGAGTTATTGTGGTAAATGAAATGACAGCGTTCACGCTCCTCAGTGGTTTGGAAATACGGCTCAGCTGCATTTACGTGACAAAATATTTGTCCATGGCATCATTGATCCACTAGTGGGCAGTGTTTCTGACAACAACAAACATGGCGACGGGGGAGGAAGTTGTGATAGTTGTGCGTCTTATGTTTGTCTCTCAGCAACTCGCAAAGTCTATTTTAAATTACAGGATACAGAAATTCTTCCTCATGTCTCCCCCCCCCCCCAGGTTTATTTTGGAACTGCGCCATTTTGTCCATTTCAGAGGACGAACATAAATATGCAACAAAATGAGTAATCTCAATAAGACTCCGTACGGTACGTTTTTGATTAAACATTAATTATACAGTTTATAGTTATTCTCAGAGGTTCTTTATTATGTTTGTTTGATCTGAATTCCTGGAGTTGAATTATATAAAACAGAAAAACCAAAAAGACTTCCATTGATGTTTTGTTAGTCGCAGTCAGTCATGAAAGATGCAGCTGAAGCACGATTCCTCTCTGGTGCTCAGGAGCTTTTTACTGAGCAGGAAAAGCTCCCGTCCATTTTGTAAAAATCACCCTTTAAAGCTTCAGCGTCCCATAAATGAGAATCTTATTCACTGCTCAGCCGGCAGTTTTAGGGCTTTTTGTGCCTTGATGGGATGAAGCTCGTTTTGTCTGCCCTCACAAACCAGAAATTGAGCAAACGCGGGATGAATAATATGAGGAATTCAGCTTTCACCACAGAAAACCTCATTTTAGAAAGGGGTTAGTCATCAAGCCAGTTAGAGGGAGAACAATCACCTGGAGGCCGTGGCAGCACAGAGTCTCTGTGCGTAGGAAGTGGAACCGAGTCAAAAATAAAATATCAGCTGTAAAAATGTCAGTGCAACACTCCATCAAGTTTAGAGCAGCTCAAGCTTTCGTCTCTCCAGAACATCTCAGGGACGTCCGTCTATCATCCATGTAAATCTGAATTTATTTGATTTTTATACAAGAATCCAATCGTCTTATCAGTTTAAATCACAAACCAGAGATATAACAGAGGCTCGTTTTAAACTAGCAGCTTATTTGAGGTTCTAGCGTCAAGTGTCTGATCTCGATCGTCACAGAAGGTTGAAATCGGACGGCCTTATTCTGCAGCTACGACATCCAGCCGCTGTGTTCAGGGAGGAATTCATCTCCGACGAGAGGAGTTTGGTTATCACACTGCTCTTAGAAGAGAATCCACAGGAGGGCGGCTGCTGCTGGTCTCCTGTCAGTGTGTGTGGGATGAAGAGCTGACTCACCAGGAGCTGACCAAGGTGAAGGCAAAGAAAAAGAAAACCCACTCGTTGTCCAACAAATATAAAGGTGGAATAATCCATCAGCTGCTGTTCAGGGTTTGATCAATAAAGCATAAATTGGTTATAATAAATGATAAGGTCTTATTCAGAAGTTATGTTGAATATCTCACGACACATGATCGTAGTGTAGTGTAGAGATTCACAATCTGACATACTTCTGTGACAGACTAAGGCTGGGAGCCTGGTGCTGAGGAAATGGTTGGTAGTTTGAATCCCTCAGTTCGACGCAGCTGACGGTCTGGTCCTCTTATTGCATCACTAGCTTGCCCCGCCCCCCTTACAGCAGTCGCCTAGCATCAGAGCGCAGGCTAAAGAAGTTCTTTGGTTGAATAAAAAAAACTTGGATTGTTGTTTTTCAGCTGTTCGGTTTAATATTTATCTATTTCCTGTAAATTACATTCTTATGATGTTTTCACCTCGGTTCGTCACTGAAGCGCAATGAATCATGGGATATGTCGGGCAGGAGCTGGATGGACGCATTTGTCAGAGCCCTCGAATTATGAAGCAATTAGCCTTTCGAGGGATGAAGCCCCAGAATTGAGAAACAGCTGACTGAAGATGAAGATGGATGACGTGTCTCCACCTCCCGGCCACGATCCAGAAGTGAAGCCGAAATATTCCAGACACGAAAGCTGCCATCTTGTGCCAAAGATGTCGTGAGGCGCCGACCAATCAAGAATTAGTCTGAGCTGTCAATCGTGACATGTAACCTTGTTTTTATATCATCGAATAAGGAGTTAAAACTAACTGGACGTGTACTTTGACTTTTTAGATCCCATGTCCCATCCACTAACATGGAGAAGGATCCGTTACTGATTCGAACTGAGGTGAAGAATCTTGCCTCTGTTCCAAACTGGTTTGACTGGTGATATCTTTACTCTGAAACAGGTTGAAGCCAAAAAGTATTTCGGTCCCGAGCTGTGAACCAAACCAGCCTCCGACGTAATGAGGCCGTTTGAGGTCCATTAATTTAACAACAATATTAACGAGCCAACATTTTAATTGGCCGATGATGCCGCGGGGCTCCCCTCACTTATTCTCTGAAGGCCACAGCAGAACAGTAACCTCCTTCTGACCCCAATTCAGATAAATACATACACAAATTTAATAGATTAGTGTACTACGTGAAAATCTTAACTTAAGTGTGTCACTCAACTGAAGCAGGAAGAGACTCACAAAAGTAAAAACACAAATAATTCAAAGTGGGATCAGGTCTCATTTAGCTGAATTTGATGTGAGACACAACAAATAACACAATCTTCTAAACGGGTTAAAACGTGAATCATTGTGTTTTCTTTTAAAGGCTGAAAGTGATCGAGCGAGAAGGAGAAATTAAGAAAAAGACAAAACAACAGCTTCTTCAGTGATGCATGTTGAAACCGCACAGCGCTCCTGCTCATTTACTGAGTCTCCTCGTGCTCCTTCATTACACGGGGAGCATAATAAACATGGAGTCGGAATAATCCGTCAAGGCCTGAGGTGATCACATTATATATGTTTTTGCCAAATGGAGGAAGGGATGTGATTTAAATTACCATTCCTGCTTTTATTATGGACACAATGCGATTGAGTTTCCAGCTTATGTTTCCATAAAAGAATGTGAAGCAGCTGAGAAACGGCTCCTGTGCTCGGTGGATTGCAGAAGGTAAAGAAATCACAGTGACACGCCTGTTTGCAGCCTCGACCGCGACGTGGGTATTATCCATCCCTGAAATAATACATTGAGCCTCCTAACGGGGGTGGGGGGGGTGAACAGCAGCAGGTTGCTGTTGATGCATGAGGCCATCAGGCTTCGACAGGATGTCATTCTGTCGCCCAGCCGCTCCTGGAGCCCGGGTACGTGGGTGTGTCTTGGTTCAACAAACAGCTGGACAGCAGCTGTGAGGAGGTTTTACAGATGTGAGCTCTGAGTGAAACCTGCAGATCACACACAGGAGTCGTACCTTGCTCTGGATCTCCCACGGCTTGGCGATCGCAGACAGGTCACAGGCCGTCATCATCATGGCCCTGTAGGAGCACAACGCACAGGCCGACATGAAGTGCATGTGTGTGTATGTGTGTGTACGTGTGTGTACTCCTCCCCGGGCTTGTACCTACATGACAATCTCCTTGCGCGTGGTCTCCAGCATCATGTACTGGGTCCAGTCGTTCCAGTTCTCGTAGGTCTTGGACTGGTCCACGATCTTCTGGAACATCGTCCTCTTCCTGAAACACAACACACGAGTCTTGTTGGTTCTTTTTTGCAGTCCTCATCAAATGCTCCATTCTGTAATGAAGGGTAAACAATATGTCCTTATTAATAATAACAACGGAGGGAGCTGCTCTGCGGACTGACTTGAAGTAGAGCGCCAGGTCAGTGGCGATGATGGCGATGTCCATGAGGTGGATGACGGTGTCGTGCTGACGTCGGTTCAGGTTCTGATAAATGTTCAGTGACTGAAACACAAGAGAAAAGGCTAAATTACAGTAGTTGTTTGCAAAGGTAAAGGTAGAATATGAATAAAATAAAAATGAAGAATGAATTATGGGAAATAAAAACATAATTTCCTATGAAAATAGATCTTTAGAGATTTAAAAAAAGATTCTAAAGGATGAAAACGATTCTGACTGGAGCCTTCATCTCTTTCCCAGTAAGTGGAGCATAATGGCTAAATACTTTCTACTCCACTGGACAGAGATTCAAGGCTTTTGGGGAAATCATGTTTTATTTCATATTACGTCACCTCTTCATATTTACAGCCAGACAGTTGTACTACATTGTGTTCCAGTGCTCAGGTGCTCAGGTGTTCATGTGTTGGTGCTGCCACCTACTTCCTCTCTCAGCAGAGTCTTTCCAAACTCCAGATGGTGTCTCTCCATGATGGAGGAGCCATGAAGCTTCGCCAGAGGATTAGCAGACCTGAACACACACACGCACACACACACACACACACACACACACCCAGAGAGCATGATGGGAGGTTACACTGTGATGAATCATGCGTGGGGAACCCAGGGTGGGCCTGCCCCCGCTGCGTCTGCGGCTAATGGCGGCGCTCATTAGCTCATCCATCAGCAGGTGGAGCAGAGCAGCTGGAGGCGTATCTGGTCAATATCCGCTCATTGATGTTCCCGGTGTTTGACGCGAGCTTCACCCAAAGAGCTGAGGTCGGCTCGTCTGCAGCCCAGAGGAGTGGCTGCTGTCACTGTGAGTCAATTACACACAGTGACAGCAGCCACTCCACCACCACCACCACCACCACCACCACCACCACAACCGTCTGGTGCCCAAAGTGTCAGGAAGCTTCTGAACAAATGGAGGAAACTGAAACTGGAAGAAAATTGGGTCATAATCTGTAATCTGAGTATTTTACCTCCGTTTATTATAGTTCATATAGTTTGAACTCTGACAGGCAGCAGCAGTTTGTCCTCCGACTGCAGGAGACGTCTGCTGGAGACATGAGGACAGACCGAAGACAAATCAATGAGAGGAACTTGTCTTCACTCTGCTGGTGACTTCATGTAAACCACTGGTGGATCAGCAGCTTCCCTGATTCTCTTTTCTCTAACGAACCCTGAAGCTAATCATCTCGACTGACTCACGTCTCCTCTGTTTGTTGAACCACTTGACCACAAACAAACTTTGTCGTCTTTCTGTTACACAAAACTAACGTGTATTAAATAAATGAGTGAAACTGTTTCTTCTTTTGCTTCTTCTATTGTTTAATTCTGTCTCTACTTCTTGTGATTGGTCCAAAAAGGTGAGAGTCTCTGGGAGGTACAGCGGGTTGTCCACGAGCCTTAATGTCAGTGGTTCAATGCCCAGATCCTCCGGTTAAAGATCAATACCTCCTGTTAGAAACTTTTCTATAACTTTTCAATAAGACAAATTAAATTAAATTGTACTCAGTTTGGCTTTTCAGGGATCGAACCTGTCACCTCTCAGTTTTTTTTGACACACACACACACACACACACATGCAGCTCTTACTTCAGCTGGTAGAGGTTGTTGGTTCCTCTGTGGTCGATGTCGTGGCACAAGCCGGCGGTGACCATGGCCATACACTCCAGGTCCGTGAAGTAACGCTTCAGATCACCTGTCTGAGAACACACACACACACACACACACACACACATTAAGGGTTCAGTGACACACAAAAACCAGTGCAGATATTTTCACTGGTTACAACAACAACAAGTTGCACACATATAAACAATAACAACACTCGCTGGTTTTCTTATTAACGACCAGTTCATGCAACACTGACTCATTTCATCGTTTGCAGACACACTTCATCATCTCCCTGTTACTCCTCCTTCCTCCCTCTCTCTAACACACAATCACACACAATCACACACACTCACACACACTCACACACATCAAACACACAACAACAAGGCGCAGGCTCGTGAACACATGAACAGAACATATGAAGGAGGAGGAAGATGAAAGATGAGGTGAGAGGATTTACTGGAGGAGAGGAGGAGGAAGAGGAGCTGGAGAGCAGGAGGTGAAGGATTGATGATTCATTAGGAGGAAGAGGAGGAAGAGGAGGAAGAGGAGGGAGGACAGAGTTTCCCTGACCATCAGTAGAGTGAACATCGTCTGTCCCACGTTGAATCCATGTCTCCAGTTGTGGTAAGTGATTCTCCTGTAGCCTTTACTGAGCGAGTAGATGAACCTCACCAGCACCTGCAGGTCACAGTTTATTATTGGACCAGAAACATTAAGTCATGACTCAGCAGAACGTGTTCAAACTGCTTGTTTATCTACAACCGTTGAAATTACAAATACCAGTAGTTGCATATTTTCAAATACTCAACGTGTAATGTACAGACACACAACTACACACAAACGCACTCAGGTGTGACCTCATTTCATTCTACTCATTTCCTGGTTGTGCAATTTTCATTTTCTTTTTCTTTCACTTTCCATTCACACTGAATATTATTTTTACACATTATTGCTAATTTAATTATTTAAGTTTCTTTTACTTTCCCCTTCGCTGCTGTAAAAGCAAAGTTAATCTTTCCTGTGTAATACCACGATCGTGTTCTTGATTTCTCTCATGTTTACATTTCATTTTCATAAATTGTCCTCTTCACTGACCTCAGTACAATCACATCATGTCACTATGATCTTGTGCTAATGATTAAATTCCAATATTCTACAGCTGCTTCACTACAGAAGCTTTTCTAGCTCCTTCCTTTCATTTCCTTCATGATGTTGCTGTAGTCTGACTTCCTGGAAGTAGACTCTGTATTCTGAGACTATTTCAGGAAGCTCTTCCTCCCTTTCTACTTCCTGCCTGTCAACGTCCTCCGAGCTGCAACCTACACACAGACTCTCTCCACGTTGGATGAAGATGTGAATGTGTTTTCTCTGCACGGAAAGTTTTTTTAATGATTTTAATGTTTAAATGTTTCACCACAACACGTCCAACTTCCTGAATCTCACTTTGACATTGCAGCTGTTTTTGAGAAGATGAAACGAGCGAACAAACTGCAGATGGACCGAGCACCCACCTCTCTGGGAATGTGGAACTTGTCCACCACCTTCAGTTCGTAGTACATCTGGATGCCGCACTTCACCAGATCCAGTTCACTGTGGTCAAAGTCGCAGAAGTGAAACTCTAAGATCTCAGATTTCTTAGAGTTCGGCAAAATCTCCGTCTGTGGACAGAAGATGACGGATATAAAAATCATAATGTAGATATCAGAAGTCGGTCTTTGTTTCTGAATCATCAGGAAATCTGGCCACCGGTGGAATCGATGAAACAGTTTCACAAACTCTTTTATTTCTATTTCTTTCCTCCAACAAAGAATCATGTTACTTCGGGGGAAACATGTTTGTGCCGTGTCTCCTGATGCCGAAAATCTTCAATTCAGAGAAGTCACTTCAGATTTCACTACATCTGCTGATCTCGTGGAATCAGTGAAGGATGTTCTGTGGTTTACCAGGATCTCCTGCAGCTCCTCCTCCTCGCACTCGTCAGGCTCCTTCCCCCATCTATCCCTGGTGTTCTGGGGAAACACAAACCATCAACACTTCACCTTGATGAAAAGGCCTTTCACATCACTCAGCCGGCTCCTGATGTGAGGTCACAGCAGGTCGTCGCTCTTCTTCTCTCTGTCTGTCGCTCTGTATGCTGATAAATCACCTCATACAAAAGCTGACAGCTTATTTCACTTTATTAATGATTCTCACCTCCTGTTTATATCGCATCAAGCAGAGGGATGAGGCAAGGCACTTACCCTGCAGGGGTTGAGGGTTCAATTCCCCTTTAACGCTAGTGTCTGCTGCTTCACTCTTTTTTGTGTTTGCTTAAACAACATCATGGTCCAACAGAAGTTTTATTTAAGCCTCTGATTTAAAAGATGCTGGAAAACGAAATACAACTATTTTTAATTTAATAACAAGGTAAAATATACAAAGGATGCTGAATGATTTTGTAATTTACAACAATTTAGAAACAGAATAAGGTATAGAAAAAATAAAACATTTTATTTTGGCTCTTTCATTCATGCACTTGAAGCACGAATATTGAGTTAGATTCATATGGACATGAAATGTGCTCCTTGTTCCTCTGTGAATCACTGAAGACACTTTTCAAACTAAGAAACTCATGAAAACAACAGTTAAGAGTTAAATTAAATTCGTTATTATAATGTCTGATCATATTTGAAATAAGCTTCAGTAAAGAGTCAAGCACTCTGCAGGGTGTAAAATACAAAAATCCATATTTTCTGAAAAATATTATCTATATCAAAAAGCTTAAATTCAAACGTTTATCTCCAAATTACCATTAAAACCACGTTTCTGGTAACATCACATTGATAAGTGTGTTGACCAGGTGAAGCCAGGTGTCTCTCCTCCACATAACTCACCAGAACGTTCTGGATTTCGTCCTTGCGACACTTGACGTGGTACATCACCATGTCCTGGAAGATGTCCTTCCTGTTCTCCAGCTTGTTCATCCGGTCGTAGGTGTCGGGGTTCAGCACCGACCAGCCCAGGAACTGGGTCAGCGACTGGACACAGCCGGTGTGTGTGTGTGTGTGTGTGTGTGTGTGTGTGTGTGTGTGTGTGTGAGAGAGAGAGAGAGAGAGAGAGATTATTAATATCTTGTTCCTGGAAACATGTGTCTGAAAGAAATGTAATAATCCCAATGTGCAGAGGAACCAGAACCTACTGGTTCTGAAATGTTTCTCATTTGCTTCAAGCAGAAAAGTTCAAGTGAAGAACAAGAACATTTTCTAACTAACAAGCTCAGAACTGTCGGGACTTTCCGCTCGACCGCACGAAATGTCTTAATAAGCGTGAGCAGCAAACTGAGCACATCTGATGGTGTGATTCTCAACGGGGAGGAAAATTTGCTCTGCAAGTTTTTCATGCTTGTTCGCTGCCTGAGGTAGAAGTACTTCAAAATACTACTTCAGTACTTTACTGGAGTTACTATCCACCACAGTCACCACATGCTGTTCTGAGACATCAAGTCAAAACTCTTCCTGCGGTTAATCTTTGCCAAATATCACATCCTGTTCATGAGGAAATGTCAGAAAAAGAAAATGGTTCGTGAAAATACTTTGATTTCCAAACTGTCATGTTGTGTTTTTAACTGGATTCTGAGCCGAGAAGCAGAGAGAGACAGAGAAGCCTCCAGGCCCTGTGATAAATAATGCAGATGCTCTGAATGGCCCGAGTGTATTTATAAACCAATGACTCACACACACACACACACACACACACACACACACACACAGCCTGCACCTCCATCAGCGTTTCGTCCATTTCATCAAAGGGTTTCCCATCCTTCCTGTTATAGAACGTGGCCACGCCCACTATCTCCTCTTTCTTGTTGACGATTGGCAGAGACAGGACGTTCTTGATGGTCCATCCAGAATCGTCCAGAGGTTCTTTCTGTGCACACACGGCTCAACATCAGCATTAATCCCCAACATGACTCACTGCTGCTGCTTCAGTTGAGATCACACTGGTTTTTAAATCCCAGGTCCTCTGGTGCAGAAGCAGAAACGTGACAGAAATGTTACGTGAACTCAGGAATCAATAATTCACCTGCTTCTAAAATCTGCTGCAGCGGATGTTGATGCCTCACTTATTTAAAATAGATGCTCGGCAGTGTGATGCTGCACTTTAGCTTCACCACAGAGCGGAAAAGCTGTGTTTGGATTAGAAGTCAATACTTTTAAATTAGAGGAGCTATAGATAGTAGTTTACTGTCTGAATGGAAATCTGCCAAAACATAATGCAGGGAAATGTTTTCAGTCTGACGGAGTTTGAGATTAATTGTTTCATTCAAAGATCTGTGCAGGTCATTAAAGAAGATGAAAAACATAATGAAGCTGGAAAATGAGACAAACATAGAAGAGAAGAAATAAATATAACCTGCCACCAAACATTATATTTTAAAGCACGATGGAATGAGCGTAAAAATAAACATAACCATGATTCAAACCTACCGAAACATATTTAAAACCATAACAAAATAATCCTAATGTAGTGTAAGGCTTACATTTCAGATTATTAATTGTTGATGAAGACGTTTGGAATCTGGCACCAGGTTGAAATGAATATTAAGTGAAACACATCACAAAATAAGTCCTGGACACAATGAAGCTGAGATCTGGATCAAACTTAATTAGAGCATAAAACATTGTTTTATCCTCGTTAACGTTTCAGACACTAACGGTCACCGGCTCTGGGAAACTGGCTTTAACCACCACTTTTATTAGGAACATGGATAATAAAGATAAGACACTGGGACAACCTTGAGGAAACCAGTTTAAACCAAGCAGAGCGGGGAAGGTGGGACGTGCCACATGTTCACTTCTGTGTTACGTGTTATTATGGTTCCTCCTGATCGGGCTCTGGTTTTCTCTTATGGTGCAAAAAGGTCATTTTTCCATTCATTATTCTCAGCTCTATTTTACTCACATCACTCTGGAGCAATGCAATTACTGTAATCTGACGGCAACATGTTAATGTCATTTATTTTTAACATTAAAATCTGATTACAGTTAATAGGAAAATCGTCTCTAAGTCCATCGAGGTAACAAGGAGCAGACATTTATGGAAACGTGGAGCCGCAGCGAATTTATAATTTTCCTCAATAAATAAATGTGTGAGCAGAAATAATATGAATGAAATGAATGAGCCTCTTTCTGTGGATCATCACCTTCGTACAAACGCATCTGCAAAGTGAACAAATGTAAATGTGACCTGCAACAAATCATCTTTAGAGCTTTTCTCATTTACCTCCTTGATGATATTTTAATACCATTCATCACTACAGTTTTATTAATGTAATAAACTGCAGCATCAAGGCACTAATTTGCAAAAACAATCTTTAATATCCTCGTGCGCAGAGGACGGAGGAATACGTTTTACTGGTGGAACTAAAACTCTCTCTTAACTCGACCTTTGTTTCATGAATCAATTATCCAGTGTTTTCCTCTTTGAACACGATGCACTATGGAGCCTTTGATATTAATTTGACACAGAAGACACTTTAATTTATAAAGTTCTCGTGTGGAAAATGCACAAAGAACTGAGGACATTTGTTTACAAGCAGAAACAAATTAAACTGATGGATGGTTTTTAATTCGTCTGGCGGAAAAACGCATGATTCATGTTTTACTGGGTAATAAAAGTGTTGACTTATTGATTTTTATTTTGATAGTTTGAACATTTTGGTTGTGTGATTTATCTGTTAAGCGGAGCTTCACTGGAAAAAGAACGAAGACGGTGATCTCACCTGGAAGTTGAAGAAATCGTCTTGTGCTGCATTCATGATGTTACAGATCTGAAGGAAAGAGAGGAAAGTTCAGGGGGAGAGTTTCTACAAAGTGAGTTTGGTTGATTCTGGTTTTGTGGTTTAAGAAAAATTAATTGTAGGTGTTTGGGATTAGAGAAATAATAATGACTTTTCTTTAGGTTTGGAAGCAACAAGACTGAAAGAAAGCAAAAATAAATAAGCCTGCTTCCTTTCATCAGGATCAAGGATTTTAATCATTGAGAAATTAACTAAAATGTCCAAAAATGCTGTTTTTGACAATGTTGAAGAGAGAAGCTCCCGTTCAAGGTTCAGGGGCTGTTTGTCACTTCCTTCCACCAAGTTTCAATAAAATCAATTCAGTATCAGCAGCGATTAAACTACAACAACCAGTTAAATAACTTGAATATCTCTCTGAAGCTCATTTTGACTCGAGGGGCAGAACGTTCATATTTCAGACCCTGACAGAGTTTTCATGCTCGGCAGCTCCACAGATCGATTTGCATGAAAAAGCATCAGTGTCACTCTGATGTGTCTCTCAGCTCTGAAGAGAAACTCTCTGTGGAGGAATTAGGTTTTTCACCTTTAAAGGGATAGAGGAGAAGTTTGGGGGGGGGGAGGGGGGATGTGAAGTTGAAAAATGGTGATGAAAGGCTGGAGCAGGACGAGGAGAGGAAGGAGGAAGCAGGAGGAGGACGAGGAGAGGAGGAATGGAGAAGGAGGAGGACGAGCAGAGGAGGAATGGAGCAGAAGGAGGACAAGGAGAGGAGGGATGGAGAAGGAAGAGGACGAGGAGAGGAGGGATGGAGCAGGAGGAGGAGAAGGAGAAGGAGAGGAGGGATGAAGCAGGAGGAGGACGAGGAGAGGAAGGATGGAGCAGGATGAGGAGAGGAGGGATGAAGCAGGAGGAGGACGAGGAGAGGAGAATGGAGAAGGAGGAGGACGAGCAGAGGAGGAATGGAGCAGAAGGAGGACAAGGAGAGGAGGGATGGAGAAGGAAGAGGACGAGGAGAGGAGGGATGGAGCAGGAAGAGGACGAGGAGAGGAGGGATGGAGCAGGAGGAGGACGAGGAGAGAAGGGATGAAGCAGGAGGAGGAGAAGGAGAGGAGGGATGAAGCAGGAGGAGGACGAGGAGAGGAGGGATGGAGCAGGAGGAGGACGAGGAGAGAAGGGATGAAGCAGGAGGAGGACGAGGAGAGGAGGGATGGAGCAGGAGGAGGACGAGGAGAGGAGGGATGGAGCAGGAGGAGGACGAGCAGAGGAGGGATGAATCAGGAGGAAGACGAGCAGAGGAGGAATGGAGCAGATAGAGGACGAGGAGAGGAGGGATGGAGCAGGATGAGGAGAGGAGGGATGAAGCAGGAGGAGGACGAGCAGAGGAGGAATGGAGCAGATAGAGGACGAGGAGAGGAGGGATGGAGCAGGAGGAGGATGAGGAGAAGAGGGATGGAGCAGGAGGAGGACGAGGAGAGAAGGGATGGAGCAGGAGGAGGACGAGGAGAGGAGGGATGGAGCAGGAGGAGGACGAGGAGAGAAGGGATGAAGCAGGAGGAGGAGGAGGAGGAGGAGAGGAGGACTGGAGCAGGAGGAGGATGGATCGACGAGCGACGGCAGAATCAGTGGTTTGGGGAAAAGCACAATGTGATTAATTGCAACGTTCACAAAGATTAGAATTCTACATCATGACAGCGAGTGGCTGAGCAGCGTTGTGAACACTGAAAGGCATTTTGAAATAGAGACTATTTTTAAAGGACAATGCACAGCAGAAAAAGGTTGTTCAGCTAAAGGTTCTGAATTAAAAGTTAATTCTTAATCTTATCCCATCTTCATCGTTTCTAAACTGCTGCTGTTTGGCTGTCGAGGATCTCAACACTAAACGATGTTGTCGAACTCTCTGCAGGTTGTAGGTCTGAACGTGTTGAAGATGACGGGAGAAACACAGCTCCGGGTTTTAGATTAAAATCCATAAACTCTTCCCTCTGACGTCTAAAGACCCAAACAGAACCAGTGTTTGGATTTCTGCTCCAAATCGTTCCATCAAATCTGCCCGAAAACGAACAGAGAGGAAAGAGATGAATCTTCTGGTTTTACATTGGGACATGTTGTTGTTATTGTTGTTGTTATTGTTGTTGTTGTTGTTGTTGTTGTTGTACATCCACTTTAATCAGCTGAACGGAGGTGGCACTGTTTGCATTCGGCTCACCTGGCATTCATTCATTATTCATCAGCTGTCGAGGGGAGGATCAGGAGGTGGATACAATAGAAATCTTTAATACTAGGAGATCGGGTGTTTATGGACGTACTGACCAGTCCGTTCTCTGCCACGTAGACTGGTAAACCACTGGCCAGAGCCCAGTGATCTGCATCAGGACCCCTGGGGATTCAAACAACACAACAATCAGTGCGTCATCATTATCATCAGCATCGTCAGAGGAGACATATTCTACTGATATTCAGGCTGATCATTTTAATTTGAAAGGTTTTCATGGTTTAATGTTCAGAAAACACTTTCCTCAGACTGTCCATCGCTGCAGCTCCTCTTTTCAGCCTCTGTCTCCAACTCTTGGAGATTAATCTGTAATTATCTGTTCATATCTCCTCCAACATGACCTAGTGTCCCTGGTTGTCCTTCAACAACCAGTGTGCAAACTCCTCAAAGACTCACGGTATAACTTTGATTTCTTCTTTTCCGTGGAGGATGTAGTCGATCACTTTGTAGAAGATGATTTCCTGCAGAGGACGAGAGGCTTCATCAACGTGAGGGACAAAATATTTATTGTTTACAAAGATGAGCGAAATGTCAGCTCCCCAAAAGTGAAATCTGTGTTTTCCCCCTGGTGGCGACAGCAGTATAGGTCATAAACCACACCCTCCTCCATGTTAGGAGATGGGACATTGACCAAAATAAAAATAATAGAGGTGGTGAAGGTCAAATATAGTCACTCAAGCATTCCATCACTTTTGGACCTAACTTCTCATGGATAGGTGAGAATCAATGGGGCGTTTGACCTGATGGTGGCGCCAGAGTAGATATCAGGGTATGACAGAGGAGCAGGAGAAGAATCAGCTGTACAGGTCGTGGTTAAGGTGAAATGTCCTCACCCTGCCATCAGGAGTTTTGGGTCCCTCGTACGGGGGAACTTCTCCCATCAGAACAGGCCACAGGTCAAAGAACTCCTGCAGACACACAAACACACACACACACACACACATCAGGATTTATCACAGGACAACAGATCAGAGCTGCTTCCTCTCGTTCATTATTTAGATTCACTCGCTCTCCTCATCAAACAGCATCATTCTGTCTGGAGGTGATCAACACAGCCGCCTCTAAAGAGCGTGTGATATCTGCTCCTCTGAGGCTCCACAGAGCTGCTGAGCGACTGGTTGAGTTTATTCTCAGGAGCGACGCTCATGAAACCCAGTGATGTTAGCAGACGACCATCTGTGCAGACACACAACACGTGTTTGTTCTCACGGAGCAGGTGTTAGGAATCAACCGGCAGCTGCTGGGAATCGTGTGACAGCCGCGGCCGAGAAGAAGCGTTCGAGACAATTTGTATTTGTGATGATAATGATCAGAAGGTGTTTAAGTGTTGTTTCTTTAACAGACACACAAAAAAATAAGCAACGCATAAGCAACGCAAACAACAAGCCGAGAGAAAGAAAGTGACAGATCAGACGAAGGAACCTCGGAGGACTTTCTGAAAATATGTTTTCTCAAAGGAGGAGAAGAAAAACATTCTCATCAAAATTCATTTGGTTTGGGAAAGGTTCCAGAAACAGAAATACATAACTGATGAGCAATGTGGTGGAGTGTGAAATCTCTTCAGATTTTTTTTTATGTACAGTTTTAAATTGATACTTCAGGATTTCAAGTTTATTTGTGCATAAAATATGATGTAGTTTGGGTATTTTGTGAAATCAACCACAGTTTCAAAGATAAATCTAAACCTTGAAATGTTGCTTATCCTCCTCCAGTCTATTTCTTTACCCTGAAGTATTTCATTTTACTCACTATTACTCACTGATGCCTACTTTTGACTCCTGCTACTGTAATATTGCACATTTCCCCATTAGGACTAGGAAAAGGATTATTCTCTTATCTTATCTGATCTTACTTACACATCCACATTTAGAATATAAATCTGAGGGATCACATTTCTTTGGGCGATGCAGCTGTGTGATGTGTAACCTGACATCAGTGGAGCACAGGCAGGATTGTGGTGCCACTTGTTGACCCCTGTATTTGTTGGTTTTGTTGGTTTTCCTGCTGCTGCCTGACCCTGTGTGTACCTGTGTGTACCTGTGTGTACCTGTGGTGACCCACCTTGGTCTTGGTCATGTCCAGCAGACCCACAGAGTAGCGGTCACAGTTGAGGAAAGCTCGGACTGTGTACAAGGCTTTGTGGAACTGCCTCTCGATGTCCGTCAGCTCCTCGAACACCTTACTGGCCGACCACAGCAGCACCTGCACCACAGGACAGAGGACCAGTCAACACAGCAGTTTACCAGCTGCACTGGTTTCCAACAAGACTTGATTCAAAGTGTGTGCTTTCTACAGATTTACTGCTTTATTTTCAACGTCCACTTTATCATCTTTTGTATTACATTCTCATATCATTCATATTGAAGAATGAGGCTACAAGACATTATTATCTCACAGATTTTTAAAGGATTGGGTCTCAGGAGGTCAAAGGTCAGATTCTTAGTTTCAAAACTAGCTCCTAAGTTTTTAAACTAGGACTCAGTAGAGCCCCAGTTTGTTCATATTCCTCCTAAATTATGAATATTCCTTCCTTGGCCCATGTCCCATCCTTCAAACATAAAACGGGCCGGAAAACATAACGTCCTCCACAGACGTAATAACTCCAGTGAGAGGAACAAGGCTGATGAATTGTTACATGAAGGGTTATATGAATGGTTATATGAAGGGTCATATGAAGCCCTGAAGGCCACTCTGTGGACTCACCTGTCCCCTCCTGGTCTCACAGTTGTGCAGGTAACTCAAGTGGAAAACTCTCAGCATCAGGTTGACGAAGTTCAGATACTTGTTGAGGATCTGAAAGGAAACGAGAGGTTGAGTGTAACATCTTCAGAACGTTAATCCTTTAATTACAATATCCAGTTTTATATAATGTGTTAGTAATGTTCATGTTTCTGCATCAGTCAGAGTAGATGACAAACTTTTCAAATCCAATATTGAGTGAAATAATGACGATAATTGCTTGTGTCAAACTGTCACATTTGACAAGTGATTTTAACATCATCACTTCTGTGTTGATAAAGAAATTTTAACTTTCTGAGATCCAGGATTTCATGTCTTTCATGTCTCTTTCGTCTGTTCAGTAGTTTTCTGCTGACAAACAAATAGACGAGTGAACATATTCTCCTCTGCAGTAAAACCTTCATATTTAAGTGGAGCTAATAAACTCCGGGGCTCATGATCCTTGATGAATGAAACCAAAGTCTTTTTAGATGGATCACTTGAGTTAACACAAATCGATCAGAACACTCAGAACACATTTTTCATCATATTTTATTATTTTCAATCAAATTAATTTAGTTTGGCTGTGGCCCAATTGGATTTAATATCAGTTTTTTGTAAATCAATTCAGTCTGAGTGGTTTTGTAGTTTAACATTTGTCGTCTTGTGGAATTATAAGATATTAGTTGAGATGACAACAGAGTCTGCCTCTATAGTTTACAGTTTTCACAGTTTGTGGCTTTTCTAACAAACCTCATTGAAAACGATGATTCTAAAGTTCAGGGAGTAAAAATAAGTTCTGGAGAAAACACATGAAAACCGATGGAGAACGTGTTTATGGTTTCAACACTTTGGTTTTGAAACCTGCTTCAGATGTTACCTCCTCATCTTTGTCCGTGAAGCGCGGCCCGTCCAGCTTGTTGATGGCCATCATGACGGCCACCATGTCTTTACCGTTCATGATGGGCACGGCCAGGAGGTTCTTGGTCTTGTACTCGGTCAGCTCGTCCACAAACTCACTGTAATGGGGGGTCTTTGAGCAGAGAGGCACAGGGGGGGGGGGGGGGGGGGGGGGGGTTATTCAGTATCTGTGGCCCCTGCACCCCTCTCACTTCCAGAGGCCGCTCTGATGAACTGGAGACAGAACCCTGATCTGGGAGAGGGAGGTTTTAGTTTCTGTGCAGATCTGATTTCCTGCTTTGGATGAGGCAGAAAACCAGGAACACAGACGTTAGGTTGAAGCTAAACATCAAAAAGTAACAATTATCATTCTGAATGATTTGTTGATCACTGTCGCAGCGGTGTGTCTGTATGTTTACAGAAATGAAAACTTTATTCTACAGAACTAACGATGCAGAATAAGTATTATCAGTATCTGTAATGGTACCAAACCTCCAGATCACCCGGTATCTAGTAATAATACATTTTTAAATATATATTTCATCATGCAAAGCAGCATAGAGGGAATATGATTATTGCTCTACGATCTCATCTTCATCTTTTACCTGAGAAAACGCAGAATCAAAACATTTGCCTCAGCTCCCACTTTCCTCCTCCAGCCTCAGACACTCTGACGCTGCAGCTGGAGCAAGAAAAACCTGAATATCAACTCAAATAAGAGCTTTTCAAATAAGAGTGAACATAATGTCCTTCACTGCAAAACTAATTATAAAAAAACTCAAGTTATGGACCCACTGACGTTCTGAGTCACCACAGACAAAATCAGAACATTCTTATTTCTTCTTATTCACCTAAAGTCGTGCTTTCTCTCGACACAGTCTAAAGTTTGGTAGAAGTGCAGGAGTGTGGGCTGATCCTGGATCAGCTCTGTTCAGAAGCCTGACAATGCTTTAATATAAACCAGCTCCACAGATCTGGGCAGTTTGACAGCTTGTTATCGGGTGACCTTTGACCCCCTGAAGCCCAAACAGGGCTTCATACCGCTTGTTATCCTCGACTGAAGCTTTGGCTTCATCTTCACCCAGCAGCTCTGTATTTAATCATCCAACAACAAGTTGTCTTTTGGATATACAACAAAAAGAAAATACTTCAAGTCTTCGAGTTGGGGTTTCCTGGGAGAACGTCAAATGACCTATATAACATTTATTCCTTTATAATCCTGAATTAAGAGATGAATCAGTCAAATCTATACTTTTAAACTATAAATTAACTTGAATGGGCAAAGAGAAGACAACCTTATTATCTCACTTACACAATGAACGTTTAATCTGTAATTTAATCATGCATGCCAATTAAAGCCCATTTGTAAATAATAAACACAAGAATTCAATACGTAACCTCCTCGGCTGAAGCAGCCGGCAGGATTATTCCACGTTAACTGGTTAAGTGGATTTCAGGGTGTTTCCGCTCCACTGAAAATAAAAAGAAATTAAAGCGACACAACTATGTAACAGGATAGATTAAAGATGTGTTATCGTGCTGAGTCTGTAGAAATGGCTCAGCAGGGCCTGCGTGACCTCTGCCGGTAATCTGGGATCGCTCTAATTCAGGACAGATTAACCGGCTTCATCTGCAACCTCCTCGGCCGACACTCTGCACCTTCGTCACGTGCACACGCTTCCAGAGCGACCACACCTCAATAACACAGAGTCACTACAGTGCACGGCCGGGAGTGTGTGATTATTTAATTCACTTTGAAGGAGGAACGGCTGGATGAAGTGGGAGAAATGAGGCCAGCTGTTGCTCAGTGCATAATCCCAGTAAAACATAATCCCTGCCATATACCTACAAGGATCCCGACTGGATGAGCGGCCTGCACTGGATTGGACTGGGATGGAAATAGAGCACAGAGACACAGCGAGTCCCAGTGGCTGCCTCACTGCAAAGAGGCCATCCACAGTGCGCTGGCATCGGAAAGTCAATTATAAGGGAACATTAGCTGCTGCCTGGCCGGGACTGTGCAGATCTAAACTGGGAGGCTTTGATATCGTTCCAGTCGCCACATTTCCCATCGTGCTTTCATGCGTTTGTCTGAGACGCAGCGTGACGGACGGAGGTTGGAACCAGCACAATGATGTTTGCTCAGTGGCGGCGGCGGCGGCCAGTGGAGGCGCAGTGGGCTCCGAACTGGCACCAGAACCAAAGACAAACTGGAACAATGGGTTGTGTTGGTACATCAGGAGCTGCAGCTTTCTAATCTCCTGTGAAAAGGTGGGATTGAAGTGATGGAGACGAGGCCTCGTGATCCATCAGTGATGTGGAGGGCCCCTTTGCCTGATTAGGTTTGAATGTCTCAATAAGAGCTTCTGCAGGTGAAGGGGGAGAGACACACACTTGAAGTAGTGCAGTGTTTTCAAATGCCACAGATATTTGTCTGTAATGAGATTGAGCTGCTTTGGTCGAAGGGGATTAGGAGCAGCCGCACTGTGGTGTGACGTCGCCCCCTGGTGGTCAAACAGGGAGAGGACTGTGGGATTAAAATGTTTACGAAGCAATAATCCAATTTTATTTAGAAATGTGTTTTTCCTGCAGTGAGGATTTGCTCCCCGCTGAGTTGGAGATTTATAAACAGTTTTTCTCTGATTCTATTCATATCCACAGATCTGTGCTGGCTCTGGTTCACGACTGCATTCATAAAGATTGAGTCTGTAGGTGGATGTTTCTTTACATCTTTCATAAGTTGTATTATTGGTGTATTTGTTCATGTTTTGTTTTATTTCAATAACTCAAAAAGGTTGCTCACAAAAAATTCCATAGGTCATACTATCACTGTGTTGTATTATTTTACATACAATTTCATTTGTTTTATTTACCTCTTTCTGTTTCAACTTATTTAATTTTCTATATAAATGTATCCTTTTAATTTATTTCATCTCTTTTATTCTCCTCCTTTTATCTGTGTTTTTTTTAAGGTCCCTGTAAATCACTCTGAATCTGCCACCGTGTATGAAACCTGCCCACCTCTTTATATGTTAATTAAATGTATTAAACAGATGTTTTAATACATATTTTGAGTAAGTTAAAACAAAAACACAAGAATAACTTTGTGTCTTTACCTCCGACACATCAGGAATGTTGACCATCTTCTTCGTGGAGGCCACGTGACCCACGATGCCGATGTCCAGGGGGTAAACGATCTCACTGTCCGGCTGCACCAGACAGTCCTCGAACACCGAATCTTTATTGACGTTAAATAACCTGGAAGTAAAGATGAGGACAGTTAAATTATAATGTGCTGTTTGGACTTTAATAACCACAACAGGTCATCTGCCTGTCAGGCATCAGGTGATCTGTTCGTAAATAAGATTCTTAACGGTTGGTATGAAAATGGAGAGCAGTGTCCCCAAGCTGCCGAAGTTACAGAAACATTCAAGGAAACTCAACAAAGGAAGAGGAAGCAGAACGGTTTTAAAGGTTCAGTGTGTAGAAGTTAGTGACATCTAGTGGTGAAGTGTCACGTTGCAGCTGAACACCCCCCCCCCCTCCCATCCATCACGTCATTCTCCCCTTCCAAACATTCAAAGGGTCAAAAGGTTTAGTTTGTCCAGTTTGTGTTACTGTAAAAAAAACAAGGCTGCCTCCGTAGAGAAGATCCTGATGTTAATATAAAATATGTAAATATGAAGTATTTAAATATAAACGGCTGATTCTAGGCTGAAGAAAACAATACTTTATACAATTTAGATGAAATACAATAGTGAAAACATCACTAGGTTTTTTTTAAATGAATGAAAACTTTATGTTATATTATACACCAGTGCATAATCCCTGTTTTCAGTGTTTCAGATGCTACTCTTGGAATGAGATTAATCCCCAGTGACCTTGTTGCCAGCTCGGCCACGCCGTTCCTCTGCCGGTACATGAAGAGGCTCATGCGGTCGGCCCTCATCATGAAGCTGAGATGTTTCATGAGGTTGAAGACGGACTTCTCCATCTGCAGGTTGTCCTGGATGTCCCGCATCAGGTCGAAGACGATCTCGCTCTCCTCCACCATCGTGAGGTCGTGGAACGTGCTGATGTTCACCGCCGTCTTGCGGTTGTTGTCCAGCAGGTCCGAGATGACCTTTGGCCGGAAGTTGATGTCATAGTACTGCTTGGCGAACTGCGGGTTGGCGTCCAGGAACTGCTCGGCGGCGGCTGCGTCCACCATGGCTGCTGCTGAGAGGAGAAACACGCCAGCAGTTTAAATCTCTAAAGCTTTGGGCTGGATGGTCGGTAATTTAAATCCTGAATGGGTTTATCATTAAATATCTTCTTGACTTCAACAATTGCTCAATGCAAAGAATTTAACATGAAGTCCAATATAATTAAACTCGCAATTTATGCTCTAATCATTGGGTTATTTTTTTATGAATAGTCCAATATCCACTTTTCTTTTAGCTCTGGTTTGGTCTCCACCAGCTCCTCATGTTAGTTCACTGTGATTTCATCCTTTAACTGTGAAAATAGCTTTGCTCTGTTTGCTCCTTGTTGAACTGCTGGGCTTCTCTAACATTTTATAGTTATAATTTGATGCTATACAAATATTAGGGAGTAAAACATTTCCAAGGATTTATCAACATATATTTAGATATGAAAAGAAATTCCAATTATTCCTACATTGTTTTTATCAAATGGATCTGACAAACTTTATCACAAATAAATAAACATTAAAAGAAAACACAACTCCATATACAGAGCTTGAATTATGAATACTACAAAAATGTAAACATTAACGCTGATTATGAAAAATGAAAGTTTACATGCTGGATAAAAATAGACACTGATACCGATGTGTCTGTAAAATCAGTCAACCAATATATCGGTCTGGCTCTAAATTGCGATAATAACAATAATAATGACATGCGACTGACTCACAGATCGAATTGATTGATTTAAACATTAATAAATAAATACAGAAGCTGTGTTACCTGTGGAAGTCCTTGTGTTGTCTCCAGTAAAGTGTCTGATCCCTTTGTCCTGGTGACAACTCTGCAGGTGTCGGAGAAAAGAAAAGGGATTAACAAGGCGGTTTTAATGCTCCTGTGTGGACATAAGCCTGCATCCAATTACTACACATGGGATTATGATACCTTCACATGTTTATTGACTCCTCCGTGTCCCATTACCTGTAGAGTCATGAAAACAGATACTCATGGGATACTCAAATATTCTGTTCCTTGTTTGCCTCTAGTGAAAACACACATTGGAGGAGACATTTTCTACATGGATGAACTATTGTTGTGTACTTTGAAGAAGCAGAAATACACAAACTCAGTCAGGCCTCAGTGAAAAGATCCAAACTGTACAACAGTTTCAAAACCAGAAAAGAAATAAGAGCTTTCAGTATAATATTCAATACCATGGTATGTCTGTATCTATGCAGGTTTTCTCATGACAAAATTGTCTTAGATTCCCTTTTATAACTTCACATTCTGTAGTTATTCCTTAAATGTTATTCCTTAATAATCAAACAAGGCCTGAACGTGATTCAAATAATTGCATTACTTCAACAACACTTTCAGATCTACAGGATACATTTATCGCGTCATTCAACCTTATTCAGTTAATCTGTTTCTGTTATCCTGTTGATAACACTCCTTCAGGTCCTGACCCTCCCTGTGTGACCTGTTACACACTCACACACCTTCAGTATTGTTGTATTATATTATGTCATGTTGAGAACATTGTTTAACACTCAGGTCTCCTGTGGCTCACACTGGATCATATGTCAAAGAGCTAACAGAGAGAAAGAAGAGGTCACATCAGTGGGGAGAAGAAAATAAACTTCCTGTTTAAACATGAAACACGAACAGAGGATAATAAAAATGTGCTTCTATTCGGTTCTGTTTCCCTTTTCCTCAACAGACCTCTGTCACTTCTATAAACCTTTAACAAGCAAATTTGCAAAATGAATAAAAGTTTAAAAGAAATACCTAATCACGTCTTTCATACTTACTTAGATAATCTTCTTTTGTTGTGAACAATCTGTTAAAATATTTTGTGTTTTTATGCCTGAGGCCCTTTCGTGCTTTGCGTTGAGACAATAAAAATAAAGATTTTATATTAGTAATTTGAATTCATAAAGTGTTTTTTATTAATTTGAAACTCTGCTATTTTTTTTATGAATTATCGATTTAATTATCAAGTTGATTCAGAAAAACGCAACAAAAATCAAAAAATGTATTTGATTAAAATAAAATCCTTTAGTTGAAATTGTTTTTTTTCTTGTACGGAGTGACTCATCTTGGCTCACACATACCATCTTTGCAGCGGGGTCACGTGACCCACAGCACGCTGTCCGGCCCACGTCATCAAGCAGCAGCAACAGGCGCTTGAAGCAGGATCCCAGTGGAGCAGCAGCGACTCGTCAACTCGCTGGAAAGTGACCGATCCGATCTCAGGTCAGTGAATCCGCTCTTTGATCGACAGGCTGAAACTGTCACTTCTTTAAGCGACTCGTGAAGTTTCTTCCGTTTCCTGAAACTCTGAGTCTCCGGCCACGTTGACACGTTGTTTACAAAGGATCCATTCATAAGTGCGGCCCGAGTGTGAGTGTGACTGGGGTCATTCAGTCCCTCGGTAACATGGACTGGGAGAGTCACTGGGAGAGGGACTGGGAATTCACTCATTAATCAATTAACTGACTCACATGGAGACAGTTCCAAGATCAACTGTCTTCATCAGCCAGGAGCGAGTCCCCAGTCTGTGACGGACACTGCAGGGAAACAGTTATATTATATATTCAAACCAAATATTATAATATAACAATACACAACTTAAACTATAAACATTCAAAGGTGCAACTGAAGTTACTACTCTAACTGTACGGAGTGTGTGGGAATAGCTATTACACGTGCGTATGTGTAGTTACTGCACGTGTGTAAGTTTAGTTTTCCACGTGTGCATGTGTAGATGATCTCCACCAGCATGCAGATGTGTAGCAGTAGTTATTACAGAGGTGTATGTGTAGTTATTACAGATGTGTATGTGTAGTTATTACAGATGTGTAGCAGTAGTTATTACAGAGGTGTATGTGTAGTTATTACAGAGGTGTATGTGTAGTTATTACAGATGTGTATGTGTAGTTATTACAGATGTGTAGCAGTAATTATTACAGATGTGTAGCAGTAGTTATTACAGAGGTGTATGTGTAGTTATTACAGATGTGTATGTGTAGTTATTATAGATGTGTATGTGTAGTTATTACAGATGTGTAGCAGTAGTTATTACAGATGTGTAGCAGTAGTTATTACAGATGTGTATGGGTATAAAGTGCAAACAGGCAGGAAAGCAGATGTGCAGATGGTTGTTAGTGACAGTCTGTGCTCCTCAACTTTATCTTATAAATATTTAACAACATTGAAGAGTAGGAAGTGTATTTCGAAATGTTCCTGGTGGTTTTTCTGCTTTGCCTGTTCACAAGCCTGGAGGCAGGAGATTAATTGAGTCTCATTCACGACACCACACATTCATACTCCTGGGAAACAGAGCAGAGTAACTTTAATAGTAATCCTGTTGATTGGTTTCATTCTGAGAAACTGTTAAATACCACTGATGTGTTTACAGGCACTAACAATGGCACCAGGGCAGTGGAACAGATTAAAACCCAACTCAATGTAAACTTCTTAAAAAAGGACAAACCTAATCAACAAACTTTTCACCCATGAGTCTTGTTTTAACCTAAATTTATAGATTTGACTTCTTATAAAGGAGCAAATATATAAAAAGTTTTGGTAAATATCATTAGTTGGCAGCAGTTGTTGGTCTGTGTACGTGTCACTAGGAGCTGTGTGAACAAGGGGAAGTGAACTGTTCTTATTGTGATGTAACGTGAAGAGGAAGAAACATTTTGAGTGCATCAGCAAAATGTCATGAATCTGTCAGTGGAGCCGCTGACCTGATAGTGTCCTCACGCTTCCACCCCCCCCCCCCCCCCCCCCCTGCTTCTCCAGTGCTCTCCACCTCACGCATCAGAACAGATCAGTCCCTGTGTTCTGAGCTGCGATAAGATGTTTGAGATAAGTGTAGTTAACTGAACCCCCCCCCCCCCCCATGCAGGGGCCGGATCATGGACAGTGGCTGCTGCCCGACGGAGGGAGATGGAGCAGAGAGTGACCAGCAGCAGCCTCTCGTTCTGCAGAGGGTGGAGAAGGAGGCGGAGAGAAGCTGTCAAACCGTCCTGAGGCATCGTGTGAAGAAACACTGCTCGTGCTCCTCGGTGAAGCTCAAATCCAAAGCACTGGACTTCTTCCCCATCCTGAAATGGATGCCACGCTACAAGGTCAGGGACTGGCTTCTGGGCGACGCCATGTCGGGACTCATCGTCGGGATCCTGTTGGTTCCCCAGTCCATAGCTTACTCCTTATTGGCCAGCCAGGACCCTATTTATGGTCTGTACACGTCCTTCTTCGCCTCCATCATCTACGCCCTGTTGGGCACCTCCAGACACATCTCGGTGGGGATCTTCGGCGTGCTGTGCCTGCTGGTGGGCCAGGTGGTGGACAGGGAGCTGGCTCTGGCTGGATACCTCCCAGAAGGCACCAGCAGTAACGCCAGCGTCCTCCTGCTGGCTGACCAGGGGAATGGCAGCGTCGGGCTGGAATGTGACAGGAGCTGCTACGCGATCACAGTCGGAGCCACGCTAACCTTCACTGCCGGGATTTACCAGGTGGGGGCGATCACGTGATAGACAGATATAATCTAACCTCTTAGTTTGGAATCTGCCCTTTAACTCAACTCTTTCCTCCCAGGTGCTCATGGGTATTTTCCAGGTGGGCTTCGTCTCCGTCTACCTCTCGGACTCTCTGCTCAGCGGCTTCGCTACCGGAGCCTCTCTGACCATCCTCACCTCGCAGGTCAAGTACCTGCTGGGGCTGAAGATCCCCCGGCCCCAGGGCTGGTTCACCCTGTGCAAGACCTGGTTCAGCATCTTCACCGGCCTGGGGAACACAAACATCTGTGACCTGGTGACCAGTCTGGTGTGTTTGCTGCTACTGCTTCCAACCAAGGAGCTCAATGATCGCTTCAAAGCCAAGTTGAAGGTACAGAGCGACTGCAGATACGGTTATTGTGCTAGTTTTCTTGTGTAACTACTTTGTAAAACCACTACAGTTGTGGAAGTGTTGATATATTCCAATATCATTTTCTCCTTCCTGATTTCCAGATTCCAGATTCAAGAGTTTTATTATCAAATGCACATAGATAACATTAAGCAGTCGCTGGCAATGGAATGCTTGAGTCACAGCCTCTCTTCTAACAGTGCTCAAGGATTGAAAAACAAAAACAAAATTTGAATAAAATAGTATAAAATAGAATATAAAAAATTTAAAATATAAACTCAAATATATATATATCTAAATATATATATATACAGTTGAAGAAAGAAATACCAAGAACGGATCTGATTCAGTGCATTTAAGGATCCAGTTTCCAAACTTTGCTGCTGAGCTCCGTGAGATGATGGTTCTTCAAATGCTGGCACTAGAAACTGAAGTCTTGCATATTGTAAAAGTCACAGATTATTTGAAGGACATATTAAAAAGCTTTGGCAAACACCTCACTACCGGAAGGCCCTGTTTTGGGATGTCTGACAAGCCAGAAGCCCAACATGTGATTTCAGTCCCTCGTTCTTCTGTGTGTCTCCTCACCAGGCTCCGATCCCCTTCGAGCTCTTCGTGGTGATAATCGCGACCCTGGCGTCTCACTTCGGCCACTTCAACACCGAGTACGGGTCGAGCGTGGCCGGGGTAATCCCCACTGGCTTCCTTCCCCCCCAGTTGCCCTTGTGGTCTCTGATCCCCAACGTGGCTGTCGACGCCTTCTCCATCGCCATCGTGGGCTTCGCCATCACCGTGTCTCTGTCGGAAATGTTCGCCAAGAAGCACGGCTACACGGTGGACGCCAACCAGGAGATGTTCGCCATCGGCTTCTGCAACATCCTGCCGTCGTTTTTCCGCTGCTTCACCACCAGCGCCGCTCTGACCAAGACGCTGGTGAAGGAGTCGACCGGCTGCCAGACGCAGGTGTCGGGGCTCGTCAGCGCCCTCGTCCTGTTGCTGGTGCTTCTGGTTATTGCACCGCTCTTCTATTCCCTGCAGAAGTAAGTACATCAAAATATGAATGAGTCATCAGTCGAAGGGTTTTCCTCAATTATTTATCTCCCTATTTATAGACAAACAACCTTTATTAGATTAGAATAGATTCAACTTTATGGTCATTGCACAGTACAAGTACATATACAACGAAATGCAGATTAGCATCTAACCAGAAGTGGAAAAAAAGGCAGTAAAGTGCAGAGTACTGTGCATAGTGGAATATGTAGCTTTAGGAAAAGCAGATTAGCCGTTTGTGGAGGAAATACCTTGAATATCTTGGGCCTGCAGACGAGTCTCCTTCCTGAAAACAGTTCTAACTCCTGAAAGCCGGCTCAGAGCTGTCACAGTGGTTTGACTCAGACCTGTAATTTCACTCTTTAACAGACAGACCAGCGTCTCACAGATTCTTATCTGAAATCTGGTCAATGAAAACCAGTTGAAAGTACCATTTAAATGAATAATGTTTATGTTCTGGTTTAGTTGGTTTACAGCTCTTATCCTTTTGTTGTTTTATCATAAACGGGTGTTGCAAGGGTCGACCACGATAGTGACCTGCTTCAGACTCACGCTCATGCGGCTGGTTCCTGCTCGACAGGTTGTCCAAGTTTCAAACATCTTCGGGCAACAACGGTTTGGAAACAACACTCAAACATTAGAAGGATATAAAGAATGTGTAGAAGCAAGTAGGAAACTAAGAATAAATAAAACAACTGATTGAATCAATACAAGGTAGGAAGTTAGAAATGATTTCTCACATTGAAGCTGAAGAATTTGTGTCTTTGCCGTGTGTTACACACGTACACGCCCAAAAAACAAACACACCCTCAGACACACACTGGTTCTCTGATCATATGGAATGTGTTCATGAATAATGAGAAGCATCAGAACAGCTTTGTTCCTCATCTCTTATTATCTTCTTTATATCATTTTGAATGTGTTTCTCTCCTCAGCTGTTTCTTTCCATTAATCTGAACTTTGACTCTCGGCCTCCTCGAAATCTGAGATGAATAAATAATTGACAAAAGATTAAAGCATCAAATGAACGTCTAAAAAGCTGAAATTGAGGTTCATGTTTTGTCTGTTAATAAAGATGAGCAACTTATCTCATCTGACCTCTGTTAACATGGAGCAGGTGAACTATACTGCAGCCAGCCACCAGGGGGCGACCACCATGATTTGGCTTCACCCGAGGGCGCCATCATTTCATCCATCTTTTTATTTTATGATTAAAAGAATCTACATTCTTAAAACACTATGACATGACTCCTAACCGTGGCTCTGTCCCTCCTCTGCTCAGGTGTGTCCTCGCCGTGATCATTGTGGTCAACCTCCGCGGGGCTCTACGGAAGTTCCTGGACATTCCTAACATGTGGCGCAGGAATCGTGTGGACGCCTGCATCTGGCTGGTCACCATGTTGACGTCCTCGCTGGTCAACACAGAGCTGGGGCTCCTGGTCGGGATTCTGGTGTCGGCGTTCTGCGTCCTCGCCCGGACTCAGCAGGTCCAGGTCCTGGAGCTGGGCCGGGCCTCGTCCAGGGAGCACTACGAGGACCTGTTGTCTTACCACGGCCTCCGCACCCATCCGGGAGTGGCGGTCTTCGGGTACCAGGCTCCCATCTATTACGCCAACCAGAGCCTGTTCAAGACATCTCTTTACAACCGCGTGGGGCTCGATCCCGTGAAGGAGAAGGCACGACGGCTAAAGTTCCTCAAGCAGCAGCAGAAGAAGAAGAAGAGCAAACAGGAGGAGGTGGCAAAGCTGACGTCAGAAAAAGAGGTGGAAGCTGAAGGGGCCGTGACCCTGATGCTCGACGTGGAGTCGCCTCGGAACCTGCGGAGCATAGTGATCGACTGTAGCGCCATCTTGTTCCTGGACACCGCCGGAGTGAGCGCTCTGAAAGAGGTTCGCAAAGATTACGAAGAACTCGGGGTCCGGGTGGTTCTGGCCCAGTGTAGCACCTCGGTGCTGGACACTCTGGAATCGGGGGGGTACTACCCCGACACAGGAGGAGATGATGGGGGGGAGAAGAAAAAGATCTTCTTCACTATCGCCGACGCCGTCCGCTCCCTCCAGAGTCTCCATGCTCCCAACGGAGACTGTGACACCAGGTGCTGAAGAAACATCTGTCCAAATGTCCATGTTTACATGTATATTTGTAGTTTACATGTATGTTGCAGTTTACATGTATGTTGCAGTTTACATGTGTGTTTGCAGTGACAATCTCACATGATGCAAATCAAACATGCATTGTTGCCTTTGTGCCTTGTGATGCTACTGTGGTAGCAGCGGTTAGGTAGAATAGAAGTTAAATAAGTTTTCATATTGGCAAATGAATGCGAGAGCCGATATGTCGACGAGGTTCATATCAGTCGGGCTCTGATCCAGAATTTAAATTTATTTCACCAACAAGACGACGGTTAAAAAAACTCTTCACTGAGAAACGATGCTTCAAGGGGACATTTCAAAAATCTATTTTTAGTACCTAATCATTTTAACGATATCGCTGGTGGATTAAATCTGTACAATCTTTCTACTGTAGTTTCACTGAACATGTGCCGTTACAGTTACCCATAATGCATTTATCTATTGTACCAATGATAATCAATATTGTCTACGGGAGAGACATGTTTACGAGGCCATTAAGAGATAAATGAACACGTATCTTATCTTAGCTGATGAGATAATAAGAGCTAAGTTTGTCTTGAGACCTTTTGCACCCTTTGTCTATGCACTAAACCTCCGGTGCCTTTACTGAGCAGAATCTGTCCATGTATGAACTCTGAATGTTTTCAAATCAGGTCCGACATCTACAATCTGAAGACCTGTCACCAAAGACGCATTTTCTGAACCTTTGTCGAGTTATTTTTATTAAGAACAAAGGTCAAGTGCATTTGTGTGTTTCGGTGTAAATGACCGTGTGAGCTGAATGGGCCACGTGGACACACACTACTCTGTGATGTGTGTGTTTGCTGAGTGAGATGACTGACGTTGTTACACGCATGGCTTTAGTTTGTGTTATTATATCTCGGTCAAGATCATGAATGTGCTGTAACATTGATTTGTTCAGAACTCATGGCTCCAAAGTTAAGCTTCTGGGTCCATTACTCTGTATTTTGTGACACCAGAAGAAGCTCAGGGCTGGTTTCATGTGTGTGTGTGTGTGTGTGTGTGTGTGTGTGTGTGTGTGTGTGTGTGTGTGTGTGTGTGTGTGTTGTGTGTGTGTCAGCTAAAGTCCAAACAGCAGAAAGGACCAAATGTCCTGAAAACAGAAAATCCTTCTGGACACAGAGGGACTGTTTTCTGAAGCAGGTCATCTGAGTGAAGGACAGGTGTCATTGATCTTCACTCTTCAGTTCCATTAAAAATCAGTGGAAACCAAATAAAGAGAGAACTTTAATCATGTAAAACTGTAAAATGCTGTTTGTTAGAAACCCTTAAATCCAGTTTGACCTTGACTCTGACCTTGTTGGAGACATGAGTGTTTGTAGCTTTAGTTCTTTCTCAAACCAAACATATCTGTATATCACTTAGACACAGTTATATTATCTTATACAGTCTTAAGACAACTTTGCAGTATATTGTATTGTTCTTATTTATTTTTGCCAAATATGTAACCGTCAACAGAATCTCTGTGTCTGAGGTTTCACGGCTGCACCAGCTTTGATCTGCTTTGATCCTGAAACAGAACTGGTGTGTACACTTTAGATTCAGGTCTATTTGTTGAACATGCTACTGACTTCTGACTTCAATGATTCTGTTTTTAGAAATATATTGTTATATATATATTTACACATATAAAAGACATTTTAAAGTTAAGTTTTCTTTTCTCTTTACTGTTCAGTTTACGTTTAACAGGGGCTCGATCTTCTGTGAAAGTGAACTTTAGTTTAGAATCAAAGGAGAAATCTCTGTCAATCTTCTCGATCATCCAATAAAGATAAAACATTTCAGTGGGCTCTCGCTGGTCGGATTAGTGGACAAGAGGTTTGATATCAGACCGCCATCACCGGGTCGATTCCTGCGTGTGCATCAGCAGAACTCTTCAGGCAGGAATGTTGAAAATGAAATGTTGGGACTTGCAGCTTATTTACTTAAGATTTTCCTCTCCTGAGCTCCACCCTGTTAAATGACTGTGTCCACAGAGCGGCTGAAAGTGCAGCTCGGGGAAACGGCCACAACTCAACAACACATCCCACGATAACCTGTCATGGCAGTTTGGGTTCACTTCAGATTAACATGTCAACTGGAGTTCAAACGAGTAAAGTTCAACCTTAGTTTCCCAATCACAATAAATCTGACATATGGTTTAATGAATTCATTAATCTCTTATAACCCAGACGGAGTGTTAACATAACACTGTTCAACAAACTGACAACTTGGATGTTTGTGTTTACAGTCTCAAATGAGAAGTGGGATATGAGCTTAATTTAATTTAATTAGGAAGAACTGTTAATTGTAATTAATATATGAAAAACATCTAGAGCCGTTAAGTTTTCACGCAGGAGCATTGATATGTTTTAAAAACTGACTGATGATTGGTGGACCTCGAACCCCCCCCCCCCCCCCCCCCCATCACACCTGCACAGACGCCTTCTCTAATGTGTAAGATTCCCACAATATTCAGTCTTCCTTTCTGAATAGTACATGTAACTTTCCTTACTTCATATATTGGTGGATTAAACATAAACCTACTTTGATATAAGATGATAATTTTCAATATTTAGGTGTTGGCCGTATATAAATCTTTAATAACAACGACTGATCATCACAAACTTAGAGATTTAACTTGGACCCACACAGTTTCTCTGTGGAAACTCTATGCTGCTCAATACAACCTGGATGACAAATTACAAAGAGGGTGAAAGAATCAGATAAAAGTCCACGTGGTAACTGAAGGTGAAAGAGAGAATCCTTGAAGAGTCGATCGTTTAGTCCAAACAGGAAGTTACTGAGATTATACAACCAGGAGTGTGGAGCGAATTAATAAAGTGTCTGAGACATGAACATGATCCTGAGAACCTCATTATCTCCTGTGTTGCATTTGACTTGTTCAATCAAAGATGCATTTAATTTACGAAAGGTCCAAAATAAAGTTGATAATTAATATATTAGGGTTAGGGTTATATTTCCTGTTTATTTTTATCATGTGTCTCCTCTTATTAAACACTGATGTGAGTTATATACAGAGATTCGTCCTCCAGGGTTAGGGTTAACAAATGACGTTGTTTTGAGTTTTCTGGACAAGGTCAAACATCATCACTCAGAATTGTTCAGTTTGTTTTGTACGTTCTCACTTTTGTTCAGACAAAATAATTCACAGATAAAACCTGACGAGGGAACTGGAGTGTATAAAATGAAAACTGTTTAAACTGAAACCTGATCTCTCACTTTTGAGTTTCAGGGTCGACCAGACTCCTCAGATTCTCATCCTGTGTCTCAGAGCAAAGAATCAGTGGAATCTGAATCGTTAACAGGACGTAAATAAAACCAAATAATAGTGAAGATGATTTTTAACACAAGGTTTATAGACTTTTACCTGAATTTCTCTGAGACACTAAACAAACAAGAAGCTGTGATTTGTATAAATATAAATTCCCAGTAATATTCTCACTTTGAGCTTCAGATTTAATTGCAAATCACTCTTTACTGTTTAATCTGTGTAATTCTTCTCAGTGTATTTCACTGACTTCATTGCGCCACCAGGGGGCAGCATTGACTCGGGAAACTGGGAGGAGGTCTGATTCCTGTTTAAATAAAGACTCCTAAATTCTTTCTATAAACAAGTGAAAATACACAGGTAGAATTCTCTTTCAGTATTGAACATGAATGAAAAATAAATTATATGATATTTCTGATATTTCTTCCAAATCCAAATATCTTTTGATTTCAGACATGTTGAGACTTTTAAAACTTAAAATGCTTTAAATTCTGATATGTTGCTTGGTTTTACTTTTTGTTATAAATTCTGTCCATCTATTTGACCATGAACTTCATTTTAACATAATTATAGATATTCATTCAGATGCAGTATGACACTTCACCACTAGATGTCACTAAGTCCTACACGCTGAACCTTTAATTCTGAAAAGATACAAGTCTCATTTCGGACCGGACAACGACAAAGAGAGAAATCAAGATATTCATTAATTTGGATGTTTTATCGTTCGTTGGATAATAAACATATAACTTAAGACAAATAACTAAATAAAGGACCAAATCAATTGGATCTGTTCAGACACCTGGAGTCAGTTCTGCGAAGGTCTCTGGTTCGTCTCCACGAAGAAACAACAAAAGACGAACCTGGATTGATCTGTCCAAAAATTCCAAGAGGATTCTCCCTACCCTGTCTAGTGCCCCTGAGCAAGGCACCTTACTCCCCCAACATCTGCTCCCCGGGCGCCATACATGGTCGCTCACTGCTCTGTGTGTCCTGCACCAGATGGGTCAAAAGCAGAGGTTACATTTCCCTACCTGCATGAGTGTGCCTGTGCATGTCTGTGCATGTGATTGAGACTAATAAATGCATCTTAATCTTAATCGTAATCTTAAATGCCAGGAGTTCACGCTGCCTCCTCGTCTGTCTTTGCCACAGACAGACGGAGGGAGGGAGGGAGGGAGCGAGGGAGCGAGGGAGGAAGGAAGCTGCAGAGAAGAAGAGAATCTCACAGATCAACCTTTTGTCTTCCAGGGGAACATTGTTCAAAGTCGTCAGAGCCTCAATGTTCCGTGAAGGGACGTTTCTGGATTTCACTGAGGGTTCCATCGTTTTATGTTTGCTGTCAAATCCAGTTTTTATCACCGATCTGTGGCATCAGCTCCACGTTCCTTCACAGATCCTCGTCCTCCTCTGATGCAGCTGACGTATCTGCAATGTCTCTTTTATTCTTCCATTAATAAATAACAAGGCCGATCAATGTCTGTTTGACATCGGTGAAACATTTATAGATACATGAAGTCAATTGTGTCCCTTTCATGAGGACAGTGGGTGGACCACACTGGGAGGAGACACAGCCGCCCCCGGTGATGTGAGGCCTGGACCAGGGGGACAGATCATCCAGGAGAAGGTTGGTTCACCTCCCCTCTCCTCTCTAAAGGAAACTGGCTCAGCTCCTTTGTTCTAACCTAATTCTCTAACCCTTTAAAAACAAGTCTCTTTGAAAAACGAGCAGCAGAATGTCCCAATTTCCCCTAAATGACTTGACTCTGTAACGAGGACTCACAAACACACTAAACCTAAACGCACACACACACATCTGCTCGTTTCATTCAGTGGGTCGCACACATATTTAATAAGTGAAATTAAATATGTGTAATAAAGTGGTTGAAGTTAAGGACTCGTGAAAACCTAAATTAAAATTCATGAGGACCGCTGCTACAGTACAGTGGAAAAGAAAACGAGAACATATGATATCAATACAAAGGCTTTTATATAAATATTGATGTTACTGACATTAGTCTCCAGGCTCCCAGCCCATGAGGGGTCGATGTTCCACAGCCTCCATGTTTTTATTACATCACCGAATGAACCAACATTTGTCGAGTAAATACAATTAACACAATAAACCAATGAGTGTCCGTTGTGCACAGTATTAATTCTGAGCCATGACTGGACTCACCACAGTGGCCTACAGGGAGCCGGGGGGGACACACTGTTCTGCAGCGAGCAGATGGCGTGGAGGAGGCCGCGGGCAGCGACACACACACACACACACACACACACAGACAGACACACATAAACACAGAAACACACACACACACATGATGACCCCTCTGAGCTCTCCACCACGATGCCAAACACCCGGCTCCATCCACTGACTGAAAATTAACGGATCATTGGATCAGCGAGGGATCACACCCACACACACAACAGACACACACACACACACACACACTCTCAGTCCACCACAGCACTTGTTGTGTTGCTTCATTAAAGCAACTCTTTGGGAGTCCTGCAGGTTTCCATGGAGAAGGTCTCATGTGGACATGAAGACGTCCTCTGGAGATGAACAGTCAAACACCACCGGGTGTCCCTCTCTCTCTATCGTCCCTCACGTCCTCTCCAGCAGACGCGTCAGGTTCTCTGAGATATCAATTAGTCTCATTAGGATCAAAACTTTTAAATTAGACAGTTAGATTCATTGCTTGTTAATAAAATCAGCTGATTTGATTTGTATGGTTTAGTTTATGATAGAACATGTGAGAGAGTTTACTGATGTGTGTGAGACGAGGTATTAATGATCTCTCAAAGGGCCTCATATGAAAAGATGAGTCGTCATATTCCACAGATAAAACCACACATTCTGGTGTTTGTTCCTTTGACCAGGAGGAAACATCCCAGTTGGACGACATGGAGCGAGAACAACGACCAGAAGAGATCCAGGAGATTCATTTCACATTTTCCAGCAACAGGAAAATCAATGGTTTCATAACTGGTTGTATTTCATGTCATTAAAATCGCTGCTTCTGTGATTCTAACAACGCTGCTGTTGAAAATAATACTTTTACTTTGAAATCCGCTATGAGCAATGTGGTGGGATCAATGGAACCAGCAGGTCTCTTCATACTCGACCAGTAGCTGAGTAAGCCGAACATTCCTCTCTGCTCTTCTTCATCGGCAGGTGATTTACATGACGTCAAGAAAGTGAAATATAGTTTTTATTTACGAGTGGAGCAAACTGATTCCAAACTTCTGAGCTCATCTCTTTTTCCTTTTTCCTGGTAAACGTAATGAAAGCTCATCCAGTGAGGACAGATTGACAGGGAGGACGGACGCCTGCAGGAGGACTTAAGGGTTTTACAATATGTTTCCCTTTGGGAGTCTGAACCAGTGATGTCGACACATGTTGACACCTGTTAAAAATATGAATGTGTTCAATATGAAAACCTAAAGAAACCGATTGTGCTGCAGGAATAAAAGAAAACAATATCATCTCATAAATAAAATCTGAGAATAAACTATACTCTCTCACAAACAGACGCCCACACACACACACACACACACACACACACACACACACACACACACACACACACACACACTGTCAGGATGAAAACAATGACAGCTGCACTCTCCAATTACCTGGAACATCAACAAAAACCCATTTAACCAGAAACACCAGTGGGAAGACCAGTTACTCCCTGGGCTCCCAGTGACTGTCCAACTTCACTGAAACTCGTCTGCTCACTGGAAACAAGAGGACGCCTTAACGAGTTATACAAATCTGTTGGAATCAATATCGTCCCTCTGCTCTCTGACCTTTATGTGTCAGACATTAACTTTAAAAGAATAAAAAGTGACGACTCATGGTTTGTGAGTTTACAGGTAAATCCATCGGCCCGTCTCCTCTGCACCGAGGCTGCAGATTGAAAAGGTCACAGAAGACAAATCCAGCAGAGGATCAAAAGACAGATTAGATAGGATAATAAGAAAAACTTTCAGAGACTTAACTTAATATTAAACTAAAGATCAGTTCAGTTTCCAAACAAGACAAACCTCTGACTGAGAAGCTCCTGATTCTTCTTCACGTTCTCCTTCTTCTTCTGTTACTTCTATTAAAGACCTGGAGCTCTTCATAAATTCAGCTGAGAAGTAAATTAGGCAAAAAATACAAATATTACTTGTTTTGATGAAATTTGAAGAATAAAGTGTGAACATGAATTCCTGCTGAGACGAAACCTGGAAGAAGCTCCTGATAATGAGCAACGGTGATTTGTCAAAGTTAAGATATAAAAAATTAAGAAGTGTAGGATTTAATCAGATTGGGGGGGAGGGGGGGAGACATTGTGGTGATTTATTGAAGCTGCTGATGCTGTGTTTAAGTTTTCAACATAACGCACAAGATTGTACATCATACTCACAGACACACACAGACACACACAGACACACAACGTGACATATGGATGAAGAAACCCCTCGTGCACTTTAAGATACGCACACTTAGCTGCTCACTCAGCCCCCCCCCCCCCCCCCGACTGAAAAATCTTACATCTAAAATAAATCAGTCTCCTGGAAGCTGAAGAGAAAATCCTTTGGCTCAGAATCATTTGGTTAAAAACACGTTGAACTGATTAATGAGGATCCAGAGTTTTGTTCCATCAAAGAGAAACAAACGGAGATTTAAAGGTTTGTGATTTTTTCATGAAGCAGATTTCTTCTCTGGCTGCGACTGAGCTGCAGGTTGAGTCATCCAGGCTCTGCAGCCGATCAACAGGTGACTCATTCCTCCACCTTGGGTCTATTTTCTGCTCCAGGATCAAAGTACCAGTCTAATCAGAGAAAAGCAGGTTCAGAGAAAGAAACATCCACTTGGAAAAAAGAACCTGTTGCGAGCGCAGAAGTAAAATGGAGTTTGTTCTTCCTGCGTCACGGCCTTAACGAGGAGTTTTATCTCCAATTAACTCTGTGCTGACTCGCTGCCACAGTTTAATTTGAGCTTCATACTTAAAGAAATGTATTTTTACTTGTTCAGTGACGATTCACCTACGACTCAGAATCACAGTTATTTGCTGGATCACTTTTTTAATCAGTGATTCTGTTTTTACCCTCATGTCTTTGAGTCATCGCTCGTCTTCTCTCCTCAGAGTCTGAAGCTTCATGTGTTTGCTCCTTGTTTCATTAGATCTGGTTTGATCTGGTTTCATATTTTAATTTAGGGACCAAAGAATTTTGGGGTGCGTCTTCCTATACTTGACTCTGATTGGTTTGTAGACAGCGTCTGACGTGGTTGTGTGGTCAGTGTGTGTGTGTGTGTGTGGGGGGGGGGGGGGTAGTACCCTTTTTGTTTGAATGGATAACATTAAAAAACTCCATCTGGTTGCATGGTAACATCACTTCCAGCAGAATGATTGTTCCCAGTCCTCCTCACTGGGTTGGACGAGCTGTTCCCTCTGGTTCAGACACTTCTTGTTTTCCACACTTGCATCAGGAGGCTGAAGGTGAAGAGCTGGTGTCAGGTGGTTTCCACTGACTCCGAGTTTGTGAGGAGGAGATGAAGGAGGGCGACTCCAGAGAAGAGCCAGAGATTTAAAATACAAACCTCAGCTTCACACGATGGGACTTCTCCTTTTGACAAAATGAAAAATGACATTGTCGGACATGAAGCTGCTGCTGGTGGTTGTGGGAGAGCAGGGACAGAGAGGACCCCCCACCCACCCACACACACACACACACACGCTAACAGGAAACAAACTGACAGGCAGAATCGTATTCCACTTTATTCTCAGGGAGATATGGAAGATAAATAAATCGACTTTCCAAGATTGAGAGGAGGGACAGGAGGTGAAGGAGAAGGAGGGAAATCAAATATATTTTCGAGCTGGACTGTGTTTCAGTGGATTTCTCATGATCCATGTTGAGCTGGTGTTTTATTGTGTTTTCAGACTGTAGCTCCACATGCCCCCCCCCCCCCGCCACAGAGACGTGTGTGACCTCTCTCCTCCATTTCTTTCATTTACCTTCAGTCAGTCAGTGATCAGAGGGAGGTTGGGCCTTTGTTCCCCTCGTCGGCCTGTCGCAGCGACCACACTTTAAATGTTGGACAGGGAACAATGGTTCAACCCTCGGACTCTTTAATTTCTATGAATGTCCCCTCCCCCCCCTCGAACCAGAACAATTACAGGAGCGGCTGCAAGTGGACATCGTGACTGAAAATCCATTTAACGTTTCAGGGCTTGAAATGAAAAGTCTTCTTGCAGGATGAAGGAATAAAGGCTCAGTGTCGTGAGCTCAGATGGAAATATGCTTTTAGCTGAGGAGACGTTTCATCACAGGGATCGAACCTGTGACACGATGAGTATTTACATCTTGTCTATGAAGTATCCACAGGTATCTTTCATCAATTAAACGTTCATATTCAATTCAAAGTCAAATACTTTAAAAATAACTAACAGATGATGCAACTCTTTTTATTCCTTCTGATATCAGGTTTCTAAATCAATCTTTCTCCATGATAACACATTTTATTATCTGATAATTGTCTTGTTATTGCTTCTTATTCTCCTCATTACTCTTTATCTTGATGTCCTTCCACGACTCTGTTTGTTTGTTGACCTGAGCTTTTTGACACGTTTCCTATTGGATGTTGTTTGTGTGAGATAAGCTGCTAATGAATCTTCCTGCTTCGGATCAATAAGTCTGAGTCTGAGTCTGAGTCTGGATCTGAATCTGGATCTGAATCTGAATCTGAATCTGAATCTGAATCTGAATCTGAATCTGAATCTGAATTTGAATCTGAATCTCAAATGCATGCAGGAAAGAGAAAAGTCTCTCTTTGCTGCTCTGTGTTCAATCTCTCTGTGTTTGCAGAGTTCAATCAAACATCATAAAGAATAAAGACTTTTACAGTAATAATCCCTTTTCTCTTAAATAGACTGATGATGACGACTGAACACAGACACATGTGGATGAACTCTGTCTGTATCCAGCACAACAGAAATTCATATATATGTTCAGATTAGATAAAACAAGAAATGTTCTACAAAGATACAGATGTTAATAGATCTATATAAAGATATAAATACTCTCCACATAACGTTTCTCATAAAGACAAATCTTACAGTTTGAAAGAAAGTGAAAATCAAAGTTCCTGGGTCCGCCTCCTAAACCAAATCCACACCTTTCACCAAGTTTCAAGAAAATCGAACGTCACTGCTCCTCCTCCTCACCTTCACCCCCCACTGGCTGTTCTGCCTCCTGCCATAATCTAATCAGAAGCAAGGTTTAATGAATCCCTGCAGGTTGTGTCTGTGTGAGTCCACATCCAACACCAGGTCTCCACGTGTGTAACTGATTTCATCCTCCACGAACCTGTTGGGAATAAACAATCATGTGGATCCAGTCGGAGACGAGGATCTGATCCAGAAACTCATTTACTGCAGTTTACACAGGAACGAATCTGATCCTGTGTCAGTCGGCTTCAGTCTGTTTCCTTCCTTCCTTCCTTCCTTCCTTTAGTAGATTTCTTTTCAGTTGTATATTTTAGAGGCAGATTAATTTCCATTTATCAGCAAATATCTGTATTTCTTGTTTTTTAGATGTGAAATGTCATCAATAACCAGAAGAGATCAGATTTTATGCAGAGCAAGTTTCTTTTTGTTAAAGTTTGGCTGCTGATGTGTTGGTTGGTGAAAACAGATTCAGCTTCACTTCCTCTCACTCCTCTGACTCTGTTGTTTCCCTTGTGGTGTGGGGGGTGGGGGGGGGGCTGTCTTCACTGCTGCTCTGGACCGACTCATCTCCATGACTCTGAGTTAAAGGTCAACAAAGTCTCTGTGGAAACCACAGAGCACATCAGCTTGTCAAAGGTGGAACTGGACCTGAGGTACGAATGAGAAGTTTCCACATCGATAATAAAATAGAAACTTTACCGCTGCTCCAACACACAGGGACAAACCAAGGGCTGCAAACAAAGATGGACAACGCACGTCCCCGTCCTCCCATTGGACAGAAATGGTATCTTCCACATACAGGGGTGCATAATCAAGGTTCTTCCTATAAATGCACAACAATCACGAGTCTCGGCTGTCAATCACGAGTCTCATCTGTCAATCATAACGTCTGATTCTATCAAACAAATTAAAACCAATCATTCAGACACATGATCACTTGAGATGAGAACAAACTGAAATGACAGAAACTTTCTTTGAGGAACATTTACTCAAAGCGTCCGTGTCCCAGCTGCTGATATGATAATGAGGTCCGAGGATCGTTACTCAGTGTGAGAAGTTAAACTCCCCGTCCGACTGAGTTGGATCTTCTTCTGTTTTCTCTGTTTCCTCGACGAGGAGCAGCCGGAGACATTAACCCGTCTTCAGTAAGGATCCTCTCTGTCTCTAATTGAGTTGAGTGGACGAGTGGGACGACTGCAGCTCTGTCTCCAGTGTCTCCGTCTGTCCGTCTTCTCCTCACGTCTCCTTCGGTCAAACTCACTGTTCTTCATGAGCGGAAGATTCCCTCTTTAAACACAGAAGGCGTTTGTTTTATACAAACAACTAGTTATTTACTGTCGTTCATCTTTAGAGTAAAATGAATTTAGAAATCAATTTAAAAAATGTATCTTTATAGTTAGATATAAAAATGTGAGGGTTGCCAGAGGCAGCATCTGTGATGTTGCTTCTCAGCGGTGGACTCAGATCTTGAATTTGTCTTTTCCATAATTTATCCTTCATTTGATGTGATTCATTCAATTCATCAGTTTATTGGCTGATTTAGTTTTCTTTGACATTTTGAATTGACAGAAGTGCATCAAACAACCAGCAGCAAATGTCAAGATATTTAAATGACAATAAAATACATGTGTTGTACTGATAATAGTGAAATAATGGGATTTAAAGCTTGCAGTATTATTTCTTGTGATTTAATGGAGAATCAGTTTTTTTATTCTTGTAGATATTCGGGTCATGTGGTCGACTCTCACTCCTGTCCCCTCGTCGTCCACCTTCACATGCTGAGCAGAGCTCATCTGTAAATAATAATAAGTCGGTTTCAGCTGCGTCTGCACTGACACCGAACACTCAGAAGTAAATACTGTGGAGTTTGAATTCCCTGCGGAGCAAAGTCCAGAGGGAGTTTGAGACTTTAAATCTTTCACACCGGTCAGCACGTCTCCGAGACCCGACAGCACAACGTCTCACACTGTGTAGGAAGTGCTGCTCGGGGGGAGGAGTGTTTCTCTGAGGGATGTTTATCCTCCAGATATCAATGCTCTGCAGAAATGATGAAGTGCAGCCGAACAGAGTCTGATCCAGAACCTGCTGCCAAAGAGAGTCCTCATAATTTATTAATATTATTTTACGGTGCTGTGGTATGAATGATAGTCTGTGGGTGTGTGAAAGTGTTTGCATGGATATTTCTCAGTGTATCTGTGCAAAATAAATTAGTTTTTACAGGAATTACAGCGTATATCTTTCTGTTTATTGCATGTTTTCTCTTATGAGTCTTTTAAAACAAAATCACTCATATTTTCAGTTTCCTGTCGGCCTCTGGTCTTCAGCCGTGCATCAACTTGTCAGAAACAAAAACAGGAAATCGGGAAGAAGTCCAACAGAATTAATCTCCCAGAGCTGTTGGCTGGTGTGTGTCTGCTGATGGCACGTTGTCGTCGTCTAAGTCTTCACACAAAGTGTCCAAAACGCAGAGAACAGCAGCCAAAACAAATAATGTTAGTTTTGCCTTTGTCAAATGTTTCCCTCCTGCACATAAGCTCTTTGTCTGAGAATTAAACAAACACTTGTTTCTATAAAACTCTATTATTTGTTTTAGTAAACAGAGCAAACATAACACTGAATTTAATTGAATTAACTGACGAGCATAGAAAGTAATGAGTTTTATAAATGCTGCTCAGTAAAAAGGCTCCATGTTGAATTCACAATGACATCAGGGCTAAAAAATGTTAATTAAACATAAAGAGTTTACAAATATTCTCAATAGAGCTGATTCATAATTTAATGATGGGTTTAAACAGGTTATCAGAGCTGAATGTTGTGTTGCAGTTTGTGGAGGAATTTTTTAAATGACACTAAGAGTTCACACAAAATGAAATCACACATTTAAAACAGTTTCAAGCAGAGACGGGAATTCAGTTTCCTCAAAAACTTGCAAATCTCATCAGTGTCCTGCTGCAGATTGATGAAGAACACTGAGGGAAATAATATGATTTGTGGCGTCGGGATGAATCTGCCGGCTGTGTTGTCTTTATAGATTTATTCATTCATTATATTCCAAGCCACACACGGTCGGGGACGTCCATCAGTGAGGGACAAACACAACTATTGTGTTTATTGGGTCATATATCTGAAGTGAGACTTTAACTCTGGAGTCGGATCAGATGTTTCTCACATGAAGAAGAAGAACTTGCTCCTCTGGTTTGGACGACGTCTACATCGTCACATCAGGAGCCAGTTCAGACACGTGTGAATGCAAATGTGTTTTAAATCTAATTTACATTCCATTAAAAATAAGCTTTGATTCATTTTCCTTCTTTAAAGCTATAAACTCAGTGAGGAAGTAGGACAGGGAGCATTTGCATATTTGGAGACTGGAGATTTGCTTTTTTTTATTGCTGCCAGAATCAGCGTTAAAACAAGTTTAAAGATTTATACTTATTCTTTAATTATCAAGTGTTTTGGCCTCAGTTTTACTTTCTATATAAAACCAAACATTAAACCTCTGTACAGAACAAGAGGGACTAGAATTCAGACTCTTTCACCAGATCCAGTCACACTCACACACTCATGGATCTGAATCTCAACATGACTGACGTGTTTCTTCAAGATCCATGAATTAGTCCCTGGGACACTGATAAATATTAAAGAAAGATAAAATCAACTTTATCTGTGTATCTAATCAAGTTCACCAGGTTCCTCCCTGAGCGAGACCACGTCCTCCCACCAAGGAAAAACAAATACCAGTGAAATCATCTTGTCCCCGGCAGAGGTGATGACATTTGAATATTAAATATACTGAAAGACAAACAACTGTGATATTTAAATCAGGAAACATATTAAAAACAAAAATTCTATTAACTTTAAAGCCTCCTCGACCTTTTTCAAAAAGGTCTAATTTCATCGGGTCTATCTTCGTCCTGCGAGACAGCGGCTCTTTTCATTTTTAATTCAGACGAGCATATTTATCGATGGCTGTCGGGACATGAGGGATTTCAACAAATAAAATAAAATAAAACAAATGACCGACTCGACCTGTAAGCTCCTTCATGAATCACTTAGGCTATAAATCTAATAACCATCTGGAATCTGTACGATCCTCGTATGTGATTTATGAATCATTCATCTGAGCTGAAGCCAATTTTTACACATGAGCTGAAACTATTTTATTTCCACTTACTAATGTAAACGTTCCGTGTTTAAAAACTGCAGCACGTGAGATTTCACACAGAATCAGAGGTGATACAAAATTGGCAGTTTGAGCAGACTAAAGTCGATTTGGTCGCACAACTCTCTCCCAGCACCGGTCCAGTTTCCATCCCCGACCGGCTGTTTGATGCCGTTTGACGCCTGAACTCTCTCAGATGAATTCTGGCAGCACTGGGTTTAGTTTGGCTGTGAGCGCTCTGGGTCTGACTGGTTTCCCGCACGGCTGCTGTCTGGTCTCCCACTGATATAAAACACAAACAGAACACATTGTGTGTAACGTTCAAACTTCTGCAGGCTTCTGATTTGAATTTTGCCATCATGTCTTTGAGTTGTGCGTCTGTCCGTCCCATTCCCGTGGATGTGATATCTAGATATTCACTTTTACGTTAGAATGAACTGTTGGATCTGTGCCTTGCCCAAGGACACTTCACGAGGCAGACCTGAGGAGGCAGGCATCAGGTCACCAACCATCTAATTAGTGGACGACCCGCTCTACCTCCAGATCCACGGTCCCCATTTTAAGAATATCAATTGCTTTCATCAGCTGCACGGAGAAAATCGATAATTCCTTTTTCCTGTGAGTGATTCCGGGAAACGAGGCTTCGGGCTGCCGAGCTCTTGATGACACAAAAGGAGTCGACACCAGGATCATCAACATCTCTTTAATCTTTAATAAGCTTTCATCAGATCTGTCACATAGCAGCAGAAACAAGTCCGACACACGTCAGCTCCCGGTGGAGAAGCTGCTGAAGCTCCTGTGAAACATGAAAATACCCATTTTGTTCTGTCAAAATAAATACTGAAGAGTTTTATAAAAGGTTCTTTTGTTGTTGTTGTCGTCACCTTTAGACGTTTGGTGGGATTTGTATTTAATTATATACACATTCAGGCGGAAAGCTGCAAATTAAATAATTATAAAAAGTGTTGAGATGGACACAGACGAGGAATAAAAGTCAGGAAGTCGCTCAAATAGCAGCAAGTGTCCAAAGTCTGTTCAAACTTAAACTATCATCATCATTTTCTTTAATAGAAACACATTCTGCTCATTTGCAGGTTAGTTATTTTAATTAGTGTTATTCTTGAAAAGGTTTTAATGCTTTAATGTTCATAAACATTAGGGCTCATTGCTGCAGCTCATCTTCTTAGCCTCTGTCTGACTCACTAAGACTCAGATGTGGCTGAATCTGAGAGAACCTGCACCTCCGAGCTGAAAAGGTCACGAGCAGATTCCACCTGCAGAGGTCACAAGGTCACGATCAGATTCCACCTGCAGAGGTCACGAGGTCACGATCCGAAACCAAACGTCACAGAAACGATCAGAACCAGAATCTTTGTGATTGTGACGGATAAAAGAAAAACTTTTGCTTAACTTCTGCATTTAAAAAACAAAACATCGCCTATAGGAATAATTTACTTTCAAAGGGAAAATCATGAATAAATAAAGTGGATATTCTTTGATAACAAAGTGCATCATGGGAGATTTCAGAGGCAAACGGCTTTTAAAGGCTACAGATTCTGCAAAGGGAAAAATAACCATAGAGCCTTTCAACAACCCCCAGAATCCTCTCAGTGTCCACACGTGTGCTCAGGTTGACTTTTACTTGACTTCATTCAATTGCAACGCTGTCGTCTGCTCTCCAGCCCCCTGCTGCAATGCATTCTGGTCTTTTTGACACTCCGCTAGGTGTGGGAATTGGCTCGAACATTAAAAATAAGATTCTCTCTGTAACAGCATCTAAGAGCAGAAGCGAATAAAAGCCACAAACTTCTAACAAGCTCTTCATCTGTCAGGTGAGCGGGAGTAGAGAGAGAGAGACCTCAGCTCACAAACATCAGGCTCAAACACCTCCAAAGACTTCAACCACTGGAATTAGATTTCATGAAACTAAGCGAGCTCGAGGTTGGGGAGCTTCCCAAGCAACACACACACACACACACACACACACACACACACACACACACATACTCACACAAACAGATGTCATAGAAACTGCAGCTGTGAAAGGGGGCGGCTCTGGAGCAGCGATGGGCAGGATATAGAAAAACAAATCCATACACTGAGTCCGTCTCCGTCTTTGGAAAAACAAACTGAAAAGAAAATTGTGTATTTAAAGAGGCTGAACACACGAGTGTCTCAGAGGAACTGTGCCAGTTTAGTTTCTGCTCTTTTGTTAAAATGAAAAGTTGCTGTTTTGAGATTTAAACATTTATTGACGAGGCAAATATCAAACGTAAGTAAAGCTGCAGCGATGTGTTTGTAGACTCGTTAATTAATGATTCTACTTTTCATTAACTTTGAATTAAATCAAACACCTACTGAAAAATATAATTAACGCCGGAAATAGAAAATTTGAGATTAAGACTAATTTACTTTGATAGAAGCAAATTGAAAAGACTTTCAACACCTTTTTCTTGTTTGTCTCTATTTTGCGTCGACATCATATAAACAAGTCACAGTCATCGTATATAAAATAATCATCAATTCATCAATTTTTCATCCCTTCTAAATAAATACCATGACAAGAGTTTTCTTTACGACTTTCTCTCCGAAACTGTAAAACTTGAAAGATAAAAATTCACACATCAGGATTCACGAGAGGGAAACGACTCAATTGGCAATGACATTGAAATGTAATGTTTAAAAAGGAAAATCTGTCATTTACATCTTAATAATCTTAAGAGCACTGAGCTGATCTGTGTCCTTCACTGAATACTGTGAATCAGAGTGACTCTGCTGAATTGATCCTTAACTCACAAAGTGCATGTGCTTCAATTAGAGAACAGGTTAACAGGAACAGGCAGAGAAATGGAGACTTGAGAAAACTAGAGAAGATTTGAAGCGATTCCAAAAACATCAGAAAATACTTCCTTCAATTTGCTCGAGTTGGTGGATTTAGAAGAAGAACCTAATGTTTCCTAATTGAGGAAATTCAAACTGATTCTTCAGGTTGTCTAAGATAATGTTTAAGTAGCTTTTAAATGAAAAACCAAACTTTATTTATCTCTCGTTGGGCATTAAGGTGAAGATCATCTGAACCAACAAATCAATCTATACAGAATGAAAGAGATTAGAAGGAGAAAGAAGTTGACGTCTAATAGTCAACAGTTCTTCAGTCCTATTCTTCCCTCTATGGACTCTAACCCGTCAGGATGTTGGAATAATCTCCATCCTCTCTGTCCTCCACCGAACGACTGAATCTCCATCAGCGTTAAAGAGAGACTCCGTCCCTCCATCTGTCTTCAGAGCATCAGATCCCGTAGAGGTCGGGGAAGTGACTGGAAAACGCTGCTTCACTTGTCTGGGTTTGAACCTCCATCACAGGAAAATCTGACCAATCCTCCAAACATTCATGAAACACTGACGATGGGAAACTAAAGAAACTTCTCTCAGCAGGTGAGAGATGATCAAAAGAGAAACTTTGGTTTGGAGCAACACTTAAATATTAATGCAGATATTTAGCTTCGTCTCTGTCTTTAAAGTAAAAGCCTGGTTGTGATGGTGGAGAAGTAAAGTGCTCTGGTGTGAGCTGAGCGCCTGACATGCGAGGCTCATCTTCATGGATCTGGAGTAACATGAGAGCTGCTGTCGTGTTCCCTGAAGTTTCATCGGAGGATCGGATGTTTTCTGTTTGAACTTTCCCAAACTGGGTCAATGGGCTCGTCTCAGAGAAGAACTTGTAATTACATCGTCCTCCCAGTGTTTCCAGTCAAGAGCTTTTTGACTCTGCAGCGAATCAGCTCAGCAGTGTTTCTATCTAATTAACTTTTTCAGAGTGGGCTGCGCCCCCCCCCCGTGTGAACCACTTCACTTCGGGGTCTGATACCATGTTCACTGTCGGACGACAAAATGTCCACGACAACAGTTTTGTTTCAAGCTCGTTAATAATAATAAAGGTTGAGATGATTGAACTGGTTTATTAATCGTTTTGACACCGTGAGAGGAGAAGGAGAAGTTTGTCCAATCTAACAGACACGGAGCAACTTTACTTTAGGTCCACTATTGACTCTTTTGTGCTCTAACACTGAAACACACTAAGAGTTGTTGATGATAATCCACGGTTCATAGAAAAATACTGTTTACAGATGCAGCATTCAGGGTTTGTCAGCTTCCTTCTTCTGGTTCTGTGAGTTTAGTGTTGACCACAGTCAAAGCGGGTTTATCTATTATCTAACAGCAGGGCATGATGGGAAAATGGTTCATACACGACAACATTCGCACACACACAAACACACACACAGACACACACTCCCTCGCAGCGCCTGTAGAACGTTCATGAGCCACGTCTCTGCCTCGTGGTCGTCTCACTTCTCGCCGTGTGGAGCGTGAAGAGGAAGCGATGACTGGACGGAGCCGTGATGAACCAGCAGCCTCTGTGATAAAGCACTTTGACACTTTCCCTTTCCTTTCAGCTTAGTGAGGAGCTAAGACACACAATGTTGAACATGTGATGTTTAGCAAAATGAAAAGTATTGTTCTGAACTCATGGAGGACACTTGTTTCAAACGCTCATTTGTACCAAAATCGTTTCGCTCGCTCTTCAAGGAACAAGCTCCTGAAGTCTGTTGTTCTTCGCTCGGAGTTTGACACAGAAAACCACAAAGAAGGGAACTTGTCAGAAATAGGTCCACTGTGTGATATCAGATAGCTTTGGCAACATGTTTCACTTCCCAGACGCCCCAACAGAGTCATTAACCACGTCTCCTGCTGTGAAGTTCTCCTACACGGGCCACAGCAGCCGCCGGTTCTCCACAGGACGCGCTGGACTTTACAGGGAGCAAGCGGCGGGCCGGCTGATCCCCGACCAGTCCTGGCAGTCGCTGCAGTTTGACTGGGCCACCTGAGGAACCAGCAAACAAAGAGAGAACTGGTTCTGTTCCAGTTCTTGTCCCCCGTTTTCCAGACGAGTTTCAGCTGAGCTTCAAAACCACATGCACCCCTGGCAAAGTCCTGTTCTGCTCCTGGATCCCTGAAACCCCCTGGAGGCTCGGGTCGGGAGCTCTGCCGGGGTTGTGTGTCTGTGTTGCGTCTCAGCTCCGGATGCTTGAAGGCCGGGGGTGGGGGGGGTGGTGGAGGGGGTGGTCCGTCAGAGCCGAGGTCGAGAGAGGAGATGTGACTGAGGAGGAGTCGTCGCTGGTCACAAGCAGGACTCGCTGTGCAGACACTTCTTCTTCTGCGCCGTCTGGCTCCCGTTGTGAAGCACAGAATACCTGAAGGGGGGGGGGGAGGAAGAGTTCAGACTTTACAACGTGACAAGTACGTTTGAACTTTCACTGACTGACAAGCAAACACGGTGGAAAGAAAACATTTGAATGTTCTAAACATGGTGACATTGAGGTGAAAAGTGAGATTTCAAGACCAGAAGCCTTAAACATTTAGAATTCATGCCTTTACTTTGAAATCATCAAACAGTGGGAAACAGTGATTTCTTCTTTAAATCCAGGAAATGAAAAGTGCAGCGTCTGAACTGGACGCTGATCTCAGGAGGCAGCTGGATTTCTACACAAGAGAGAATCCATCTTGACCTTTGCTTGAGAACGAACCACAGAGGGTCGCCCAGTTTCCTGTGAGGATGGAACCACGAGCAGCTGTGTGACATCACGTTCATCAGCACTGGAACCTCTCTATCCAAAGAAGATCCAAGAATCAGTGGAGTCTTAACTCGGTGACAGACGGTTCATCCAATCACCTGCCAAGTATTGTTTTTGAAAAGCCCGCCCCCCCCCCCTTCTCCAAACAGTTCCCAGATGGTTTCTTGAAACATCTGGAGCGTCACGTCACATCTGTCCTGGTCTCAGCAGAAACACACGGTGACACGTGGTCAAACTGCTGCAGCAGAAGAATGTGAAGATCTGAGCTTCATGCAAACAGTCTGACAAACCACCTGAGCTCAATCAGGCTCCCACCACGTAGAGAACCGAGGGAAAACTGCGTCAGGCTGTTCTCTACCAAACACTTTAGACTTTACAGGCTTTTGTCAAAGGGAGAAAGCACTGAATTAAAGCCCCCTGATGGAAAATGAGTCATTTCTCAACACATCCTGAACTCCGGTCTGAGTCACAACGTCTGAGGAGCAGGAGGGCGATCGAGAGAAGTCGTCAAAGCCGTCGACTCCCTGAAGAGACGTTAGTGGATGGAGTGATGGTAAAACTCCAGGGAGGAGGACGAGAGGGTTTAAAACACTCAGCTCACACCACGTTCACAACAAACCCATCGTGACTTCTCATCTGTTCATTTGTCTTTAGCTTTCTGCCTCGGAGACTCACTTTAACTTTAACTAGTTCATACACTCGCCATCTACAACGTTTTTTTATTAGGGCGACTTCCCCTCAGTGCTCGAAGAACATCATGATTTTAATGTTTTCTACATTACGGGAACATTGCTGCTGTCAAATAACACAAGCACCACGAGCAAAAGTAACTCAGACAAGGCTTGGACAGTTTCATTCTTCATCATTACACCTGGAAGTCTACTGGTTGACAAAAGCCAAGAGCAGAGGTTTGACGAAGGCACAGGAGCAGCGTGAGGAGAACAAGAAATCTGTGCAAGTGCAAGTGCAGGGTTCTGAGTGTCTGAACAGGACACCAGTAAATCCTCAAACTGAAGTGAAGACAGAAACCTCCATCAACTCTCGTCCTCTGAAAGTCCCAGATCGATAATCAGATCATTTCACAGGATGTCTAATCAGGGAAAAAGAAGCATGAAGCTGCGGAAAACATGATCATGACACACTCACTCACAAAAACAATAACACAAGCATGAACTAATCTAAATATATGAGGTGTAACTACACAGCAGCAGCAGCAAAGCTCCATCAAGACCATGAAGCACTTCTCCTTGAGTGTAAAAGAAACTCATTTGTCCCCATTGGTTCTCACTTGTGTCGTCTATGAGCTTCACTGCATCTCAATGAGGACACTTATTGCCTCTGGTGCACATGCGGGTGCTGTATACGCGGCTGCACGTGTGCACGGGGACGTGCACAGTGAACGATGGGCCACATTCCGTCCTGTGTGTACACACGTGTTTGCACCGCGGGCTGGAACCATTACGAGCCGTTTACACAAACACCCTGACCGGAGACACTTCCTGCCGCCAAACTGGCCGTGAAATTCAGCGTCCAGATCGCCCCGGACGTTCAGAGCCTTTCAAAAGGAAGCCGGCTGCAGCTTGTCGATGGAGCGGAGCTGGAAATCACTGCCACATTGAGACGTTTACAGCCTGAGCCCCGGCCTCGGTGTTGAGCCGCCGGTGGGACGGGGCAGCTGCTGCGGTGGAAACAAAGACGATGGAGGATCACGTTTGTTTTGTCAGAGGTTGATGTGTCGTGTTTTCAATCACGTACGTCTCAGTCAGATAGAAGTTCATGAAACTCACTCGTCCACTGAGATGAACTGGTTCATGTGAGCAGTGATCTGTGGTCTGTGGAGCTCACTTAATGGTTTCTATCTACATTTATTCATGCTTGAGAGATTTATGCTTCACAACATGGAACAGTGACAGCTCTCCACCGGTGTTTCACAGATAAGAGGACCTGGCAGTTATATGAGGGAACAGACCTGAAGTGAGCATCAGCAACTTGTCTGCTGTAATCAGGTTCTATAATAAACTGGAGGAGTTCATGCTTGTTTGTAGCTTCACACAGTTTCTGAAGGTGAACGCAGCTCTAAAGTCATCCATAACACACGGCTCCATGTCGACTCTCCTTCACAAGCTCTCATTCCCATCCATCATGTATGACAGAAGGAAAAGATGAACGTGTGTCATGTTACAGAAAAACGCACAAAAAGCCCAAATCCAGGATATTAAATCAAAATCACCAGCACCAGGAAACAAAGGAGTCAAATCTGCATGTTGTTCTAATAACGTGCCGCGTGTTCATTTTGAGCCTCTCTAATATTTGGATGAAGTGCGAATGCGGGACATGTGGCTGGATGCATCCTGTGTTTATTTGTGGGTTTGTTTGTACACAGCTGAGCCAACGGGACGACTGGCAGAGCAGGGGACAGGATGGGGATTTGTTTAATGAGGCCGGGGCAGAGAGACACACAGAAGGCCCGGATTACGAGCAGACTAAACAATCCACATATTTCTGGGCTTCAAAGTGGTGAACACATCATCTCCATGAGGTTCACTGCAGCACCAGGTCTGAGCAGGAGACCCTGACCTCTGATGACCCCGTGAGGGAACTTCACAGTGACGGGCGAAATGATGTTTGTCAAAAATAACAATTTCAAAGCTGGAAATGGGAAAAAGGAAGATTGAATATTACGTCTGGATATATCTGGAGAATGGCCACGGACGTGAAACTGGATCAATACAAATATCTCAGGATGAAGAAGAGGAGCCGAACACGAAGAAGAGCTGAATGTCACCGTCACTTTCCTGTTGTCATAAACGCCCTAGATCACAATGTTCCTAGAAAATGTCCAAACCAAACTTTTTATGAGTTCTCTTTTGGACTTGTCCTTCCTACAAGTTTGTAGGAAGGACAAGTCCATTGTGTCAATGTGTGCGTTAGTGTTTTGTGTAATCCTGTTTGAGGACCACGGAGGAATCAGGTATTTTTTAAGGACAAGTAATGTTTTGCATCCTCTTGAGTTTGAAGGTGTAATAAAGTGAAACGAGATAAAAGCGTCTCGTGTTCCAAACTGTATCATCACCGGCTCTCACTCAGCTGCATTAACCTGAGGATTAACCTTCTGTAATCGAGCACCGGTCTGATGCGGTGCAGCGCTCGGCTTGTTTACCGACAGTAGAAAGAGGATTCTAATAGAGCGGAAGCTTCGTGCCGATGAAGGATTTACAAAGGTCAGTTTGCAGGTTAATACAGTGGAGGCAGAATAATTCTAAATATATTTTCACCAGGCAAATATGCACCGAATATCCTCCAGTGAATATTTGACTGTGTCTTCTCTCGCTCCCGATGCTTCTTCCTGATGACCACTTCAGGTCTGTAATCACACTGTCTCCTCGTCTTCTGATGATCCCACTCAAACCCCCCCCCCCCCGTCCGTCTGAAGAGCACGGATTGATCATCACAATCAGGAAGCTGTTTCCTCTCTGTGCTCATGAGTCGGGTTCTGTCCTGGTCACCACCTGCTAAGACAACAAGTGGCCGGATTGATCCTCACACCACTCGAGGTAAAAGGCTGAGAAGGGACAAGGCCCACTGGGATGAACAGAGGAGGAGGAGGAGGAGGAGGAAGAGGAGGAGGAGGAAGAGGAGGAGGAGGAGGAGGAAGAGGAGGGGGAGGAGGAGGAGGAGGAAGAGGAGGAAGAGGAAGAGGAGGAGGAGGAGGAGGAAGAGGAGGAGAAAGAGGAGGAGGAGGAGGAGGAGGAGGAAGAGTAGGAGGAAGAGATGGAGGAGGAGGAAGAGTAGGAGGAAGAGGAGGAGGAGGAGGAGAAAGAGGAGGAGGAGGAGAAAGAGGAGGAGGAAGAGGAGGAAGAGTAGGAGGAAGAGGTGGAGGAGGAGGAAGAGTAGGAGGAAGAGGGAGAGGGAGAGGAGGAGGAGGAAGAGGAGGAGGAGGAGGAGGAGAAAGAGGAGGTGGAGGAGAAAGAGTAGGTGGAGGAGGAAGAGTAGGAGGAAGAGGAGGAGGAAGAGGAGGAGGAGGAAGAGCAAGAGGAGGTGGAGGAGAAAGAGTAGGTGGAGGAGGAAGAGGAAGAGGAGGAGGAAGAGTAGGAGGAAGAGTAGGAGGAGGAATAGGAGGAGGAGGAGGACGAGGAGGAAGAGTAGGAGGAAGAGGATGAGGAGGAAGAGTAGGAGGAAGAGGAGGAGGAGGAGGAGGAGGGTGAGGTCAGAAGAGGAGCGATGAGCAGAAAAAACTGGTGATAAATATGGCATGAACACAGCAGACTGATATTTGAATACAAAAGAGATTACGCAGCGTTGGGCCAACTAGAGGGAAATCGAGAGGAACAATTTATGCAAAACATATTCAGGTTTACTTCCACAGGGAAAGTTTGCTTGTAGCTCAACAACAAAAGGAAGAACATGCAGTTTGGTTGGAGCAGCGTGACTTTCCAGAAAAATAAGCAAGTACACCCTCAGTGCTGTCACTTCTTTAACCTTCACAGATGCTTTGTGTGCAAACCTGAAGCTCCAGGAATGTGCACAGGTAAGCACGAGCCTCCACTGTAAAACGAATTACAGCAGATAAGTGTCATCACCTCAATTACAGCAGCATCCAGGAATATTTCCTGTTCAGCAGAGGTTGGAAAGACGAAATGGAAAAAGGGCAAAAGAGGCGAAAAGGACAATAATTTATCATTACGTCCTCCATGTGCAGCGAGGAGACGCCGAGGAGAAGATGCAGTAACAGCTAACTTGAAGTTTACTGCATTGAGGTGACTGACTCCAGGTCAGATCCCTGCCGGTTAGTTTCCCTCCTCTCCGGCTGCGTGAGGCCGTTGTGACGACACGTCAGAACGTATTAGTGGAGAAGAGGAAACTCGATCGGCAGCAGCAGGCAAACAGGAGGCGTGAGAAGTGAAACGCTGGAGGAGGGATGCAGCCGCACGGATCTGTGCTGTGTCCACAGACAACTTCTCATCAGAGCATCTGAGACGAGAGGTCAATGACAATCTGGGGTGAAGGTCACAGACATGAGTTTTGGAAACTTTTTCAAAACTGCACAAGAGAGAAATCTGGCTGAGAACAGAGCCGGATCGAAAACTCACTGGTTTCTCATTTAAAAACATTTTGCACAACGTTTAAAGCTGCACAAATAAACGTTTCTTATCCTGGAACATACTTTAACGAACGACTCCTTCAGATCATAAGGATGAAAAGAGCAGAGATGAAAAACACTTCAGGGTTTAGTCGACTTCTCCCTGAACAGATATTTAAAAAGCACCTCGGCAACTGAATGTGACGTGTTTCCTGCAGGGCACTGAACATGATTTAAGAAAAACTAAAAAAAGGCCGCTGGGAATTTACAATCTCCCTTCAGAGAGGACGACTCCTCTGAGCCTGACTTGAATATCTCAGCTCCGGCTGCTCAGCGTATGAACCAGGCGTCCTTATCAACTTCCCTCGTTTGGATCTAATGACAGCTCGCTCAGCCGCCAACACGCGGTCCGATTAGATGGCTCAGCTCGCTTTGCAAAGCTTCCATCACTGCAAACAAAAACTCCCTTCTCTTCTCTGTCACTGAGATAACATCTGCAATTTCCAGCTTAGTTTCAGACATGGGGGAGGGAGGGAGGGAGGGAGGGAGTCCATCATATCGCTGGTGAGGGCTCATTCCACTGAGAGGCATCGGGGCGCAGAGGAATCAGGACGGACTCTTAGTTTCAGCTTCTTATTTCATGTTCGATTCCTCTTCTTCCCTCTCGTAGGAGTTTAAAGCCGCGGGGCTTGATCTGACTCGAGGCCTCGACTGACAGTTTAATCGGAAATGGAGCCTTTAGCTGATAACAGATAAAACACACAACCAACACGATCGACACACAGGGAACAGATGAAGACTTGGGGGGCGACTACACCCTCCTCTTCTTCAGCTCTACACTGTTGATACAATACTGCCGTCCTCCATGTTGGATCTACAGTGTCTCTGAGCGCTGAGATGTTTGTAACACAACATTAAATCAGGATTTAGATGTGAAACAACCACTGAGGCATGAGGGTGAAGTATGCAGAGAGCCCTGTGTGTGTTTGTGTGTGTGTGTGTGTGCGTACTGTAAAGTGTGTGGGCACTCAAGCCAACACAAGAAGAGAAGCTGAATCTTGACGCAAACAAGAAGATGTTGCTCTAACAATGTTTTTGTGTGTTTGTATCTTTGTGAGGAGCATTTTGTGTGTGTGTGTGATGAACACTTATTTAAATACACTAAATGGTTAAGGTCCACTGGTGTTTTGGATCTGCTTTAGAAATCGGGTTTAAAAAAAACACATAAGTTCCATAAAACAACCAAACAAACCTAATTTATTGTTTTGTGTAACTATCTGTTGCATTAGAACTCGAGCCGGACATGCAGGAGGAAATGTGCTGCAGGGGCTTTGCAGTGGTTGTTATTATTGTGTTTGTTTATAGGATGGTTCACGACAAAATACACAAAGAAACGTCAATTATTTAAACCTACAATCACAGAGTAACAAGTGAGTAGCACAACTAAATACATTAATCCTAAACCTCGACCAGAACCCACGATGGAAACAAACTGACCCGAAGTTTACTGATTAAAACCCACAACTCTAATTTCTCTTGACTCTTGTGTTTACGCAACATCATGAAACTGCTTTATGAGGTCGTATGAAATATGAACGGTCAGAGCAGATGACTGTAAATGTTATTAGAAAAATACCAAAAGTTATGATTTCAAGGATCCTTGTGTCCATAACACCACCACAGCTCGGTAACGTCTTTCCAAACTCAAATCATATGTTCCCCAAAAAACAGAGATGGAACGAAAGCGTCTTATTTTCACGTGGTTGAGCTCGAGGCTCATTTCTTTCCTGTTGGACAAACACTCCGGTCTGGTTGTCTGAACGAATGAGATTCTCCTCCGAGGACAGAAGAGTCTTTATCTGGTGGAGATCATTCCCACTGACGCTCTGGGACCAGTGGATTGCACAGAGGCTTCCACTGCAGGCGGCGAGCAGCAGCACGACTCGGTGCACAAACATCATCTCCACTGCTCGCTGGGTCGTTAATCAGCAGGAAGATGTGATGCAAACAGAAATATCACTTTGTGCAACTTACTTACACAACTTATAAAAACATATCTCACAGGTTTGTATCGTACTTTTACCTCCCCGCGTGAAAAAGTGTCTTGATCCTGATTATATGTTGAATTAACGACAAAAACCAACGTGATTTCAAATGTAAATATTTTGAAATGTTCCTTTAACGGTCCCAAGATTTAAAAACCAATGTTAGTTTGGAAAAAAAATCATCTTCTGCTTCTTCTGGTGTCAGAACAGACGCATGAAGTGACAGTTTAAATAGACAAATGCTGGTTGGACGTGATGTCCTCTGATGACATGAGAGCATCACTAATGAGACACACACACACACACATAGACACACACACTCTCAGAGGCAGCTGGTGTTTTCATGTCACCAGCCGGCGGCAGACTTACTGGACATTTCTGCCTCCACAGAGTTGCCGGAGCTGTCGCCCTCGACCAGCTGACACCGGGTGAGACCTCTCGCTCTTCAACTCTCCACTCAGGCTCCTGACACCGTTTTCCATTAACTTTAATCAAAGCGGTATTATACATTTGTTTTTATGGCGACTTAAGGGCATTGAACAAATGATACACTGAAAACTGACATATTGTCAATAGGTGAAGTTTTACTGGAGAAGATGTCAAATCTGTCCAAACATCACTTCTCCTTCAGAGGGTCGAGGGAGGAGCTGGAGCCAATCCCAGTTGACATGGAGCTGGAGGCCAGGGACAGACTGGTCGGGTTTAGACCTCATGTCCAGTCTAATATTCTCTTTATTATTGTGTTGTCTGCGTTCCTGAGGGAAATATCTGTCCACTCGCTAGTGGCTATTTTATATACGCGTAGTTTGCCTCAACAAACCATCACAGTTTCAAACTACACATATATTTACTTTTGACCACTGAAATCAAATAATTTCATCTTTAAGTCCTAATGACAACTTGTAAGGCAAGCATGACCTTGCGCTTTGACCTTTGACCACCTAATTATTTTCAGCTAATCTGTGTGACTAATTGAACAGTGGGGCCATATCTGAACAGATTCCCTCCAGGTGTTCATCAGGTAAAGCATTCACAAGGGAACAAGCGGTTTTCTGAGGTCACAATAACTTTGACCTTTCACCACCAACTTCTACACGTTCACCTTTAAGTCCACTTCAAGTCATTCTGGAGCTACGTGTTCAGAAGTGGACGGATGGACAAACTGAAAACATTCAGCCTCCCCAGCTTTAACCCTGGATTCTGCCACATTCATCAGGTCAAGGGCCGACTCAGAAAAAGACAAACCTGCCGCACGGACACAGGAAGCTGAGTGACTGTGGTTTTGTTATCAGAGCAGAGGAGTGTGATGGTGATCTCTGTGGTGAGACGAGACCTGAGTGAAGGACACTGCAGCAGCTGTTAGTTTGTGATGAACAAGCTGTTGAAGGTGTGACCTTCAGGGACATGAGCTGTGACTCTGTGACTCTGTGTCTCGGAGCTCCTGCTGTGAGACTGGATCATGTTGCAGCTCTCTTGGGGACGTCCAGAGATGTTGACCGGTCGGTGGAGACGCCTGAGGCCGGTGATGTCGGTCAGTGTCTCCGTCTGTTCAGAGACACGCTGCCGGACTCAGACTGCTGATCTACAGCTGTGAGGCCGATCGGAGGATTAATCATCACTCAGATATATTATCTATAAGATGGCACATGAAAAATTGATTTGTTAGGTTTAATTATTTTAGTTGGGGTTTATCATGTGTCTTTCTATAATAGTTTGACTAAATAAGCTCAACTGGAACATTCCCTACCAAGCAGTTTTCTACCTGGGGGAGGGAATGTGACACGTGTGCTGAGTTGAGTCTCGAGGGGCGACGCAGAATTATCTCCATATTGAGACGATGCTCAAAAAGGAATAAAACAAACAGCAGATCATGAAGTTAACCTCAGAGACACTGCACACGTCTGTGAGCTGGAGTTTTGTTCTAGAGAATAAAAGAGGGAATCCAACCTCTTCTTCATTTCTGCTTCTCCCTCGAGTCACGAAACTGCAGTGTTACCTGGCAACACGCGGCGCTCCGCTCTGCCACCGAGACGCTCGATGGAAAGTTTGAATCCTTTCTAACTTTCACCACGTTGCTGTTGACCTTTCGGAGCCGCCACCTGCTGCTCACTGGCTGGTAGGTGTCGTCGGGAGAAACTCTTGTTTGCGTTGCTGAGTCCTAAAAATAACCCCTGGACAATGTGAGAGGAAAGAGCTGCAGAGCTTCGCCCACACCACGTTGACCTGCTACAGGATCGACCTCACGAGTCTCTAATCAGCCGACCTGAGATCAGCTGCTTCCTCCAACGCCTCGACTGAACGCAAGAGAGACGAGAAGATGAGATGTAAACAATAAGCTCAACTTCTTCTGTGATCAGTGTCAGGAAGTGATTGACAGCTCCCATCGCTGTCAGTTGCTCATCTGAGTCCATTTGATCGAGCACTTTATTATTACACTTTTATTCTCCTCTCTTCTCCCCTCAGAACTGACCGTGCTCTCGTGAGGACTGTCTTCCACTTGGACGTCAGAGACACACATGTTGTGTTATTTGTCTCCGGATACATGTCGGCTGCACGGAACAGGGTAAATAACAATAAACTGTTTTTCTGTGATCTTGTTTGTGAAAACAGTTGCACGTCTGAAACAAAGTGATGTTGCGAACTTGACTTATTAATAAACTGACTGATTTACGGACACATGTAGCAGCTGGAGCAGGATCAAATTGTGTGTTTGTGTGTCTGTGTGTGAGTGTGTGTGAGTGTCTGTCTGCAGATGTGAGCCAGATGAACTACTGTGTATTGTTTATGGGTCTTTCATCTGCACAGAGCCGAGTTGTGTTGTGTGAGACGGAGAGAGGAACAAACAGGACAGAGTCACTGAGGCAGCCGCCCACACGTCCAGTCTATTCAATTAGGATGTGAAAATCCTTCCTGAGCAGTTTAACGTGGTTCCTGAGGGAGGACGACTCTACCACAGCCTGCTATCATAGACTATATTATATTTAATAGGTGCTTATTTAATTAAGTGATCTTAAATACAACTTAGTGTTATTTGTATTGTCGTCATTCCATGCTTCTGATACGTCCTATTTCTACCTAATTAAAAAGATATGCTCGGTGTTCAACGACAGTTTCAGGATTCCATAGCCACACCCCCCCCACACACACACACAAACACACACATACACACACTGGCCATTCCAACTAAATACATAAAGAAGTTTGAATATGTGTGATTCTTCTCCTTCAACCTCCGTAATGAAAAGTTATTCATCCAGGACGACAGAGACCAAGAGGTCAGATGAAGTAATGATGCTGGTTGATGCCTCCGTCCACCTCGGATCCAGAAAGAATCCTCTTCCCCCCCGCTGGAGGAGTCGCTGGACGCCAGGCGGCTGCTCAGTTGACCGCAGACAGCAGTACCATTTAAAGAGCTATGACACCTTTCACACTTATAGCTCTGAAAATGGCGCTGAGATCTGCGCCAGGCTGACGAGTCCAAGTCTCAAGTTACCAGGGTTTGTAAAGATGGCGTCCACGTGGTTCACGTCCTCAAAGTGATTATCGTGAATTTCTCTGACACACGTCTGTCGGAGAATTTAAAGTGCCTGTGAACAGTGTTCCTCAGATGAGTGGCCTGCTCTGTGTGCAGAGGTCTGGAGAGGATGAGGATGAGGATGAGGATGAGGATCAAGATGAGGATGAGGATGAGGATGAGGATGAGGATGAGGATGAGGATGAGGATGAGGATGAGGATGAGGATGAGGATGAGACCAAATGAAAATCACAATGGAAAACAACAGCAGCAGCGGAGGAGAGAGTCAGGTTTGCAAACATTAGGAAACACTGAGTTCTGCATGTCAGCTGAAAATCGGTGGAAAACAAAAGCTGCGTTTGTGCAAACATGGTAAATACTTTATATTCTACCATCTACACACACACACACACACACACACACACACACACACACACACACACACAAATTACTAGTACATACTTGTCATACCACTATGCACGGTATAAATATCCAGCATTCTTTCCTGAATCGTGTGTATGCTTTTTAATGTGCATATTTAAACCGTGTCCACAAAATATACAGAATGTGTGTGTTCACGCACGTGTGTGTGTGTGTGTGTGTGTGTACCCGGGGATCTGGAGGATTTAAAATGCCTGTGGGAGGTAAACAGTGTGGAGGAGCCATGCAATTAGACCTGAGCAGCAGAAACAAGTGAACGAGGGAGGAGTGGAGAGACTCCAGTGAACGACAGAGGACAAACACCCCACCACTCTCTTTCACACCCTTCCTATCCTCCCTCCATCCTTCCTTCCTTCCCTTTCCCGTCCTCCCTTCTTTCTACGCCTTGCAGAATGACCCCTGTAATCCAAAGCGTCCATCAGCAGGAGGTCTTTCTTCCAGTGGTTTAAGCTCCTAAGAGGTTATGGTTATAAATAAAAACAGATATGTCTGTTTGAAGAAGCTGTTTCTGTCTTCAACTGGCACTGGGAGGAGCTCGTTCCTCCACCAAGGCACTAAAGTCCCCTTATGTTCAATCCACCACCGAATGTCACATGTACATCATAGATAATCAGGATTAATGAATGACTCCAGGGAAAAGTGTGAAAATGTTAAATCAAATCTGCTCCTACAACATCTTTCTACCAAGTTCATGGAAAATCAATGAATCGCTTAACTGTTGGTTTTAGTGATATTTCAATTTGAATCAAAGCATCAAATCTGCATGTTGCTAAAGTATTCACGTATTGACTGACCACACTTCATCCCCTCTGACCTGAGAACTGACTGCACCATCCGATCCATTAGTACTGACGTGCATCTTTTGGTTGACGCATTCAAAGCTGTAATTAACAAAAGGAAACAGCAGGTGACACATCTTTGTTTCCCTTTTGATGGAATTCTCAAAATGAAACAAACAAAATCAATTCTCTAAATTGAAGAGCTTTGCCATCGTTCCCTTGTGTCTGCGAGGAAGCACTTCACTTGTAACCTTGTGCCTTGTTGGACCGGAGCTGCGTCAGTAACATTACACAGTGAGATGATCAATCCATGTTTCCATGTGTTCAGTCCATCTTGAAAACACAAGATGTTTCACTGTGTCTCAGTAAACCGACAAAACTCAAGAGCTGAAGACACACACTCAGATAACACAACAGTTAAATGTGAGAAAAAAAACCAATACAACATTTTGTGTGCACGTGAAAACACAAACACACACTTCAGTGTTTTTCCTCTGAAGACAGAAACTGTCATCATCCTCACATCACCCCCCCCCCCCCCCCCCACTGTGCTCTCTGTCCTTCTCACTGTGGAAACTGAGGTGTTCACAAGCTTCTCAGAGAAAACTCTGATCCAACAGGATTCATGAGAAGAGACCGCTGAGGATTCACAGACTCTGAGCGTCAGACTGAACGATGACAGTTGAAGACAGATGTAAAAGAACATGTTTGATCTGTGGTTTAAACATCTGGAACAAGAAACACGTTGGTCTATCATGCATCTTCAAATATTTTCATATTCGTGCAGATGCTTCGAGCAAACATCTGGATGGACGCCTCTGCTAACAGCTGTAACATCCAGACCTCAGTGTGTGTGTGTGTGTGTTTGTGTGTGTGTGTTTACCTGTGTGTGCAGAAGTGGGAATGTGAGTGTGTGAATGTGTGTGTGTGTGTGAATGTGAGTGTGTGAATGGCAGCAGACTCACTTGATAGAGCCTTGAGACGCCCTAGACATACAGCAGCTAGACAGGCACTGGCCTGGTGTTGCAGAACCAGAGCAGGAGCTTGGAGGCAGAGGAGCAGCCACTGGAGAGACCGGAGGAGGAAGAGGAGGGAGGAAGAGGAGGGAGGAACGAAGGATTACACAATAGTGAGGGGGGAAATCAGTGAGAGGAGAAAAGAACAGACGAGTGGTGGTAGGTGGCCGTGAAAGAGACGAAAGAAACGACAGACGGATGGTGAAGGTAAAGAGAATGAAATGTGGAGAGAGGAAGGAAATGAAAGAATAAACGATAGAAGACGTGAGAAGAGGAATAACGTAAAGAAAAAGTGAAAAAGGAAAACAAGGCATCAGGCAAAAAAAAAATGAAGCCAATGAAATGCACATTAAGAGAAAGGGAGAGAAGAAGAGGAAGCACAGAACGGATGAACGAGAGAACGAAGATCAAACAGAGAAAATAAAGACAAAGGAACAATAAACATAAAGAGCAATTGAGCAAATAAAAGGTGAGAAAAAGAAAAGAGGAACAAAAAAAGAAGAAAGGAGGTGTTCAAAGTGGAGGACAGGATGGCGGGATAAGATTCAAAGTGATAAATAATAAGTAGAGGAATGGATCAAGCAAAGGGGAGGAAGAGGAGGAGGGATAGAAAGGAAGGAAGGAAAGAAAGAAAGGGAGAGGGAGAGCAGGAGGGACGGAGGGAGAGAAACAGGGAAAAACAAGGTTAGTTTACACCCAGAAGGACCATCAGTGTGTGTGTGTGTGTGTGTGTGTGTGTGTGTGCGTGTGTGTGTGTGTGTGAATGTGTGTGTCTGTGTGTGTGTGATTGTGTGTCCTGTGAATTATAATTAGGGAACAAACGTGGAGCATCACCACTAATGAAAATTTGATTAAACTTCTATCATCATCAGCTGATCAAACAATGTGGGGCACACACACACACAAACAGACACACACACACACACACACACACACACACAAACACACATCTGTAATTCCTCATTGTTTGGACGTTCACACTGGTTTAAATGACACTTTATTTTCCCGGGTGTGAAGCTGGAGGACGTGCTGATCACAGGATGTGGATCCATGACTTGGTTCTTTTTGAACAAACAAAGGTCACATCAGATCCATCTGTGTAGCTGATTAAAAGATTAAATATTAAAGTGTAAAGTTTATAGTGTGAATGGTTTAAACACTCTTGTTCAGTCTCACACATCAAAATATTCAGTGAGTGTCCAAGGAAATTTCGGTCAAATCTGCCATTTAGGCTAATGAGCTCGACCCAAATCTGTCGGCTGCTGACGGGGATGATGAGCAGCCATGTGGACATAACAAGCAGTGAGACCCCCCCCCCCCCCCAGTCCCAGCTCACTTTATCAGGAACCAAGGAACTGAGGAAACTGCTGGTGGACAGACAGGAGGACAGATTACAGACGGAGAGAAGAGGAGCTGAGAAGAGCTGCTGCAGAGAAGGAAACTAAAAACCTGCATCCCTGGGAAATCCACGAATGTTACAAGAACAAAGTAAGTTCCTGCTGATCAGATAATTATCAAAGTGTCTGTAGATGACACAACTAACAAGAAGAGACGAAGCAGCTTGAAAGAGAAGTGAGGACCAGCAGGTTGTGGAGAAACAACAGGGACAAGATGAGTTCAAATCCCCCTGATCTTCTATAGGTTAGAAAGACACACATCCTCTTTGGGTCAATTCAAATATTTTAGACTCGTGTTTGACCTTGACCTTTCAGTCTGTGACAATCTGCTGTGTAAAGTTTAGAAGTCAGATAGTAAGTCCTGTTTGTCTTTGTCTATTTCATTAAGAGGATGCAGTACACACACACACATACACATGCATGTACACACACACACACACACACAGACACACACAAGCACACACTTTTGAGCACTTGTGTGTGTTGACTCTATACGGTTATCCAGCTGGCCAGTATGTTTAACATTGGAAGTGATGCATGAAGGTGTGTGTGTGTGTGTGTGTGTGTGTGTGTGTGTGTGTGTACTGGACGTATGTATCCTGGTATGTCTGCGTGTTGAAATGTGTGTGACCCTTCCAGTCTCTCCACTCAGCAGCAGGGGTCTGAGCAGCAGCTGGAGACTTTCAGCCTAAGTTGATATTCCCAGCTGGAGAGAGCTCGGTGAAAAACAAAGAGACGATCACTTCTGCCCCTACGAGAAAGAGCTGCTGACTATGTATTTGTATATATGTATTTTTTACCTCTGTGCTTTCTGTGATTTTATTATTATTATTATTATAGTAGTAGTACTAGTAGTTTTTCCTTTGATTCAACTTAAACTACAATCAGATTTAAAAGTAAAGATAGATCTAAAGATACAGAACAGAGCTGAGTTTTCATCAGGCTGTAATGTGGTGAATAATAATCATAACAACAGGACAAAATAGATCTCAGCAAACTTAAAGTCATTAGGATTTCTAATTGTTTACTTTATCATACTTACATGGATCTTTGAGCCTGTTCAATCTAAATAATGACCAGAGGGGTGGAGCCTAATTAGCTCCACTTTTCATTAACAAGGTCAAAGAGAAATAAACTGAATTATTGTAATTGGCACAAAACTGTGTTGTTGTTATAATCGGACTGGGAAATAAACTGAAAACTGTGAGAGTTGATAAAGTTTGAACATCGATACAGGAGGTTTATGTTCAGGCAGAGAGAGAGAACAGGAAACTTTCTGTGTTTCACTGCAGATGTTTAACTTTTCATTTTCATGTTGTAATGGTTCATTCCGTCATATTAATATCCTGTCGCTCTTCTCTGCGTCTCTCTCTGACTCTCGCCTCCAGCTCCACGTGTGTCTCCTCAGTTACTCAGTTTCCTGTTGGCGAGGGTTCATCAGGAAACGAGTTCCATAGAAGAAGCTCCGACAAGGAGCTGAAACACCCTCAGCTGCACCAATCAGAGCCGTTTGTCACATGGAAATAATATTGTCCTTAACGAGATGCAGAGATATAATTAAACCGACTAATGTTCCATGTCAGAAGTTTCAATCGCTGAACTGATTCCATCGGAAAGAACAATTATCTTTTAATTGAAGTACAGAGTGTTTCAGTGTTTTTACTTCTGTTCTGTTTGTGTGTCTATGTTTGTGTGTGTCTAACCCTGTGTTTGTGTGTGTGTGTGGTTCAAAAACACCACAACAGTAATTTACAGTATTTAAAAAGGAGCAGGAGCAATACATTTACATAATGATGCACCATCATTCTGCATCAGTTGAAATCACATTCATTTATGATCATGTTCAATATTCACCCGATCACAGGAGACTCTGATTCAACATGGCAGCGTTCATATCGGGGATATCTCAGCTTGATTTCTGGATAGTTTGAGGAAGTTGAGACAAGTCGTCCATTTTAATTTAAAGTCTCTATAGACTATAACCCTTCAGCTAGTATAATAGAAATGTTCCATCATGTTGCATTGACCAGGACAAGCCACACGAGGCTCTGAAGAGCCCGAGAACGTTTTCCTGATGAAGTCGTCCACCACACGAGTCAACGGGTTGCCAGGCAACGCCGCCTCTCAGCTGTCACTCATCAGTTGCCATGGGAAACACCCACTGAGACAGCGTTTCCATAGAGATCGCCAAATAGCTGTTTCATGTCTTATTAAAAAATATGATTCATGGAATATTTCAGTTCATGTTGAAAGTGATGTTTTCAAGTGAACTTTAGATTTCATCACAGCTTCTGCTTCATTTCCTTTCTCCTCTTTCCTGGTTTCATTTCCTCCTCCTCTGTCTTCCCCTCGTCATCCTTCTTCACCTCCTTCCCTCTCACCTTTCTACCTTTACTCTCTCCTCTTCTTCTTCTCTTTGTCGGCTCAGATTTAATTTCCCTTGTTTCCAGGCCAGTAACTTGTTTCTTCTTCTTGTTCATCTTCCGTACACATTCCTTTCTTCATCTTATTTCCTTTGTCTTTCCCTCTGGTCTCTTCTTTCCTTCTCTATTTCCTCCAGTCATGATTTATTTGTATTACTTCTCCTCTTCTGACTTTTCTTTCCTCATCATCACCGCTCCAGCCCGGTCTCTCCTATTCCCATTTTCTTTCCTCTTCTTCCTTTACCCCCCTCTCCTCTCCTCTCATCTCCTTCTTCCTATCCTCTCCTTCTTACTCTCGTCATTCTTACTGTCTTCTCCTTTCCTCTCCTCTCCTCTCCTTCCCTTCTTCCTCACCTTCATCTCCGCTCCTCTTCTTCTTACTCTCTACTTCTTCTCCCTTCTCCCATCACTCCACTCGTCTCCTTCTTTCTCAACTTCATCCTCCTCTCCTCTCCTTCTTACTCTCGTCATTCTTACTGTCTTCTCCTTTCCTTTCCTCTCCTCTCCTTCCCTTCTTCCTCTCCTTCATCTCCACTCCTCTTCTTCTTACTCTCTACTTCTTGTTCCTTCTCCCATCACTCCACTCGTCTCCTTCTTTCTCTCCTTCATCCTCCTTTCCTTCTTTCATTCGTCTCCTCCTCTCTTGAATAGTCTGTTCTCTCAGCAGCGACAGGCCTCGGATATACGACAGTGATGAGACTATAGACAATCAGCAGAGTGTGTGTGTGTGTGTTACTGTAATAGTCTCTGGAGGATTGAAGTATTGTGTGTGTTACTGTAATAGTCTCTGGAGGATTGAAGTATGGTGTGTGTTACTCTAATAGTCTCTGGAGGAATGAAGTATTGTGTGTGTTACTGTAATAGTCTCTGGAGGATATTGTGTGTCATGCTGTGCTCGGCCTGATGCATCATATTTAAACTGTGTATGAACCAAACATCTGCTCTTCACACTCTCCTCTGATTTACAGCTGTTTTCCTGCTTCTCACTTCAGCCAAGATGAACATTAAATACCCATAATCCTTTGTCACTGTCTCCATCTTTGTTTCACATATGTTGTTGCACTGTTCTTTACACTATACATCCCAGAAATAACTTTTGTATCTTTCATAATATACTGCTTTTATTTTCAATAGAGCATATCTGTGCATATTTTCTTTGTGTGGGTCCATGAATGTCCATGTGTGTCCTCGGGTATGAATCAAATTTGTGGTTTCTATGCTCACATTTGTGTTTGTTTGCATCAGTGTATATCATGTACCCACTCATTTTAAAGGTCAGCTGTTTCTATTGAGATTTAAACCTTCTGACGTGCAGGTCAAGGTGTGTAGAGGTGTGTTGAATATGTAGCGATGGCGTGACTGTGTTTTTATTGCCGATCCATCCTTGACCTTCTCTTACATGAAACACTTGAGAGGGTCAATGACAACAAAAGGTCGGAAGAATAAAACACAAGTGGCAGAAAACGCTGTGGAGCTGAGAACGTGAGAGTCAAACCTGACATCAAGGTTTAGTGACGTCCAACTGAAAAGATAAAGTGATTTCCTCACTCAACCTTAAATCAGAACACAGAGAAGCGTATTGCAGATTATATTTCAAAACCTTACATGTGGTTTGTTCTTAAGTGGAGTTGACGGTCACTGCTTGAGCAAAGCAAGATGCTGAATCCTTCAAAAATCAAGAAATGGACTAATTTCATGTGCAAATGTACAGAAAAGTATTTAATTACATACAGACCCAATATATTACTTGTTATTGTATAAATCTCAGTATCTGTGTATCTCTATTTGGCAGGAATCTCAGTTAAGCCACATTTAACTAAACTGCTTTTCATGCTGCGATTGAAATTCAAAAGTCACGGATGGAAACCTACAGCGGTTTGTTTTTTTAAATGAGTTTATCTGTTATCTGAGCTCAGATTCAATCAGATCCATTCACTCGTCTGACACTTTTAAAAACTCAGTCAACAAACTGTGGAAGCCGTTCTCTCTCTGAGTCGATGATCCTATCTGCCGGTTTGACTGCGGCTCCGGTTTCAAACAGGAAGCTGAGGCTCATCGTGGTAACTGCTGATGTTCACTGATAACTGACTCTGAGCATGAGGCTGTTTGACAGTGTTGTTTATTCAGGGTTCTGTTATTGGATCACTTAATTGCTAACGTTTTATGAACTCAGTGATGGACTCAGCAGCGACAGATTAGATGTAAATTTGATTCACAGCACCCTGAGAGAGGCGGTGGTCTAGTGGCAGAAACTTGGACTATGGGCAGAGAAGGTCTCTGGTTCGACTCCACGGAGAGACAACAAAAGACGAACCTGGATTGATCTGTCCAAAAATCCAACAGTCTCCCTACCCTGTCTAGTGCCCCTGAGCAAGGCACCTTACTCAAAAGCAGAGGTTACATTTCCCTACCTGCATGAGTGTGCCTTTGCATGTCTGTGCATGGGTTTGGGACTAATAAATTAATCTTAATCTTCTGGATTATAAATCTGTTATTCAATCTTCCTGTGACATGAAGGGTGGCACATCTTGATTCTTGCTTTTTTTTTAGTTGCTGCACGTTCAGCGTCACCACATCGTCTTTTAGACAAAGAAACAAACAAATCATGTGCTTCCATCTGAACGGCTTCATATTTAATTTCATGTTCTTGTTTTTCAGATAGCAGGCATCTCATGTTGCCTCCAGCCACACAGTGTTAGACACAGTCACAGCTGAACAACAACGATAGGCCTCATCAGCATCTGTGTGTGAACGCGTGGCCGAGTCATGACCTTTACCCCAGAGGACGGACAAACCAACGCGTCCTCAGCCACCGAGGACAGTGCAGGTCAAACAGGACCGTGAACCTTGGTTCTGGATTTTCCTGCTCAGCCGTTGTGTTCGTTAAATTAAGAGACGTACATGTATCTATGTGCTTGTGTTTTGATCATGTTCCTGAGGACCCTGGAGGAACGAGCTTGTACCTGGAAGAAGTTCTTCTGTTCATCTCAGCGAGAAGCTGGATTCAACACGTGTGTGTGTTTGTGTGTGTGTGTGTGTGTGTGTGTGTGTCAGGCATGAACTAGTCCCACTTCAAATCTCCCTCCTGAGCGTCTCCTGCACGAAGCAGCCTCCTGACAAGCTGACATTTTAAAAGCCATTAGAGGAGCTGTGTGTTTTCCACCAGTGCTGAAACCTTCCACTCTCTCTGTCAGAACCTTGTAATGGAGGGTAAAACTCTCCAAAGGGACAAAGAGCTGTAAGAGGAGGTGGATGGAACAGAAACAGCCCCCGACCCAGGCAGCTCAGGCTCTTACAGCCCGTTTGAACGTCTCTTAGGTCGTTTTCAGAAATGAAAAGTCACACGTGTGCTCATCGTGACATTCTCCTGAAGTCTAACCAGGGGCCTGGGGGGAGAACCCCAGACGATAGAGGAGATACAGCCCCTCCGGAGAATATCATGAGATTATACAGAGTTCCTTCAATGTCTGAAAGCGAGGGATCTATCTTCAGGGTAAATTTAACGAAGGGTAAACCCAGCTTACCCTTCGTTAAGTCAGGGAGATGCTGTTTTGGCACCTTTCCTCATTCTTATACAGATAACACACAAGATGTCATTTTTTTAGGGGACAGAAAACACACCTTCTGTGCTATGACGGGTCAATTTAACAACTGTAGCACACACACCAGATGTGTCACATAAAAGTAAGTGTCGGTCACGGCACAGTAGACAGGATGTGCCGATCTGTAGAGCAAATATAATAAAGCTATAGAAGGTCAACACCTCCAAGGTGCTACTGCATCGGCTTCTCTCGACATAGGTGTTGATCACCCTGCTGTGCTTTTCACTTTCATACCTCCAGGTTTCCAATAAAGAAGAAACTGTTTGAGATCCTGTTCTATTGATTCTTCCCCAGGAGAAGAACATGTGGGTCGGCTGAAAGCTCTGCACTGGGAGATGTCCTGGACTTACACTACTCAAACAGATATACATCTGTACATCTATATATATATATACACTTCAAAGCAAAACTGTGAGTGAAGAAAGGTGTTTGTGCAGTCAACCTTTCTCCTGGCGCACACTGACATACGCGTCAGTGAATCTCAGAAATACAAATAAATGGTGATAAAGCAGACGATAGGTGGAGGCATCTTTCTTTGTGGACATGTGTGTGAATGCAGAGAACAAACACACATACAGGCTGAGCTGCACAATGCCTCAATGGAGCTGCACCACAGTGTCTAAGAGTTGTGGTCAGGTGAGAATGACTCTTGTCCCAAAAGAGACAATTTAAAGTGAAGTAGTTGGAAGAAATGATGATGGCAACACATTGACAACAGCAACACAATAAATATGACTGAAAGAAGTGTGTCTTAGTGCTATATGAGTTTTTATATAAAGTTAAAAAGCCTTAACTAGATAAAATAATTATCTACTGCTTTCGAGGGTCGAGAGCTGAACTGGAGACAAATCTCGAAGAGGTGAGGTTCACTCCGGACACCAGAGAATCACGAGGCCGACACACAGAGATAAACAACCATTCATTCCAACTGTCACCAGTCAACCCGCCAACCCAGTTTGGTATGTCTTTGGTCACTGGGAGAACACGCCAACAGAAAGACCCAGGAACCATCTGGCTTCGAGGAAACCCTACTGTCGACCAATCAAACTGAAAGACTGGAAAGCAGCGTCTGGGGTTGTCACATGGAACGACTCTCGCTGGACAAATAAGAGTCTGACGGGCTGGAGACTGATTAGGACCTCGGGGGGGAACGCCGGGGGCTTTGTACCTTACGTGGATCAATTCAGTCATCATCAATGTCAGGATCAATTTATCCTTCTGACACGCTAATCCAGGTGCTCCGTGTCGGCATCGACCGCCGCACTGTCTTAGTGTTAATCTGAGATCACAGACGTCTGTTGAGTTCAGTCCAGAATCCAGAATCCTGGTTTATTCGGCCACTTTTGTTATTTCTGGTGTTGTAACAAAAAATTCCATATTTTCTTAACAATCTCTGGACAACATCTTTAATAATCTCCTATCCAACAGGCCCATAACTCACCAGCTGACGCAGCTCCTTCTCTTTCCATCTGCTCCAAGTCCAGCAATGATAAAATCTTATCTTTTAATTCCTGGCTTTGTTCCTCTGACTTCTTGTTCTAACACTGGACATCAGTGGAAGCCAACATGTTGATAATGACTTTTTAATCCTGCTTAAATACAGTTTTATTTCTTATTTTTGTTTTTCTACTCATGTTATCGTTTATCAATCTGTAACCAACGGCAAAAACAAAAACATAACCCCCCCCCCCCCCCCCACCACACACACACGTGAGATTTGTTCGTCTTCACACACCAACAAGCGGCGATTCGCCCGAGTCCAGGCTGGAGATGGATAACCTGTCCAGCTGATCATTAGACCAACTGGTATCGATTAAAAATCCCATCAGCCTCCCGGTGATGATCCTTTCGTTCAGTGAGAAGCTTTTACTTTGAAACAGAAGAATGCTTTATGGTCACAGAGTCTCGGGGGGGGGGCGAAGGGAAACAGAGAAGAATCATAGATCACACGTGGACACAGTAATACATCAACTTCAGTGTTGGAGTGTCAGTGCGGCTGCTGTCACGTCCATGAAATTTCTAAATATTACTTGTAGTTGAATGTGGACATTTTGAACTGAGCCCTGAACCTGTAACCTCCGTGGTGTCGAACACTGTCCCTGTGTGAGTGTGAGTCCACGGCTCGACTCTAACAATCCACCTCTGAGACGCTTCTATCAATGAAACCACCAGGAGGTGTAACGAGAGGAGAGAGACGTGGTGTGTAGTAGTTTCAAATGTTTCAACTACGTATTTCACAAACATTAATAAAAGCCAGCACGTTCAAATAAACTCTTAACGGCTTCCATTATGCAAAGGATGGATTAGTGTTGTTGGAATGCACGATAGGCACTGAGGCTGAGGTTAAATCTGTCTACAGGGATATTGATCCTCGTTGGTTCCAGATATTTTCCTTCATTGACTCTGCAGCTCCTCAGGCTGAATTCTGATTCGCTCATTTTCATTTTATTGAGCTCAAAACGCCCACAAGTAATTTTATCTTTAAAAGCTCAACTCTTGCTTCACACTGATAGAAGAGAGTAAATAATAAGTCTGATACAAATATGACTATGAAGCTGCCACATCTGTTCCTGTGCTCCGCTTGTTTCTAGCAGTTATGATTTTATAAATATAAAAATGTGTATCGAATATAATATGTACATTTTTACACAACTTAAAATGTTCCTTCCCAACTGTTACCATGATATTGTTCATTCTGTCACTCAACTTTATGTTAATATACTTAACATCTGCACCGACCACCTCTGATAATCACTGGTTTCATTTTTCTTCTGCAAATAACCATAATTTAAATAATGAGAGTATTTGACTTCCATATGTGAAAGATCACATTTAAAGGATCACATTTATATCTCAGGCTCGATCCTCGGGTAAAGACTCTCCGCAGGTGGTCCAGCATTTTCAGAGAGGGGATTAAAGTTTAGTGACTTTAATTGATCAGGTTGTTGTAAACTCATTGATCGAATAATATATCCAGACCAGTGAAAATGGAATATGACATAACGACAGATATCGACCCATATGATTTTTCTGCACCGAGTCAAATCCCTCAATAGTTTCTGTAGCTCTGAGTGAAGGAGGGTAATGTTTCATGAGGGGCAAACTAATGTAAGTTAAACTGGGCACACTGACAAAGTCCCTTTTCAAGACGTATATATGTGTAATTATTTCAGATCATTTGTTTTCTAGCCTGAAGCAGAAATATAAATATGTGTTTCAAATCCCTGATGAACCCAAATAATCCTGCATGTTGATGAGGAGTGGAAATGTACGACTGGATTAGCCAACGCCAGATGCACCGATGATTTTCAACTCTTAACCAAATATAAAAAAGGTGAGACACCACAGATATGCTGACAGAGGTCACTGATTTGTAATATTATAATCATCAGAACGTCAGCGGAGATTCCAGTAACTTTCCCAGAATCTTCATTAGAAAAACAAACATGGAGGAGGATCTACGTCACCAGCGTGAAGGCAGAACAAGGTTTTCAGTGCGTTAAGAGATATCAGGGAAATCAGAGGCATCAGGATTATTTAGTGAACCCCTCACACTTCACACTTTGCCCCTGAGACAGTTGGAAGGGGAGCATGTGGAGAAATATGCAGATTAAATATGCAACAGGCCCCTGAGGAGAACATGTTAAACGTCACGCTCTTATCGCGGTGAAACATGCGTCCTATGTTTAGAAACGCTAATAGGCAGAGAGAGTAATGAGTCAAGTCCATGCTTTGGTAAGAGCGACGCCACTGGGAGGAGATAAAGTCGTCTCTGAAGCGCCTGGAAACAAATCATGTTTTTATCATCCTGGACGGTGTGGCCACTTGCCATCCGAGCCTGAAGAACAATATTCAGGCGCTAACACACGGAGGATGAATGTTTCCTGCTGTGCTCAGTGATGTTACTGCTGCAGAGGTGATAACAAAGTGAGGACACAAACACCAACAGCAGAGGTGACTGTGAAGACGCTAGTTAGGGCGGATCAGTGTTCTTCATCGTGTGATCTCTTCTGTGTTTTTGTGTGTGTTTCATGATGAACGACTTCACGTGGGACTCGGGGAACCTACTTGAGGACGTGTGTGGAGCCGTTGATCTGCGTCGCTGTGCAGGGAGCGGCCGAGCCCATGATGGACGGCCGGCGGTACCTCTTCCTCCCGCAGCACAGGATGATGAGGAAGGCACGGCGGAAGGACTTGTTGAGGAAGGCGTAAAGGATGGGGTTCAGCATGGAGTTGATGTAGCCCAGCCAGAGGCAGGCGGTCCACAGCTTGTCGGGCACCGTGTAGTCTATAAAGGGGTCCACCACGTTGGTGATGAAGAACGGCGCCCAGCACAGGCAGAAGCAGCCCATGATGATGCACAGGGTCTTTGCCGCCTTTGTTTCTACTCGCATGCGGTGGTTCCTCTGATGGTCGGCAGAGTCCGAAGCACCCGCCCCCCCCGCCCGCTGCAGCATGCTGATCTGCAGGGCGTGTGCACGGGCCGTGATGTAGATCCTCTGGTAGGCCAGCACCATGAGGACCAGGGGGATGTAGAAGGCCACCACCGAGCAGGTGAGGGCGTACGGCTTGTTGACCATGAAGACGCAGGACGTGGAGTTGCTGGCATCGCTGTGGCGCCGCTCCTCAATCTGGCAACAGAGAATAGTGAGGTGAGGTTTAATACACACATTTCAATTGTAGTGAAAGACTTTGAGGATTCTCAGAGAGTTAAAAAGTCCTTGTGTTGAACCGCTGAACACTCAGCTGCGCTCCGCCTTCAAAACGCCTCCAGACTCCACAACAACCCACTTAGAATCCCACACTCTCCTTATCTGGGTGTGTGTAGTAGAAGGGGAGCACATCCCCCGAGGGGGGGGGGGGGGAGGCTCCGCACGTCACCATTAATCACAGTCGAGTCCCGTCCACGACTTTCCTCCACTACCATCTCCTCTCAGTGGGAAACTACAGCTCAGGGCTGCAGCATGAATAACACAGAGATCAATTCAGATCTGTGCGAGGAGGCCGCGCTGCCCTTTTGTGAAAAGACAGAGTTGTTTTCATGAATGGGCCGAAAGAGCTGGAGAGGAAAACGTTCAGTATTTACATTTTCTATCTTCCACGCTGCACACGATGATAAGAAACCAGAGAAGATACACAAGAGAGACACATATTTACCACAAAACGACCACAAAAAAAGATCTGCACAGAAAGGACAGTGTCATCACCTTCAAATAGAATATATACATCTATATATATATATTATGTTGATTATTGACTGTGATATGAGCCAAGGACAAACCTATTGCATTTTGAGGCGGCTTCTAACAAGGGGCAGATCCAGGAGAGTTGTTCGACATTTTCGTGAATTCCTCAAGAAATAGTCTGATACTAAATAATAATTTGCATGAAGTTTCATATTGATGTCCGTTGTTTATTTTTAATGGCATCAGGCATATTGAGGGGGAACTGGTACCTGAACTGAACTGATCCCATGTTATAAGTCCTGACTGGGGTCTATGGACACATTGCATTCACTGGTCCTGGGATAAAAGTCCACAGTCTGAAGTCAGAACTCTAGAAAGTAAAGTTACGCTGAACACAAACACACTTCTACACATGATTCTGGTGTAAAGCTCCAGCCTGAGCTGCCTGACGGAGCAGAGCTGTGGTCAGGAACCAGTACAAACACAGATCTGTACGTGTGGCTCCTGAATTCCTCTTCTTCAGTTTTGAATCCTCAGTTTCGTGCCAGAGTCGAGTCGCTACTCAGAATATTCAACAGCTCTAATGAGACCCACAGAGAGACGCTGCCACCAGCGCTAACTTTAGACTGCTGGTCTGCTGTGTGTGTGTGTCTGTGTGTGTGTGTCTGTGTTAGACAGAGAGGGATGATGATGATGATGATGATGATGATAATGATGATGATGATGATTTAGGTGTTTCTGCCAAAAATGAGCCGGCCTGTCGCCCCACTGACAGTCGGCCCAAAATAAACTCTTTCTCTGGCCTTCAGATAAATGCAGACGGGGGCGAGCGAGGTCAGTATTGGCAGAGGAATCTCTCTCTCTCTCTCTCTCTCTCTCTCTCTCTCTCCATCTTTGTCCGAACACCTGTTTCTCTTTCTACTTGTTCGTCTCATTCAGGAAACATCGTCTTTCTTTAGCAACTGATGTCCACAAACTTATCACAGGCTTTATTTACGAGTTCAAACCATTATTTATATATTTATGATAATTTAATTTAGCTGAAGTTATAAGTTACAATAAGAAAAGGAAATCAACAAAAGATCAAAAACCCAACAGGTTAGAAAAGTTGAATTATTAGATTTCTGCAAGATCTTTAATCTCATGTTCAATAATAAGAGAAACCTCTGATAATCTAATATGAACTCAATGTGCCCAACTTGATCTGTCGGGTTTGTTTTCAGATTCAATGATTTCCTGACTTTCCTTCTGACAGATAATCGATATCTCTCGACCCGTCGGTCTGAGTTCTGTCTTCACTGTGGATACGAGTCTCAACCAAAGAGTCTGTGCTCCTCAGAGGATCAGAAGTGAAAACTGACTCGAGCTCAGACGACGACAGGAGGAGGAAACAGTTTTCATGTTGGCTCTGTTCGTGTTCTCTGTCTCTGAGGCCTTCTCTCTTTTCTCTCTGACACTAAACACAACTTGTTGCACAACAAAGCCTCTGACTCACCTACTTTACATTTTCAGAGTGAAGAGCCGAGACAGCTTGACCCCGTGTCTGTCTGACATGTTGATATAGTTTCCACAGAAACCCCATGAAGCATTTGTTCCTTCTTGTAAACGCTGCTCCTCGGCTCCACAGCTTGTTTGTCAGTCATGTGGACACTAATTGTTGAAGATGTTTACACACAACTCGTTCTGTTCGACTTCTGTGATCCGTCTCTTTTCTTCCCTGCAGGAAACTCTATTTTTTTAAAGTCCTGTGGAGACGCAGAAATGTTTTTGGCTTTGTCTCCATTTGACTTCCCCCCCCCGACTCACCAGGTGGTCGATGCCGATGCTGTTCCAGCCCTGCATGATGGGCAGGAAAGAGATGACGCCGGGAATCACCCAGCAGCCGCCGATCATCAGAGCCACTCGCATCGGGGTCATCTTGTTCCTGTAGACCAGCGGCTGGCAGCAGATAGCGTAGTACCTGAGGAAGGAGGAGGACACAGGGTGAACACAGCAAAGGGAATGACCGTGGACCTGCTGAGTCGAGAAGTTGAAAAACATGCTTGAAAATAAAGAGTCAAGTTGAGCGGCAAAATTATTTTGGATAATGAAGGTACACAAGTCGACAAAGTACGAAAGAATAACACATCGAACACTTTTTCGATGTGTTGAAAATATTCCCAAACATTGTGGATTCTTATTTTTTCTCCTTCCCTATAATCCTGTGTTGTTTTAAAACATTAGTTCCAGTCATACGATGACTAAATATTTTATTTAAATACTTAAATCACAGATTAAAGCAGCGAGGACAGAATGACAGCCTTCTGTCACTCTTCCCTCTTCCCTCTTCTCTCTTCCCCCTTCCCTCGTCCCTCTTCCCTCTTCCCTCTGCTTCTGATTTCCATCTTTAATCAGCTCAACAGGCAGTTTCCTGAAGGAGCGTCTGCACCAAACCACCAATAATTCAGCACAGGAATGTTTTCAGGAATGTGACGGCTTCACCTCTGCTTTCTTCTCTCTCATCGTTATTATCATTCCCCCATCTCTCCATCCTTTCAGATCTCTCTCTCTCATCTATCTCCCACAGTTTCCCATTTGACCTCAACCTTTCAAACCCCACATCTTTTCTTCCCAAAACCTCCTCTGGAGTCAGAGTGGAGGATCAATTTCATCAAGACTAAACAATCGGTCGGTTGTTAATCTAGCTTCTCACGGTCATAACTGTGTCTGCATTACATCTGCATGTGCAAACATACATATATTGTATAATAAACAATGCTGCACTTACATTGTTCAACAAGTTATTTTCCTGATTCAAATTCTCAATACTTTTTATTTTATTGTTTTATTTGTGTTTTATTGGTTAAACTGTAAAATATAAAACAAACAGATATGTTTGTGATATGGATATAACCCTAACCCTGCTCCTGTTGGGCCTGATTGCTGTTTACCTCCTTTAACAGTTTTATAAAGACCCTTCACTGTTTGGACAATCATTGTCCCTGCACCCGACGGGTCTGCACAGAGCGTCGACCTTTGGCATTAACTGAAATGTCAGATCCTGTCACCTGACGTCGCTGTCGACCTCATCGATGCTTGTCTGGTTAAATGGGAACAAATCTCTTCAGCCAGGGAACAGGAAACTGTTTTTGGGACGAGAACCATGTGTGAGTGTCCACATACTTGTGGCCATGTGTCTTCCTCTGGCCTGGAACCAGATCTGTCTACTTCATCCTATCTTTCCTTCACTTTACACTCCTCCATTATAGATTCTGATATTATATTATATTCCTCCCTTTTATACAGAAACAGTTTGTCTGCCTTCTCAATCAAGTGAGTTAAACTAATGTTTGCTTGTTATGATCCTGAACCAGAGAATTATCTGACAACCTTCATCTCTGTCTGTGAAACTACACACACACATACACACACAATCACACTCTGACTCTGCCACCAGTGTGTGTGTGTGTGTTTGTGTGTGTGCGTGCACAATATCAGCCACTACAGCAGGAATCCCCAGCATGCTGCCACACAGTGATATCGCTAAGACGGCGCTGGCACTAAACTGAATGAATGGAATTGCACGGATGACAGAGGAAAACTGTGAATGAGCAGGAAGAGAGGGAAGAGGTGAAAGAGGGGGAGAGAGAGAGAGAGAGAGAGAGAGAGCGAGAGAGCGAGAGAGAGAGAAGGGACAGATGGAGAGAATGGACTATTAAAAGGAAGCGATGAAAATAGAGGAAGGACAAAATGAGGAAACGCAGGAGGAGGATATAGAGAAGAGGGGGGAGAGGGGGGGGGGGTGAGGGGGGCAACTAATCCCTTTATGGAAAAATTCTAATAAATCACCTACTGCAGCAAATACTCTGCATGTGCAGTTTGTGCGGACTGGTCACTGACTGTGTGTGTGCTGTGTGTGTACTTGTACTGAACACACACTGGCGAGGACCATGCTGAGCATAGACCTGGTTTGAGGGTTGGAAATAGGTTAAGGTAAGGGAAAGGCATTAAGTTGTGTTGGTTGAGGTCGGTTTAAGGGGTTAGGGAATGCATTGGGTGAGTGTCCTCTCTCTAGCGGCTGTCAGACACACACTGGACTGTAGTTCCACCGGATGGTGCACGTGTGAACCCAAATGTCCAAGTGAGATGCTCTTTATCCGCCCGACCACCTCATGGTGATGTGGTGATGGAAACCCGATCATGTGACCTCTGCAGCGGAGTTGATATGTCACTTCCTGTCTCTGTCTGCTGCACCCGGCTGCTCCACCTCTCACCTGAACTATGTGGAGGATTTGATGCTCTATTGAAAGAGTCAGTGCAGAAACCTCCTGCTGTGTTTGGTTTGAATTAGTTCCTGATTGACAGCTGAGGCTGACTCTGGATTGGTCGAGCGTTGGTATCAGCAGGAAATGGACATTGTGGCTCCACCCCCTGATCACTACGCACAATCTGAACCCGTTAATGACGTCATCGCCACTAGAGGTCAGTGTTCGATCCTGGGATATTTGGGCTTAATTTCTGGAAGGTGGCAGGAGGTGGACACTTCTGAGCTACGTTTAGAGTCCCCCCCCCCCCCCCCCCCCCCCCTCCGACGTCTTCTACTCGATGAGTCCAGCACCCAAACTCCTCCTCTCCCCAGCAGCTGGATTTACACCCCCCCTCTCAGAGTTGACTGAACACTGCGCTCGGCCCCAGCAGCTCTAAACCTAATCCAGCTCAGCCACTGAGGGTGTTCTGCTGCCTCCTCTGCTATGATCCCAGCTCATTGCCTACATGTGCTGTGTGGCATTTCATCGCCATCAGTAATTTGGAGTGGGTGTGTGTACCGTGTGTGTGTACCATGTGTGTACTGTCTGTGTGTGTACCATGTGTGTACTGTGTGTGTACCGTGTGTGGCCTGCATGTGCCGTGGCATTAAAAAAAAAGGTCAAGAGACTCTTTCTCTATTTGAATTCCCGAAATAGATTGTGTTGAAAGGTTGCAGACGGATTCTTTAAGTGTGAGTATGCTCCTCACCCCCCCCCCCTTTGGATTCCTGCACCGTGTGAATAGAGACGGCCAGACACACACAAAGACACATGCGATACATGAAAGAACAAGCAGTGTACACAAACACGACACACACACACACTTGCACACACGTTAACCTGCGGCAGATTAGAAGCAGACGTGGCTCCGAGCACTTTAAATGGTCCCTGCTTCCTTTAGATCTACAGAAACCTCTGTCTCTGTTTATCTCTGACAGTTTCACTCGGACAGTATTCATACGGGAGCTGGTTTCTGAGAGCGGACGAAACCTCAAACATGCTGTCGCGTTCCTCGGGACGGAGAGCATGACGTCAGACCGAGAGGGGGGGTTTCTGAGTGAGCTTCCACTCGGCCGATCAATCGTCAAACCTAAAGGTTTCTGAACGTACACAGAACCATGGACTGTAGTTAAAGATGGACGACATGACAGGAAACCAAAGGGTCTGGATCGCCCCCTGGTGGTCGGCACATAACAGACACGATTAAAGACTGGTTCTCAAAGTCATTCTTCTTATCTCACTGATCCTCGTTGAAGTGTTAATTTCTCTGTGAAGTTTGGTTTTAATTCGCTTTCATATAATGATGTATAACGCACGTTGGTAGCCGTTATGTCCTGCATTATTTGGCTATTAGTGGATAGGAGGAGGAAACAGGGAATGTGTCGTGCACATCTGGAGATACGTTTCTTAAGTGTTTTTCTAATTTGCAGCCAATCGAAGGAGAATCTCTTATATTTTGGTCCTAACCTGAAATGGAAATGAAAATTCAAAATAGTACAATTTCACCACAACAACGACTGGCCCGGTGGGATCATCTAATTTTGACACACGACAGGGAAACAATATTATAACACAACACTTCCACATTAACTGATGTTGTTCGTCATTGGTGCAAATCCCTGAAGTCATTTCTAATTAAAATGAAATTTCCAAAAACCAATTGACATGTAATGAGCACGAGAGCTTTGAAGCCTTGATGCAGCTCCTCACTTTATGAAAACAGCAGATGATTCTCAATGAATATTTTTGTTTTTGTGTATTATTAATTATTTATTTAGATGGAATAAGTATACAGACATTGGTATCAACAGCTGTTGATCATTTGATGAGTTAAGACGAGTGTTTCTGAATCTAATATGTACGTTTAGTTTAAGTGTTTTGATACTTTAATAAGTTCTATGAATCTCAAAAAGTATCTGGTCTAAAACCCGTACTCACATTTTGGCGATTTACACTAACAGCTGTAATTATGTGGAATGATGCTAAAAACAAGACGATGCAATTATGGATATGTCCGTTCATATTCTCTTTATCTATTCAAGCTCATTTAAATGTCTCTGTAACTTCTGTTGTTCCGTCTCTGTGCACGTCTCTGTGCACGTCCTCTTTGTGTCGGAGCATCCTCCTTGTGGCAGTTCTGGTATTTTTAGTTTGAATTCATTTCCATTCAGCTCTTTTCAGCATCTTCCAGCTCAGGCTGGATGAATGAGGAGCTGCATCCCGCAGCTGTTCACTTACTTTCTATACGCTCTCTTTTCTCCCTGTCCTTCTTCACCATTTCCTCTTCTTTTCTCTCAGCATCCCTCGCTTGTATTCCTCTTTCTCTGTCACATACACAAGCTCTTCAGGCAGGAAAACATCAGAGGCAACAGATGTCTCTTTTTTCTGGTTTTTGTCCCTGAACTCAACACACAACATCGTTTTTTTCCCCAGTGTTTCAGGTTTGGTTCGTGACCTCTGACCTGCATCGAGCTGAAGAATCAGGATTTAAACAGAAAGCTGCGAGGAGCAAACGGTGACAGGTCTTTCTCACAGAAGTCGTTTTGTCTCCGTAGAAAAAGAACAGTTGTAAAAAATCAGATTAAAAACTTAGATTATTTTTTGTTTTACTTTTACTAATCCTCCATCTCTCTTTGTCCTCGTGTTTGTTTCTCTCTTCCTTCTTTTTCACACTTTCCTGATCCCTTCCTCTTTTCTGTTTCCTCCTCTCAGCCCTGTTGTTCTGATGCGTCTGGATGCTGCTGAGGAATGTTGTGACTTATCTGTAACTCGTGTTAATGGCATGCAACGCCAGTGAAGAAGAATGTCCTCTTGATTGAAATAAACTAGACGAGTATTGCTCTCTCTCCCCCCCTCTCTCTCTCTTATTTAAAGAGCACCTTCAAATGGAAGCTGTTGTCCTCTGTTTGCAAACTGGCCTGTTTCCCTCGATGCTGCAGAGGCACCTTCACTTAACCTGAGGTGTAACTGGAATCAGCGAGACTGAAACAAAAGTGTGGCTCAAACACACCAACTGAACAGAGGGAGGTTCTGCCGTCACATGCATATACCAACTAAAACCAATGATATATACAACTGGAGCTTTTTCCATTGAATAATTCATCAGTGTGATTATAAGCAATGATCAGTTAGAAGATACTGAAATGGACAACGGACAAAACCCCTAAGGAAACAGGTCGTTTAAGTAAGAGAGGAGGACGATGCTGTCTGATGAAGATATGGGAGTATCATGATTCACAGAGACAGCAGTGGCTTGTGGGTAATAAAGGGTGATTGTCTGAGTCTGAACTGGTAATGGAAGTTGTGTAGTTGCATTCGAACCCATTTCAAACTGTCAGGATGACGATTAATCCAGTCGTCTGCCTGATAAGATTTATAATGTCTGGTCTGATAAATCCACATCCCCCTCGACACACAGCAGATCATAACAGAGTGGAACAGAAATATGATCATAGAAGTGTCAGCCTGTTTGTTCACAGACGTCTTCACAACCACAACACCTCTGCTTTGAGCTCCGAGCTTCACAAACTCTGACACCTGACTCCGACATCTGATCCCGGCTGGAAACGGGCTTTTGATAATTTCAGGTCCTGGAACACCGAACATCACAGATCCACAGGAAACAGGATCTCCTTTCAAGTTCTCAACTTTCCACCATCGTTGTAAGATGAAAACCTGAGTGCTACGACCTCCAGGTTCTTCTCCTCTGCGTCAATCACTGAACCTAAAACTCTGACATCTTCTAACGTGAAGCACAGAACGCTGCTGCATCACTAATATGTTATAAATATATTCATATATATGGTTATGATCTATAATCCTGAGATGCTGATGCACACAGAGGCTCCGATTCTCTTCCTCATTCTCTTCCTACACCTCATCAAGTTTCACTGTTTTTATAAAACCAAATACTACTTGTTTTCATATAATTTCTATATTTGTGAGCTTTTATGTATGAACTTTTATATGATTTATAGACATATATAGTTTATATTCACCTATGAGAATATCTTTTATATATGCATTGTACCTTGATAATTCATTTCAACAGAAAATGTCTATTTATACAGTGTATAAACTCTGGTTTGTAATCTTTCCCTCTGAGTCGTCTGACATGTTAATGCCGTCGGGCTGAAACTTCTCAGCTTCTGTAAACGTCTTTCTTCTTCTCCTGCAGCTGCAGAAGCAATAAGAAGAACTCATCCCGTCTATATCCTCTCTCAATCCGCGCTTTCAGTCCGTAAATCCTCTCATGGGAGTTAATATCGAAGCTGTCGAGATGAAGACATATTAAATTCTCTCCACTCACCTCACAATAGACTCTCAGACTCATGTCTCTGCCCTCCACCAACTTTCTGTGACGAGGGAAAGTTGAGGAACTAATTTCGTCTTTTACAGGAGTGTGATAGCTAAATATTAAAAGTAAAATAGTTAGTTTTAACATAATAAAACAACTAAATACAAGATTTGAAAGTGGAAAAAGACACCCATGGTATGTCTTTATTTGATTTCTTGATAAATGGGCGAACTGACACTATGATCCTTGATCTTCTTTATGTTCTGACCTTAAACCTGAAATTACTCATCAACCAATCTGCCAAGTAGTTCTTATTAAATCCCCATTTCACATCCTACACCCATTAAAGGACTGACGTCTGTGTCACTTAGAGGATGAGGCTTGTCTCTGTGTCAACTCATATATTTAGATCAACTACATCAGCAGCAGAGGCAACCACGACACATCTGGAACACCACATCCAAACCTCGGACCTGTTCAGTGCAGTGAGAGACACCTGCAATAATCCATACCGGGTGTGAGTTTCCCCAAACAGGTGATTTCACACAATATCAGTCATTTTGCAGTCGAGACAAAATGTCACACTCACACAAACCAGCACACAAAAGCTGAGAGACGACAAAAACATCCCCTCATTAAAATAGTCTGAGGGATGAACGTATGAAACACCAGGGAGAAGGGCTCTACCTGTCCAGGGCGATGCAGCACAGGTGCAGGATGGACGCCGTGGTCAGCAGGACGTCCAGCGACGTCCTCACCAGACAGAACGTCTCTCCGTAGATCCAGTGCTGGTGGACGAGCTCGATGGCGCCGAACGGCATCACCAGCACCGACACCAGCAGGTCAGCGAACGCCAGAGACACGATGAAGTAATTGGTCTTGATTTTCCTGGAGAGGAGAAGATAAAAAACATTTAATTACAGAAATAACATTTGGACAAAAAGATTATTCCTTTAAAGGGCTTTTATATAATGCAGCTTTTCTCTATCGCAAACCATTTATTCAATTGATAAGTAAGAGGGCGAATTCTAAAGCAGTTAATTCCTTCATTATGGCCTCAAGCTTTGAGGATTTTAATCCAGTTTGGTGAAGAAGAACTTGAACGTCAAACACCTCCGGTTCTAACAGGGAAGAGAACTGCACCTCAGACCTGACCGCCCAACATCTGTTGTACCTCACGAGAACTGCTCTGACTGAATGAGAGTAAATCCTTGAAGTCGGGTTCATAGATCTTGTGAAAAGCTTTTCCAGGTCCCTACACTTCTGGAGGCATCTCTGCCAAACTGGCTAGGACTTAAAAAACAACCTAAAGGGGAAAGTCAGAGCGTTGAAGTTCAATCATCCCAGACAAACAGAGGCAGAGGGGGAAAAAGTTCAAGAAGGAAAATCCATTTGAAATCAAATAATGGTTCCATAATGCAGAGAACAATTGATTTGTCGAGAAGAGCAAAAACAAGGATGAAATGGAAAATGGAATAAAGAAGAAAAACCTCCGTCTTTCACTGGAGGCAAAAGACAGGGAGAAATTTAGAGAAGTGAATTAAAAGTCATCAAACGCTCGACTCCTCACGAACCTGAGCGGAGGTGAAAGCACAGAGAGAGAGAGAGATCAAGCTTTTCATTCTGCAAACAGGTAAAACATCAGAGTGTGAAAGAGACTCGAGTCCAGAGTCTCTGTGACAGAAGGTGATCGTCTTTATCTGGACGGAACAGACGAGGGTCACAATGGATTCAATTTGCTCTTTCATCTCCTGCACAGTTTCTTGCAGCAGGAAAGTTGCTCGGTCCATACGTCAAATAAAAAACCTGCAGTTATTACATTTCCTTTGTATTCTTTATGTGTTGCAGACTGTCTGAGGCTAATTGCATCACATTATTTATGTTATTTCACGAAGTCTCATCATTTATCACTCCAAAAAGGAGGTTATGTTTTCACCCCCGTCGCTCTGTTAGTTTGTTTCTTGGTTGGATTGAGTTAAAAGAAGTTTACACAAAAAAAGCTGGATGGATTTCACAGATTTCCCCGGGAATATTTCATGAATTCAGATGTTTTTCTTTAAATAAGGAACATTTAGGGAACTAAATTTATGAAGGTGTGTAATTTAAAGGTCTAGTGTGTAACATTTAGTTGAAAGGGAGAGATTGTGTAGTTGTGCTGTGGTATCGAAAGTCTTACCGATAAACACGTTTAACCAAATACATGCAAGTCAAATTCTTTTAAGTCTACTTTTACTTTTTCAAAGTTGATGAGCTACACTGCCGCCAGCCACAAGAGGGCGATCCAGATGTTTGGGCTTCACGTTCTGAAATCTGCAAATATACAATTTAAAGAAGCTGTTGTCTATAATTCAAATACATTTCATAGGATTTTTTGAGAAAACTTTACTGATAAGTTCATGAACAACAAATGTGCATCTTGATAAACACGTAAATAATAATCCTCATCAAGTTAACAGTGTTATTTATTATTGAAAATAATAATCCAGTTCTTAATTACATTTGTAAGAGAATTAAATCAGTTGTGTAGATGGATGTGATTTCTGGGAAGTGGTTTGTGTTAGTGAGAGTGAGTGAGTGTGATATTAGTGCAGTGAGTCAGCTGAGCAGTGACTTCATCAGTCAGGACGTCAAATTAAAAACGAAGCACTGACAGGTCAGTGCTGCATCAGGGAGAGAAGTGGTTTCACTCATTTGCGTTGACAGACGAAGAAGAACCCCCCCCCACACAAACACACCAGCCGACCTGGTCGCCGGTGAGCGAGCCGGGCGGTCAGCCGGACCGTTCTCCACGCTTGCAGCTATAAATAACCTCAGAGAGAGAGAGAGGGGGCGGCCAAGAGCGTTTTCCATCGGCCTGTCACTAACCCAAACAGCCCCTTCAAAACAGAATGGAACCACCAGCTGTCATGAGGGGCACACGAGAATCACACTGAACACACACACATAGGTATGTTCTCAACAAAACACATAGTTTACACATTATTCTACACACACACACAGAGAAAGTTGCCAGAAGCAACAGTGTCGTGTTAAGTTAGAATGACATAGTATGTTTGGCTTAAAGTGCTGTGAATACATTTGCTTTATTAAAAAGGATTTTGTTGCTGTGTGAGGTCGGTGAACAAACACAGACACACAGAGACACACACACATACACACACACACACACACACACGTTTCTATCGCATGAAGGAAAGTGTGTCTGTAGCTTCACCAGTTGCTGCCGTGGCACCATCGATTTATATCAGTGGTTCTGCTTATAGAGCTGCAGCGTCCAGTATAAACAGCACAGACTGTGTGGTAGCGTGTGTGTGTGTCTGTGTGTGTGCGTGTGTCTGTGTGTGTGAGTGTGTGTTCATGTTCACACAGCATGTCACATTGAGGGAAGCAAGGTTGGTATCAGTGGTGGTGTTTGTGTGGTGGTAGTCGATGAGTGGTTTAGCACCTTCTGAATCAGCTTCTGCTGTCGTCAACTCCCCAAGGACCACTTTGTGTGTGTGTGTGTGTGTGTGAGTGTGTGTGTGTGTGTGTGTGTGTAAAGTTTGAGTTCCACAGACCACAGCAAATCAATAACATTAACAGGTACACAGCTGCAGTTAACGAGCAACACACACACTAATCCAACTCAATGTGTGTCTGAGTCTTTTCTGCTCAACGTTCGATACGGAAACAGACAAAGCTTCTCTCTGTACTCTACTTTCATTTTGTGAACATCTTCAGAAGTATTACTCTCCTTACTTATCGTTTAGCTTTACGATAAAGTTTTGACTCCTGTCAAACGTTTTCAGCTCGTGCAGCTTCCCTCTTGAATGAAAACATCCTTCTCAACAGGGGTTCCCCAAGGTCTGGTACTCGGTCCACTTCTTTTGCAATTAACTATAAACGTCTTTCCCAGCAGATGACCCCATGGTCTCAGCTTGTCACTCAGACGTATAATCATGCATGAAGAAACATCACCTTCATATGAACCTCTGCCAATCAATCACTAATACTTCAATATCAGCCTCCACATCCCCTCGAGTCGGTGTTGAAGTAAACAGTTTGTCTCCACTGGATGGTTTCAGTGGTTGATGATGACGTGCTCAGTGTTCCACATTATCACCCTGAGGGACACGGCCACTGAGCAGGTGAGTGTCTGTCTCACTTTCTGGATGACAGTTTGTGTGTCTTTGGCATTTGAATTGTGGATTTATGCATCCGGAAAATAAAGACAATGGACATCCATGTGTGTGTGTTTGTGTGCGTGTGTGTGTGTGTGTGTGTTTTCCCAGCGGACATTCAGACAATGATGAAGGGAGGAACAAAGATGGCGTGTCATTGTTTTCTCCTGAGGGAGGTGAGATTTCACAGCCTTGACTTTGTCACTCATCAGTCTCTTTAAACACACACATGCATGCACACACACTCTGCTCGCACAAAAATAGACACAATGAAGTCTCACTTCCGTAACTGTAATTCTCACGTAAACACACACCTTCCTACCTAACTTTCTCTCAGGTGTCAAGAGACAGAAAAGACACAAAGACAGAGAGAGAGAGGAAGAAGAGAAGGAAAAGGGCAGGAGGTGGAGGAGGAGAAGAATGAATCATTGCTGTCACAGTGACTCCCACATGAGCAGCCGTCCTCAGGATGACCCACGGGCTCTGCGTTGCTCATGAATCTCTCAGATCAAGGATAATGGACCTTTCCTTTCTTAAGATGATATAAGTTTTATGAGATTTTTTCCTTTTCAGCATCATTCTCAAATGTGGTTGTGTGTTCGGTGACGTGAGAATCTACGTTTAGAAGAAGTTTGTGTGTTTCTTAACTCCGACTCTCTCGCTCTTCTTCTCTGACACTTTAAGTCGGACCAGAAGAGGAGTTCTGGATCTGGATCAATATGAACCATGGTTCTGTTGGTTTGCAGAGTGAAAACACTTAGTTGGATAGTTTGGACCAATCACAGGAAGTAGAGACAGCCTTTTACAGAAGAAGAAGAAGAAGAATAAGAATAAGAATAAGAATAAGAATAAGAAGAAGAAGAAGAAGAAGAACAACAAGAACAAGAAGAAGAAGAAGTCTTCACCTTCGACAATATAATGTTTGAGGGACAATTTGCTGCATTTGAGTCCACTTGGGTCATGAGGACAGGATGTTTGTATGTCAGACAAAATTCCTTGTCTTGCTTCAGACTCTGAGGTTTGAAAAAACTTAATATCAGTTTTTATCAGTCTTATTATCCAACAATGAATAAAGTCAGGTAACCTTCAGGGACATTTGAAGTGAACGAGACAGAGGGAAACATTCAAAGCTGAAAGGAAAGACGGCTCGGTCTCACCTGAGTTGTCTGTCCTTGCAGACGGCCACCATGACCAGCAGGTTTCCCAGGATGCTCATCACCATGACCAGAGACAGGAAGCAGATCAGAGCCAGCTGCTTCAGCATGCTGTCGCTGTGGAGAAGAGCCACATGAGCACATCAGATCAGATCAGAGTTCAGTTACAGAGTTTTACGAGCGGTTAAGAAAGAGAAGAGGTAGATCTGCTGCACTGAGACGAGTTTATCACATTAAATTATAATCTCTCTTTCTCACTTTGTCAGCGAAAATTAATCCATTCCCTGCTGATTGCTTGAACACACTTTTCCACATTAAGGGATCGGTGGAGTCATTGGCAGTAAAACTTTTAACGAGGGAGAACTCCGCCCGAGGAAAAGTGAGTTTGAACACGTGAGCTTCTGTTGATCCTCAAAGTGTCACGTCTGAAATCTGATATTTCATCTCATTATCAAACCACAGATCTGCTATAAATTACATGTCAGACAGTTTTCTGAACATTTGCAAACCTTCAGGTGCCAGTGGAATATTATTTATCACCTTCATATCCAAGGAAAGCGCTGCTTCATCAGAGAACTCAGCCAAGCAGGAAAAACTCAATTTAAAATCAGCAAGATGAACCCGATAGAGGCTGAAGAGAGAGGAAGACGCAGAAGCTGCGACATAAGACTTTGCGTAGGAAGATGTTTATCTAAGTAAGAACGATATTCCACTGACTTCTCAAAGACAAAAGTTTTCAGTCTAACTACAGCAATTTAAAATGTCAAATCTGAATATATTAATATAAATGTTTCTCTTCTGAAGTTCTGAAAACAAAAGGTTTTAAAACATTTGAGATTCTTTCTGAAATCCAGGTTTAGTGTGGACTAATGTCGGGAGAGCTTTTGTTTCTTGCCAACTGCCATCACGCCGGAAATAAGAAGATGATTGTCTGTAAAGGAATCTGGAATAATTTCCATCAGGAGGTTTTTACAGAACCTTCTGCAGTGGTCTGTGAAGTCTGAAAATGTAAATGAATAAATCTTAACGTTACTAATCCTCAACCTCCTTATTATTCAGCATCACATTTCACGTTTCCACAGAGCAGATTATTTTCCGAGGACTCTTTGTCCGATGTGAAGAAAAGAGCAGAAAGAAGAAAGTCTCCTCTCTCGTGCTGCTGTGATTTAAAAGGGCTGAATGTAAGGTGCCTACTCAGGATCCTAATGCGCTGGGAAGGAAGGATAATATATTTCATGGTAGTAAACTGCAAACTTGCATTTTCAACCCCCCTGATACATTTAACCTTGGCGTGAGTTCAGCGTCTCGAAGCTGGAGGAACGTGAATCAAAGTCCCGGGAGTGAACCCTGTGAAAAAGACTTGTTTAATCTCAGACTTGTTTGACATTGGCAGAGCAGCTCAGTCCTTCTCCTGAGGTTCAAGGTCACTCACACTCGAAGGCTTCACAGGGAGGAAGGAGACGCGAGAGAGAGACGCACCATCACCTCCTCCTTCTTAAAACAAGCAATTTATTCCAGTTTCCTTGTGTTCAGTCCACATGATCAGAGCTGTGCTAATCCCGGCTCCTGCAGGAGTCAGGAGTCACGTCTCGTCCCTCGTCTGCCAAATGATTCTCCTCTCACCATCCCCAGGTTCAAAGGAGGAGTGATAGTGTGCAAATGAGGCTTGTTCTTTGATCATCTGTGCCAACACCCTAATCAGATCAAATGGGAACGCTGACAGCTTCTCGACAGAAACATAATTTCAAAAACACAAGATGGAGGGGAGCCTCTTTCATCTGGAATTTGTCGACTGCGCAGTCTGACCTTTCCCCTGAATGAGGCATTAATATGCATGTTTCAGTTATTTAACACAGCTGCAGCGAACAACGAGAGCCAGAGCCTCATTCTGGATTCGACAATGAATCAGCCCCTGGAGACTTTCTCTCTCTAAGCTTTCAAAACGCACAATTACCGATCATTACTCGCCCGTCAACCTCGGATTCTCAAGCTGCCGCCATCTGCCTCCTAATTCCTGAGGAACAGTCGACTTTGTTCATGTAAGATTCACGAGGCTCCGAGCTCTTGTTCCACAGCTGAATTGTTACCTGAGAGTCTCAGAGAAGAATCTTCTGATGCTCACCTGCATTATTGAGTTCTCTCACTTGACCCTGAGATCCCACAGCCACACATCTTCCTTTTCTTTGAACGTATTTATTACCTACATTTTGAAATGGTGTCATTGAAATGCTGTTGAAATGGTTAAATATGAAGGTATGAGTGTGAAAATGATAAATGTGTTAACTTTGACTTTAATTTCCTCGGATATTCTGCAGTAAAATCTCCTGAAACTTGACATCAGCAGGTTAAATCTGCAGAGACGAGGCACTTTATTTTAACATGGATGTCTACAGACATGTCTGTACTGCGACACATCACTGGGCTTCCATGATTTATATTCAAAGGTAAAATGTTGAGTCTTTTCTTTTCAGTACAGCAGCAGCTCCAGGCCATTTATTGACTTCTTTCATTTGAGTAATAAAACTGTAATCAAGCTCAGTAACTATCTTTTGATAAAACTGACATTTTATTTATTTTTTAGATGAATGTTGTATCTGCACTGTGCCTATATTTAACTTTAGAGATTAAAACTCCCACGATTCACCCTGGAAAGGTTTAATTTGTCTTTGTATCAACAACATTCCAAATACACAACGTGTGCAACAGGATAACAGAGCTTTTGGATTATTCTGCAAAATACACCAACATGTAATGTGAGGCATTTGTGGTAATTTTTCTAAATTTTCTATTTTTCATTCCTCATGTTTTTGCCTCATGTGTTTTTCACATAGATTTTCCAGGTGTAAGCTGAACTCTTTCTGCACAGTATCACTTGCTCTTATATCTTTATATATCTGTGCACATCTGGAAGACATAGTTAAAGGAAATAACTCAGAGAGACAGAGAAACCTCGAACTCTGCTGAGACCTGATACACGTGAACTTTGACCTGCGGCTAAGCTGAACCTCTGGTCGGCAATCAGCGAGCAGCCGCCTCAATTAGGCCACTCAGGGTTGGATGAGGGGCGACTGGGAAAATACCTTCACCAGCTGAGAAGGTTTAATGCTGCGATCCGTCACTGGACGACTGGGTTCTGTTTTTGTCTCCCATGCAGACACAATGTTTTTCATATATTCTTGGCTTCACTCCGACCTTTTACCTGAATCGACCGTGACGCAGAGGATGATGAGGCTCAGTCTTCTAACAATATATGTGAAAGTGAAAATACAGATCCCAATCACCTCAGATTACCCTCTGCGGGTGGCTGTTGAAAGTAGCACTGATTGGATCTAAAGAGCTGTGATGACTTGCAGTCACAGGCCTCAGAGCTCCGGGCAGAGTTGATGCAGCGTCTCCCTGTGCGAGGAGTCAAATGTGCGACACTCGGTCGATTGCACAGAAGCCGTCTCTTCGGAGGCCTCTGCAAACACACAGCAGAGTCTTCTGCAAAGTTTGAAGCTGTAAAAATTTTAAACTTTTGTCCCCGAGTTTGAGAAGAAGTGTTTTAGGTTCACCTCGACCCAGAACTGGCTTCAGGCCCAACCCCATTTCATCCTTTACCCTTCATGTGAAGGGGTACGCTGTCCTAGAGTGAGAATCCTCTTTTACTTCTTTGCTGCTGGGCTATTAATGGTGTTTGGAAAATTGACAGTGAATCTACAGTGACAGTGTGATGTGGAGGCCGGAACAGTTTGCACCAGAGGCGCAGTGTAAAAGTGAGTCGTTGTTTGAGCCCCACTGAAGCTTGAGGATCTGGATTCTGTTTTATTTTGCTCTGAGGGACGTTCCTGGAGTTCCATCCGGTTGAATGCATTCATTTCCTCTTCTTCTTCTTCGTTTTGGGAGTCCAGACCCTGATGCTGCACCTCCTCTGCACAATGTTACGATGCAAATAACTTAAGGGCAACAGGTTAAAGATCGAGAGACACTGGGAGACGGCAAAGAGAGATTCAGACTTTCAACATAAATCAGCGGAGGAGAAGAGATCGAACGCTTCTACTGTTAATGGGAAAGGAGTCAATCCTGTTTTTATGGGTCAACCCTGTTTAAAGAAAACTAATAAAACTGATCTAATTTTAGAGTATAAGACGTAAAACACTCAGAGAAAGTTACTTTAGACTAATCTGTGTCTATTTTTATATTTTAAAGGAAAATAGAAACCTGACTTAAGCCTGAGAGGCTGATGATGTGGATTCAGACTCGTCATGAAGACAGATAAAGGATATTATAGGTGAACGTCTACAGATCAGTTGTTTAAACCACATTTCTGAAGGTCATGAACTCCCTGAATGACCAGATCTCACCCCCACACCCCCTCTTGTCCAATCCTCCCTCGTAAACCTCTTATTAACAGGGAGACCCATCCAACCTCACATTGTGTCTGATAAAAATAGATAAAAACATTGATGCTGGGACTGAACGCCTCGCTTGGAATCCTTAATTGCCAACAACAGCTATCCTGACGCTGGCGTTCCCTCTCGACGGGCAAAGACAAGCCTGCAATTATGCAGACTGGTGAAAGAGGGGAGGGCACCGTCCAAACTGGTATCATATCAGCGTCTTTAACTGGGGGAAATGTGTCGCAGAGGAGGACTGGGTCACGACAGGTTCATCCCACTGGGACCAAGAGGGAGCAATTATTCTTGAAAGCCTGGTAGTAAAACTAAATTAGGGAGCCAGACAGTCCATTCAGCTGGTGGAATGTTGACAAAGGACAATAAATCAGTGCTTTATAAAAGGCGGCGCTGTTGATTAAATGTTTTCAGTGGGAACATGAAGAAAAATGAGCTTCCTCCGACTCCCAGCTCGTTCTCTCTTCACCGTTTGCAGATTTCAACTCTAAGATTTGATCTCCCTCGTGTCACATAGTGGTTTCTGACAATTCAATAAACGTTTTATCACATCTGCATCCAAGTGAAACCTCTGCATTTAATTTTCCTCCTGAACCGGACAGAAAAATAAACTTCCACAAACCACCATTCAACACAACACCTGCTCGTAATCTTTTTAAATAAACCTGAAACCAAGAATACCTCCCAGACTCCAGGATCAATAAATCAAACATCACTTCATAACCCTGTTACAGTTCAGATCCAAACCCACACACCTGTGTCCCTGTCACTCAGGGTTTGACAGGTTGTTTTGGTCTCGCTGACGGAGTCCGCCTCTAAACTGTTGCTCTGGGACTTGCTTGTTTAAGTGAGCCGTGTTTTTTCAGGCCAAGCAGATTATTTTCTTTGCTGTGACAAGCGCTCTTTAAGCAAACGGCCACGGCTGCTCCTGGCCTCCGGACGGCAGGTTTTCTGTTTCTGCACCGAGCTCACGGGTCAAACCGGAGTTTAGTTCCAATTAGACTCTGTTATCTTTACCTCACCTCCCAAATGGAGGGTTACCTGCAGAAGAGAAGCAAGAAGGTATGAAACCCAATCTGGTTTTCAAAGTGTTGGCAGTCAAAGACCTCAGGAGGAGTTTTAAGTGTTTGTGACGGACGGTTGCAGCAACTGGAACTGGTTGCTGCCTCCATGGCTCGTAGTGTGATGGACACTGGAAGTGACAGCAGTGTAAAAAGAAAAGAACTGGCTTTGTTACCATTCGATTTGTCTGAGCAAAACAATCTTTTCATGCATAATTTCTATTTGAGATGAGAACAATGAACTTATCAGACATGTTGCTGTGATGAGGCAAAACTAAAAAGTTGTACAATTAGAGAAGGAGACGTGAAAACTATCAAACCTCAAGAGATATGAACCGAAACAGGATAAATAACTTCTAGAATAATGTCTAACTAAATCATAAACAACTTTTGCACATAAAAACTTTCCACAAAAGGTACAAATGTTATAACATATGGCTGCTTCTACTAAATTCAATTTGGACAGAACCCAAAATAAATATAAGTTCATTGCAGCAAAGGAATGAAACTAAAACTTGAAAGTTGAAAGCAACGCAACTTCCCATAGTTAAATATTCAGACTTTAATCTACAAAAATGCTCAAATGCATCAAGCAAAACAGAGTTGAGGCTGTTGCTGTAAACCTGAAGCTGTGATTGGACTGAATTCTGCAGGTTAAGGGAACGATGATGATAAACAAAAGGAGATTAAACATGAAACAGACAAAATTTGATAAATTACAGAGATCTCTTTAAAAAGAAGAAAACACCACCTGCACAAGACGAGCAGCAATCAGGATAATCAGCAGAGCTCAGTTACAATCATTCTCCCACTTCCACATGAATCTATCCAGACTCACACAAACAAGCAGAGATTCATTTAAACATCAATCAAAACCCATTCACTATTTAGTATATTTTGCCCTTTTCTCATCGTTCCTTCTGAAATAATGACAGCGCCTCCATCGCTCTGACTTTAAATCTCTACCTCCGGAACTAAAACACTGATTTAATCTGTCAGTAAAATAATAACGCCTCAATTTGAACATCATTTTTAAAACCCAGACAGATTTTTATGAAAGACTCAAATCTTTCATGTTAATTTAGAAACGGCTGCACGTGAAAAAAGTGTCTGAGTAGATTCATTTATGAATTCAAAAGTCAGGTGAAGCAAGTGCCAGGAAAAAGTGCTTCATGCACCTGCACTGAGCTCTGGATAAGCTCCTGGAATTATCTGTAATCAGGTGCATTGATGACGATTCTCACAAATCTGAAAAGAACAAAAAGAATAACAAATATCTCAGGATGAAAAAGAGGAGCCAGACACGAAGAAGACAAGACGTCTGATCGGGGAATCTCCTGCTGTGTTCTTCTTCTTATGTTTAATATAAACTCATGCAAACATTTCCCAGAGTTCATTGCACCTGAGCAGTTTACTGATGTCGTGCTGCAGGATTGTTGGTTAACAAACGTGAATGTTCAATCAGCTGCTTCTGACTGCAGAGCAGACGCCCGTCAGCCCCTCTCTCACGAGGCTGTGGAGGAGGAAGCGTCTGGGTCAAGCTGTCAGATCTCCGACCTCCAAGTTACGTTTCAGGTCATTCTTAATGACAGATGATTGACAGGAGCTGAAAACATCAACTCTCCTCTGGAACTCATACCGATGAGCCACGGGTAACATGTCCTGGAATAATAATTCAGGTTCTGAAGAAGGACAAGTCATAAAAGCAGCTTGGAGAGAATCCATTTAGGTTCTGAATCAATCGAATGTTTTGACTCATGCTCGCCTGGAGTAAATGTAATGAATTGAGAAAAGACAAGTTGTTGTTCTTCTGCCAAGGCCAGAATAAAGTCTCCACTAAATCTGTCAAAGTTCTAAAACTAGCAAACATATTGAGAAACTATTGTTTTCTCTACTAGTCCACATCATCTCAGCTACACATCAGTGGTAGTTACACATTAGCAGCTCTATTTGTCACTGAATAAATCTCTGCACAATTAAGAAACCACATTAAAATCTGCTAGATCGTGATTTGTATTTGGATAAACACCAAATTGCTTCTTGCAAAGTGAGGAAATGATAAAAATTAATTATTGTTAAAATACACTTTGTCCAAATACACTTCAAAATGTAATGAATTCTTTCTCGGCTCTTGACTCATCTGTTTCACAGAGTTTCATGGAAATCAGTTTGGTCTTTTCTGTGTCATCCACAAACAAAGAGGCGGACGGGGGTGAGAGCCTCCTTGACGAAGGTAAATATCATCCCTCAGTGGTTTAACTACATCAATCCTTCTGAAGTGTAAAGTACTGATGGACTAAGAATAGATGAGATTCATTTCGGGTCAGAAACTCGTCTGGACCCCGGAGACGAGAGCTGAACGTGATGTGACGACCCTGAACCGGACGGTTAATGATGTGAGACCGATGGTGGAGGCAGGGCGGGTAGAGGACCTCAGAGTCGTGTGAGTGTGTGTGTGTGTGTGTGTGTGTGTGTGTGTTATCCTCAGGATATAGAGTTTGGTGCAGCAGGGGATTCGAACACATGTGAGCTTCTTTTCCAGATCTGGTGCAGTGAAGTTTAAAAATGACCCAGATAGGAGAGAAGCCTCGAGCTCATTGAGAAAAGTTTCTGTGCTGTGGTTTCACATGTTGGTGAATGATTCTCCTTGTTTGACCTTTTGCACCTGAGGAGCCCGGGGACGTTCAGACGTCCTCGTTCCTCGTTGTCCTTGTGGAAGACACTGAATCCAAAATGTTCTCAATGGTCAGGTCACACTATGCATGGTGGCAATGTGAGTGTGAGCGAGCATGTGTACTCGTGCATGAACATGGGGGGAATTGTATAATATGAAGGCAGCCATTTGTAATGCAAGGTTTACTGGTACAGTGCCTGCTCCATCGCTGCTGCAGCCCAGAGTCTACTGTCTAAGTACCTCATGGGAATTTTTGATATTACTATAAAATAAATAGGTTTGATAATATCCCCAGACACAAGTTCATTCATCTGAATCAAAACAAACTGGGTCTGAGGTTTAAGATTAATACTCTGCACACAATTAATGCAACTGTGTTTCTCTACACGCGTAAAAAACAATGTTGTTAATAAGTGAAATATTAATTTAAATGGTATGTGTTCGTTTTCTCTTTGATCTGAGCTGAGTAAACCTTCTTCCCTCCAGTTACAGGTTGTGTTATCAGAGGAGGAGATTCTGTGGATTCTCTACATGCAGATGCAGATTTTCTCCTCTCACGTCAAAACCTCCGTCTCCTGAGATGCAGAGCGGGCGACAACAAGCACCGGTGAGTCACAGTTCTGAATTCAGAAATAATATTTCCCCCACAATCACTGACTAATTTCTCCTGTGATTCAAACTCAAATTAGAGACGGAACAACGAGAGGCGGTGCTACTGTTCAAAAAGAGGAAGGGCAGCGAGTCATTTGAATGTAATTGTCTCCAGAACAGTTTCCCTCGAGGCGAACAAGGAAGGATTCACACACACACACACGCACACACGCACACACACACACAAACACACACACACACATCCTGACATGGAAGAATGCAACATGCCACTCAATATGAAAACAATTTCATTCAGTTAGTTTCCATCCGTTTCTCTGCTGCTGCTTCAATCATCGATCTTTTCTTGGCCTCATCCTGGTGGAAGCTTCCCTGTGATGCAACAGGGGAAACGTGGAAATGGTTTTCACCTCCTCATCCCACCTCCACCCACCTCCACCCTCAAACCCCCTTAGACAATGACATGCTTCAGAAGTGCCAACTCTGACAGAGGGGACTGAAAAATATAAATGATTCAGTGATTATAAAGTCTAAAGGGGTTTTCAGCGACCGCCTGGCAGCACATCTCACAATCTTAATGCACCACAGGATCATAATTTAGACAACACTGTGTTAGAGGGAATCTGGAGAAACAGTTTCAACGTGGACACGTCCCTGAACACAAAGCCTGACGTCAGAGCTGGAACTCACTAATGTCTGTGTGCTGCAGCGAGAGAAAAGGGCATTCATTGTTTTCTAATATAACTCACACAGTCAAAATACTAAAAGATAGGAATAAATTGTTTGTCTCTCTGGGAAGGACCTGCATATAATTTCAATTTGACATGTTTTAAATCAAGCTGAGATTTATCCCCACACGAAGTGACAGTAAATTAAACGAGCAGAATCCAGAACCTTCGACCAATCACAGGTCCAGAGCCTTGTTTGGAGGAAACAACGTCTCATTTGCATATTGATAACCTGACTGGGTTTGATTTGGTTTGAATGAAACAACACTTCCATCTCCTGAAGATCTCAAGCTTCTCACAGCAAACACACACACCAAGAAGAAGAAGTTTGTTTTTCACACAAAGTTTTGAACATTCACAATCGCGTGGAGAATTTGAACCTTTTACTGAGTGAATGCTGAAAATAATAATAGTTACAAATATGTTTTGAATGAGGGTCCACTCCCCTTTTATTACTCTTGTGAAAAATAATCCTCCATTGTTTCGATTGACTGTTCAGTGGCCTCTAGTGGCCGTAGTCAGTATGACAGGTGCAAAGTAGGACGTCAGGGGACTACAGCCTGTGGAGCGTTAGGCCTTATTTATGGCTCAACAAAAAATACCACTTTCACATGGATGACGGCTGTTTGCTGTCACCAGATTGTTTTTGTGCCTCAATATGCCCAAATGAAGATTAGCTTAATTCTATCTATACTATTGTAACCATGGGCCAACGTCTGGTATTTCCTGAAGCGCTCCTTATGAGTCGTAGAGGGAGACGACTGTCCCATCATCTGATTTTACTAAAAATTTCTGCTATACACAATTACAGGATTAAATTGTTTTGATCATACATCTAGAAAATAATTTAGATTTTATACAATGTTTGCTCAACTGGTTAGGTTGTGTTTTACATGAAGCTTTTTAAAACTTCAGATAGAGTAAGAATATAAAAGGACATCAGCAGAAAGTGGAGTAATTGATGCTGATCTCTCTCCTCCTGGACTCGGTGTACTCTGGGACATTGGGAGGTTCCTGTGTGCGTCTCCAGCCTGAAGGCGGATGACCACTAAACCTCTAAGACCTGGCATGAGAGTGATATTGAGTGCATATATAGCTAAAGGGCCTTGAACTGGATTCACTGAGCGTACGACAAAGAGTCAGAGACAAGGAAAAGGTCAATAATAAATACCCCCCCCCCCCCACGGAGGGACGGACACGGGACAGAACCACAGTCTGACGGTGAAGAGAAACAACAACAAATGGAGAAGTGATGGAGAAAAGATGAGATGACGTCTGTCACATTCCACCTCGGTTCAACCTTCAGGCATGAATCCGTCCCTCTGTGAGCTCACAGGCCAAAGCTTCCCTTTGTGATGGAAGAGTCAAGGTCAAACAAAGGTCAACACTGTGCCTTCTGCACTTATTGGCTCTCGTTGCCCTTTTGACCTCGAACGACAAACCTGATCATTCATTTTATATTTTTCCTGTATGGTCTGTTTTTCCCATTCATTCGTTACCAGACACTGACCCCAGAATCTGAAATGTACTAATCCCACGTGTCTTGCATCGACCTTGACAAACTTTTGTGTAGTAGTAATAATGTTAGTGCGCATGTTGAAGCCTCCCAGTCTCACGCGTTGTGTTACGACCACACAGCGTCGGGGAAGTTGACGGATGAGGAGGAGAAGGGGATTTTTTGCGGAGCTACACGGTACGTTTTTAAAAACACATCTGCTCTCAGCGTGCAGCAGTAGAGATTTACCAGAGTCATCAAGCCGCGGCGCCCCCTGCAGGGCGGACGCAGGCTCTGCTGCTGAGCCGCGCAGCTGAAGTGTGAACTCCTCTCACTGGGAAACTCTGCAAAAAGACAAACCTGCAAAATATAATGCTGCAAATCTGCGGTTGTTCACTTTGTAATCGTTTATCTCTGTTGGCTGTGCAGAGTCAGGCAGGTTTTCAAGGTCGGCTTTTTTTGTAATAGGCTGCAGAACCTGGGTGGAGGTTAGAATCTGTTTTTAAGACCTGAATATAATATGAATCAACAAATCTGACAAAGAAGCAAAACACACACGTAGCAAAACTTCACCTCATCACTTCCAATCGTGGGAGCTGATAAAACATTCTCTTCCTGTGGCAAAGCAAATCTATAACAGCAAGTTGTGTTGTCTGAACTTGGTGTAAGATATTACGTTTTCAAGGTCAAACCGAACGGGACAAGGTCAAGTTGTGATGGAGTTGAAGGTCATTAAATAAATCCAGTGATTTGATTTGATGGCCGACACTTTAGGAGGCAAATATCACATAGAAGTAACATTATCCAGACACTCTAAATAGGATAAAATGACCCTTTAACGCTAACGAGCACCAGACAAAGTTGATCCTTCGATTGAATTCAAGCACTAAGATCTAAGTGGGCGAGCACTTCTGTTTTGGATTCCTCAGATGAGAAATGTTCTTCCTCTGCACGTCTCCAGCGTGAATTCAGATTTATAGTTATCGTTAACTTTGTCCAAACACTGAACGGTTTGTGACTCATTCAGTGCAGCTGCTCCTCCTTCCCCGCTGGCTTCGCTCAAGTGTGAAATTTACTGTGTTAATGGGACACATTAACATTCACATAAACACACACACGTGCACACACCTCCCCACACCCCCCCCCCCCCCACAAGCACGTGTCAACATGAAACATTTTCCATCTGCAGTGAAATCAAACCGCGGTTTTAATTACTTTGCCTCAAAGTCGTCCGGCAGGTCGGTGAACAGCTGGACACCTGGGATCAACGGATTCTGAATGAGTTCACAAACACACACACACACACAACCCCCCCCCCCCACACACACACACACACACCACCACCCCCCGAAATGATGAGTGATAATGTCAGAGGCTTCAGACAATGACTGCACCTTGTAAGAAAGGTTGTTTAACATCAGCATCACTGTATGAGATCTGCTCTTCAGCTTCCACCAAGCTAAAGGATCCAACACACACGACCTGGGAGCATAAGGTCAAAGAGATGGAAACGTTTCATTCTTCTTTCAGATTCTTACATTTACAGTAAAACTTCAGGGTTCAGGAAAAGTTTCTGACACAACTTCTAATAATAATAATATATTTAAAAACTCAGAGGACTGAAAAGTCACCACTGATTCTACTGATGCAGAAAATAATCCAAACATAATCCCTGTGCATCAATTAATTAACCCAACTGTTGTGAGGTGACTGCTCAGTTCAGAAACACCTCAAGACAGCAGGAGCTCAGCGTCTTGCTCAAGGACACTTCAGCAGACGCTTCAGAGACGGTTCCCCAGCTGAGGGACAGCCAGTCGACTCCATGTGCCGCCCTGCAGCCAATGTTTAAGAGATCAGAAAAAAACTCCCTTCATTTAGGGTCAATCAGCCGCCGGCTCCTTCCTCCATAGAACAGATGAAATTTGACTTTCATATTTTTCACTTTGAAAACCTGACACGTCCGGCTGCAGAGCGACTTGAGGCAAAGAGCAACGAGATGTGACACAAACAAAGAATACTGCTCGTCCACTTTCAGACCTCTGGTCCCAACGTGGATCTTTAAACATTGATCTGGAATCAGATATATCAACCTTAGTCACAGAACTTTGATAACGTGACTTTATTCAGCTTCAGGAACATAAAGTGGTGCAAACAAACTTTAAAGTCACTTTCACTGTGACATTGTGGGTTCCCTCCTCCTCCTCCTCCTCCTCCTCAGATCCCCATCGACAGCTGCTGACCCTGTGTCACCTTGTGCAGATATAATCAGTCACAGCAGAGGAATCACTGGTTTGGATGAATCCTGGCTGTGGTGCATGTTCCAGTTCCAGTGGCCTGATGGTGTGAGTGCTCGCCCAGTGACAAGGTGAACTGGGACACTCAGCCGTGATAATACTTTTTGCTTACACCTGTGATTCCTCCAGCTGGGTGAGATGAGGACGTTTGACAGTTTGGTGACTGATGACATGAAACTGTTTCCTATTTCCACAACACATCTGTCCAAACACATCTGTGAATCTAGTTTTCTTATGAGGTCTTAAAGGAAGATGAAGAAATCATAAAAAGCAGTGAATGTTCGAGTCTGACGCCGCCTGAAGTCAGCTGGTCGAACATGATACGTCCATGTCATGTGATGAGAGGACGTGGTTTTAAATAAACGATGGCGCCTGACTTCAGTTTCATTTCAGTTCATGTACAGTATGAAAGAACACGTTTCATTTTTCCTGAACAGGAGGAAACACAATGCCTTTTTCAAAAAGTCAATAAACATAAATCTGACTTGATGCTGCAGGAAAAACACATTTCAGATAAAAGCTCTCGTTGTTTTGACTCATGCACGAATCAGAGCTGAGTTCCATCAAACTGTCGACTTCTACATCTGAATTATAAACTATAAGATATATTATGAAGATTTAGTTGATAATGACAAAATATCTGCAAATAAAGAACTAAAGCACAACGAGCAAGAAATCAAGGAATGCATCTTATTACTACTTTTTATTTTGTATAAATGTTTTTTTACAAATACCCCCCCTGCTTTTCAGCTTCCTCATAGGTTGAATGTATTCAAGGGCCATCGTTAATATTCCTCTCACAGAGTCATTTGTGTTTATGGGTTTTTCACGACTTTCTAAAATGTTCTATATTTCATCTTTAAATGATCATTTTACAGACCTCTCTGCAGCACAGATTAATATAACTTTACATATTTAGCAGCAGTGAGTCCTCGCTCCGGTTCCTCTCCACTCTTCAAGCTGCTGAAAGTTTAATCACCACAAAACCACAACTCAGAGACCAAAAGTAAACAGCAGCGATTCCACTTCCTCCTTCACTTCGTTAAGACCCACTCCCAATGGCTACTGTGTGTGTGTGTGTCTGTGTGTGTGTGTGTGTGTGTGTGTCTGTGTGTGTGTGTGTGTGTGTGTCAATAGGATCACAAACACTCTGCAGCAGCTCTTCAGATGTGTGTATCAAAGGAAAACGACTCTGTGGGAAAACACTGGACAGACTTTAGCTCGGAGCCACTTGTCAGCACAAATTAGTTAATTGTTCTGCACTTCATTTTGAAACATAGCATTTTTGTTTCTGCGGAGACGCTGCCAAAGAAATGCCGACACAACTTAGGCTGAGAGCTTTTGCTCTGCATCAAAAGAAGGGATTTGACATTTTAAACAGGCAGCTGTTGTTTAAAGGCTGGTTTCTGCAGGGGTGTGAAATCATCTAATGCACCTTCAGTTTAATATTCTGCAACCTCCGAATAAAAGTTTGAATGTGCAGCCAGCAAAACTGATTAAAACAGCACAGGTCTGCTGCACCGTGTTTTTGATAATTGCCCACATGTCGTCACACAGATATTTCGAGGCCGAAGCAGAAAACCAGCAGCATCAAACCCCCGGTGCAGATCGGACCACAGAGACGTCAGTAACGCTACCAGCGGCAAAGTCGTCCTGTCCCACGTGACTTCGGTGAAAAAGAGCCGGTGCAGGGGTTTAAAACCTTTACCTGCCTTGCTCCAGAACAACCTGCTCATCAGGGACCAGGTCCCAGACCAGCAGCATCCTCCATTAGTGCTGGTGTGTTCTACAGGTAATCAATCAGGCTATTCACAGTTGTTTCTAAATACAAGCTAAATTAACAAGGACATAAAACAGATTAATAGTTCTATATAATTGACTAATACAAAAAAAAAATGACATGCTGTGACCTCGATATAGGAATTTGTTTGACTTTGCACATTATAACATGAAGGTAAAAGCAGCAGCGGGTCGTCCACTAACCAGAAGGTCAGTTGTTCGATCCCCTGGCGCCTCCAGTCGGGCACGTATGAATTAAAAGCTTTATTTAAATGCGCTCACTGTTAATCAGTCTTTTAAAAAGTACAGTGCTCTTCTGTGTTTCATTAATCTTCACCAAATAAAACCCGGTAAATAAAAATAGCACGACCTCGTTCACAGCGGCGGCCTCGCCCGCGGTGAGAGAGGAGAGAGGAGAGAGGGCGAGTGAATGAGCCGGATGATGGAGGATGTTTCTGAATGAAACAGATCCGAGAGCAGGAGGTTGAACCTCTACCAGCCTGAAAGTTGGGGTCAGTGACGGGTGGAGAAATCACCTTGTCAGAGAAGCACACACACACAAACACACTCCTCCTCCTCCTCCTCCTCCTCCTCCTCCTCCTCCTCCTCCTCCTCCTCTTTTTTGACAGCATCGTCAGCGTGTTTCGATTCAGAGATACGATCCTGTCGGAGCTGAATGGAAGCCAAGACGTCCTTCTTTCTTTTCCAAGTGTCTTACTGTGTGTATGTGTGTGTGTGTGTGTGTGTGTGTGTGTGTGTGTTTGTTTGTGTGTGTGTGTTTATGCATGTGTTTGTGTGTGTGCGTGCGTGTCCTCAGCCTCATACATCAGCAAATGCTTTTTTGTATGAATGGAGGATTTTTTATTGAGATCACATAAGTGGCTGCTGAATGAATTATTCAGAGTGTGAAAGAAAGAGAGTGTGTTCTCTGCCAACTTTGCACTCTGCCGCTCAGCCGCCGAGCGAAGAGGAAACAGAGTCACACAGAATCAGACCGTGTAGAAAGGATCTTCAGGTGGCTCGAGGTGCCGGATGATGGATGCGTCCCCGAGAGCGAAGGAGAGACGCAGGCGGCTGGAAGGTGAACCCTGCCACGCCCTGCATGCACACAAGAAGTGTTGTTTAAAAATACTCTCACACAACGTGCCGTGACAGATCGGTGCAGGAAACAGACCAACACCTCTGAACAAGTCCCACATTTGGTCCTGATTGGTCCAAAAAAACTTTACGTGGATCTGATGCACAGAAAATGTTTTAATAAACACAAAAGTATCCATCTATCTAAAAACTAAAACAATCTAAATTACATTTTAGTAAGAGTTTGAATCCTGATCATGACCTGGAAGCCGGTTTACAGCCGTTATCCGAAAAGGAATAAACTGAATGAATGAGCCGACAACTAGCGTAACAACAGGATCCAGCAGAGGAGACCTTCTCGTGTTTGGAATCAAACCGTGTGAGGCCGAACGCTCCCGGTGAAAACAACCATCCAGAAAAGATTCATCCAGGAAACAGGATCTGTCAGCCGAGGTGGTGAGGAGGGGGAAAGTGAGAAGGCCGAGGAGAGGAAAGTGAAACTCGCGGCCATCTGATGACTCTGAGAGCGTCGGACTATCGACTTCTGGCTGGAACACGTCGGCCTCTTCCAGGAGACGGCTCCATTAAAGGCCTGAGATGAGATATTGCGTTGCAGGATGTGTTTGACATGTGGATTTTCAGGTGTTGGTTGAAGACGGCATCATGTGACACTGCAAGAGACGTTCAGGCAGCTTCAGCCGAGAGACTTTCAGGGTCGTGTTCAGGGTCACATGATGCTCTCAGTGAGTTCAGGGGGGGGGGGAAACGTTTGCAATCTCAGTTTTATTTATCTACTTATTAATTTTTGTCCTTCCCACCAGTTAGAGGAGGAGCTGACACTTTACATTTAGGAAACAGTTATTACCTCTGCCACGGTCCTGATTACATTTAAATTGCATCTGCAGTAGTCTGCATGTTTGTTGGCAGAATTATGCAAACACTACAAAACTTATTAGAAGGATTTTCGTAATAAAAATAAGAATAAGAATGAATGAAGCAAACCAAAGACCCTGAGAGTTGCCGGACAGACACACCAAAGCAAAACACACACAAGATTCTCTACCAATGAAACAATTTACTGCACTGAAAAGATGCAGATTTAGATACAGGATGGAAACTGTTTTTTGAAATATGAATATGAAACTAAAGGACTAAAGAAAGATCGATTGTACATTAAGGTTTTGCAGCAGACGTGTCCTCTGCCTTCAGTCACAGATCTGCAAATGTCTCGCCACCAGCACGATGCATTTAATTGAGTGAAAACTGGAGCAGCAGACAAAGTATGACACATATTTACACATGACACCTCCAGCAGGCGATGTGTGCAGAATAACCAGATGGACAGATTGTGAATACAACTGTGTGAAGAGGAGGATCTTTGTTCCAGCTCTCTGATCTGCATATGCCGGGATGGAGCTGCCAAACAAAGGTGATAAATGTTTGTGGCAGAAAAACAAGGTCGTAAGATGAAATGACTCAGAACCATCTGCACATCCCCCCCCCCCCCCGACAGGATTACATAAAAAACTACGTGACAGGATGAATCTGTCATCTCTCGACGAGGAGACAGGAAGTGGTGCAAAATCATCTGCATCAATCAAACGCTGTCAGAGGCTGGTGAAGATGTGGGTCGTGCTTTAGGAAGTCAGTTCACTAAAGCCTCAGAATCAATCAGTAGATATATTTTATATAAAGTATAACAACTTAATATTATGTCTTATTCTGAACTAAAGAAACAGATTTTAAAATCACTGAAAGCTTGAAAATCTACTAGAAAGGTTTTATGAGACAAACTTGTGAAGCCGGATTACAATAAACATAGAAGAACATTTAGGGAATATCACCTTGTAGAAAATATATAATCTGGATCTGGAAAATATAAAAATATATGAAATTCCATCTTGCAGCCCAAGTGATATTAAAATGAAAAAACTAAAACAATGTTAATATGAGGGCGGTCCCGCTGTGCAGTGAAAGCAGCTTGCTGACGAGACGCTGCTGTTACACTGAGTGACCCACTTTCACACTGGGATGTTATGAATGGGTTTCATATCTGGTTAATGTTAGACTGCAGCGGCCGTGAGATGAGACCTAGCGGCTTCAACCGGTGAGAGAGATTCAGGACATCAGGTCCCACCTGCCCACACGCTGCCCTACATACGTGCTGCTGTCATGTATGTGAGGGGGGGGGGGGGGTGACACGCCGTATGTTCTCGTACCATGTCCGTTTGGTCGATGACAGAAATGCATGAATTTGTAAATATCTGGCAGCATCGTTACAAGTGGGTTGAATATTTTATGATATAGCATATCATCATTAAAACATTATTTCAACCTGAATGTGTTGGAGTTGGAATCTGCTGAAGTTGCCTGATATACCTCTTTATTCAAAAACTATTCAAACTTTATCGTGAACGTTCTGCATCATCACAACCAGCCAGTTCCAAACAGGCAGGTTTCAAAGGAGAGCTTCCGTGTTTAGTGGAAAAACGTCTAAATAAAGAAATATATATACATCAACAGGAACATACAACATGCCTTTAACATGTCTGTAATCTCTTCTTCCGTCTCCATCTTTGGTTCTATTGTCTCTTTTCTTAAAAGTCTGAGTCAGAGCAAGAAACCAGAATAAATTATTCCCACTGTTCCTCCACAACCTGATGATTTAAGCTCAAATCTGTCTAATCCTCCAGGCTGAAGAATATTAGCCGAGCGGAGGAAGCTATGAAATGACTCTTTACATTCCCGAGCAGCAGAATAAAGACCCCCCCGACAGTTCCCTCAGGATCCCTGGTTTAATCAAACCAACAAGCCCGAGGTGCAAGAGGACTACAGAGGCAGCGCGCGGAGCAGGAGGGAATCCCACACTGTCTATTGTTTCCTCAGCTCAGCCCGATATCTGAAGATCAGAACAGCCTTGAAGAAGGAGCCAAGGCACACTCAGATCTTTGAGGCGGGTTCATTACACAATGCAGACGAACGAGGAGTCAGAGCCGTCTGCTCAGAAAGAGAAAAGAACGTCTGTGTGCAAAGCTCACACGTCCAGAAAGGATCAATGAAGCAGCACCGCAGTCCACACACTCATAGACATCAGGTCCCTAAATAACAACTCATTGAGATCCATCAATTGTTCCCTGGGAAATCGATGACGAATTTAGAATGATAAAAAGCTGCCATATCTAAAACATCATCACAGCCATGTCCCCAAACCTTTCACCAAGTTTCCTCCTGAAATCAGTTCCGTAGTATTTGCGTAATGAAGACAAGAAGACTGAAGAACGGATTCCGATATCGTCCACAAGTCTCAAATTGTAACTTTGGACGTATCTGGATTGAGACACAGCATCTATCTTCATTTGACCTTGTATTTGTAATTTGTCGGTCTCCAATAACACAAATGTTTTCTTGTCTATACACAACAATAGATGCTTCTAATTGAAGGACCCTGTGAGTTTAGATGAAATCTGAACAACAAAATCAAACTTTGCCACTTGAGGTGTAAATATTGAATTAAGTGAGTGAGCAGGCGTGTCCCTGGTGGTTAATCAAGAAAGAAACCAGTAGAGTTCTGGGTGTAGAAGCAGTGATTCTTCTACAAACAGCAGGAGTTGATTCATTCTTACCTCTCACTGACTAGTTCCTCCATCACCGGCATCTGGCCTGCAGCGCTGACATTCATGTGACCATAGGTGCAGAGAGTCCCTGCAGACACGGAGATCGACATTAATCATTCACATCGTCATCGGCTCGACTCTTAATTAAAACATTTAAAACAATTCATGGCATTAGCAGACGAGCAGATCACATTAACATAAACACATTAAAACCAATTAGAAATATGCAAATGCAGCACTTTTCTCTGACATTTGAAGTCTGGTGCTATTTGACCAGGGGATAATAATGTGTGCACTGATTTTTGGGGGGGAAATATTTTGGGGTTTTGTTGAGTTTAAAGTTTAGTTATTATATAAACACCAAAAACCAGCAAAAACCCAGAACCCGCTGTGAGGTCGTAAAGAGAGCGACAAAGGCTTCATTGGAGGAGCTTGTGGAAGAAGATGAACGAGTGAAGTTGTTATGATCTGTCTTCAATTTGTATTATTCTAGTTCTAAGTGAAAGCAAGAATAAGACGCCCTGCATCTGGATGAATGGATGGATGGACTAACTGACAGATGGACAGACAGGTGGACGGACAGACGGAGGGAGGGATGGACAGACTGACAAATGGATCAAATCCGCCTGTTTAGTGAGAACAACTTAAGATGTGGCACAAACACATCAAATAGTCTGGTCCAGTCATTGTAGTGATATGAGGTCACATGAAGAATAAAATGCACTTAATCTTCTTACACAATATTCTGTCTGTATCACACACACACACACACACACACACACACACACACACGCAGAAGACACAAACAGTCTATTGTGTAAACACTGACTCATGTTGCATCATGTTAATCTCTGGATTACTCTCAGCAGATTGCATATGTTCCACATGCTTCACATTCATCTACTGGACGAAAACAAACTACTAGATGAATTATTCTGGAGCCATGAAGACTTGAACGTTTGATAAACATACATATTAAAACTTTTCTCCTGAGATATGAAACCAATACAACGACCGTTGTCTAATGATCTTGAAATAACAAAAGGGGGCTGATATTCCCAAAAAACATTTCCATTGAAAAGTTTTCACTTTTGATGAAAGAGAAAAACAATCGTTTCCAGAAAAGCACCTTTATGATGCTTTTCCTGAATTCTGCCTTTTCATCACTTACACTCTGCCAGACTCTTGCAAGCAGTAAAAATATGGGACCAAAAAGATTTTCCATTTATTTGTCATCTTCACCATCTGCTAATGTGGCATTTGGCAAACGCATCTCTTTCTTTGGATGATGACAGATTATGGTGATGGGACTTACGTCTGTTTGAAGGGAGACAGATCTTATGGCTGAGTTCCTTTCGGAGAACGACTCATCGCTCTTTGTTCGGGGGATGAAGGTTTGACACTAAGTCAGAGAACAAGCTCCTTCCCAGTCGGAGTTTATTGAGGCCAGGAAGTAAAAATGTGCACAATCATTAAAAGTAAAAAGCTTAATTCCTCTTATTTACACACGTTCTGTCTGTCCTGGTGCAAAAGAGAACATGAGTGAGCACAAAACATGTGAAAGTGAAAGTGTCCTGAGGCATCATCACGTTTCTTTATGTGCAACTTCCCAGATTTGTTTCTATCTTGAAAGTTCATGAGCTGAGACCTGTGGAAGCCAACGCGTGCAAGGTTTGAAATGTTCCAGAAGTTTGTGATGCAAACCAAAGATTCACCTTCACAAGGTGCATCTCAACTTGTAATCATGGTTTTGGCTGGTTTTACAACTCAGGGTTAAAGTGTGGTTGCACTTTAGAAAGTTGACGGAGACAGTGTTGTCCTATAATTTGAGAATCTATTCATGATTACTGACATAAAACAATATTTTAGCACAAGAGAAATATCATCAAACCCACAGAGTCTTGGGTCAATGCTGGAAAAGTCACATTTTCATGGTTCAGCTTGCAGCCACGACAAGATGAGACCCAGAGGTCAAAGGTTATAGGTTGGCTGTATAAAGAACAAGCATCTATAAACAAGTCCATATATACAGTGCATGTGCCTATCAGAAGGATTTATCCTCAAGGACACATGAAGTGAACTCAGAATAAAGGACTTGGCCTTAATCAGGTGTCACATGAATCTGGCGTGTACACGTCTGTGCTGGTGCACGCCATCTCAAATTACACACAGACCTTATAGATCTGGATTCATAAGGTATTAAGCACCCTCCAAATATCACATGTTCTATAAACACATCAAGCTTACACATGCACATCTTTCACACACACACACACACACACACACACAAGTTGCGTACATGCTGTGATCATGGAGGCTTACACTTTAATATGTACATATTTGGCATTACAAGTTGACACTCGACTTAAAAGTGAAACCACGGCAAAGCGTTTTTAATCCACTGCATCCTATGTAGAATGTATAAATTAAATTCTTGGTATTAAAACCTTTGCAGGAGGAAGAGAGAACATCGTGTACAGTAGGATGTTTATATTAAAAACTTTCCTTAAAGCAGGGAATCGGCTTAAGTGAACAACTGACGGTGAAATGAAAAGTGGTTGAATCAAAGAATCAACAGTGTTGATGCATCAATAGATTCATAATGTATTGTGGTGTTTCTATTGTCTCTGAATAATTATTATAATTGGCCTTTAGACTTTGAGTCACCATTAGAGTTAATGACCCGGTCGTTAATGACTCAACGGTGCGCCGGGTCTTTCCTGAATGAGTCCTGATCTGAAGACGTGTTTATTGATCTGAGAAAAGATAAAACCACAACCAGCAGTTATCAAGGGAACTGGGATGGATCTGATGGACGTTACAAATATTCAGATTGTGGTTTTTGACAACCAGTTGTTCTTTAAAGCGAATGAGGAAGCCACCACCAGGATGGTTCAACCCTACCTGACTTCTTAGGTAAAGAGAATTCTCAAAACCTAAATCTGACGCACAAGAATAAGGCTGTGGCAGACAAAGCTATAAGGAACCACAGACCTGCTCCTGACCCCTGAGTGTTGGGAGAATTAACAATCTGAGCCCGTGTGAGAAGAATACAGCCGGATCCTGTCCGTGACAATCTCAAACCTGCTTATGTGAAAGTCCAGAAAATGTCTGGACCTGAGATTTTCCAGAGTTCATGTCTAAAATCTGCGTATGACCACAATGTGTATACACTATAAAATTCAAACTATCTATTGACTGTGCAGCAGCTGAACTTACACAAATGATGCCACTATTGCACTTTTTCTAGCAACTGGACTTTGTCACCTTGTGTAATAATCCTTTATTGTGTTGGACTGTGTACTTCCTCCCTGTCTGGTTTGTGTTGTTAAAGTTGTATTTGTGGTGGTTTGTGTTTTTTTAGCGCCCTGGCTGCAGCCTAATCTCCTCGGATGGGAAAATAAAATATATTTGATACATAGATACATTATGGTCCATTACTCAGAGTCGGCACATCTCCATCACTGGAACCTTTTAACCACTGCAGCCCTCACAAATCAAATCTTCTCCAGAGACACAGAGCTGAGACGCTGAGGTTTGACGAGCAGCCAGGCCACAGTTCAGAGGAATTCACCGTCCTCAGCAGCGAGCTGAGCCCCAGGTGACAGAGAGCCGCTCTGCAGACGTCCCTCTACGTTCAGACTCCAACTCGGAACAAATCCAGAACATTTCCAGCGCCACAGATTTACCAGTGACGAAGGAGCCGGCGAAATCCACAGACAGCAAGAAATATGTCACTTAAACCTTTTCATACACAATTAAAAGAAACTTGTGGAGCGACAGAGCAGCCGACTGGATTCTGATGCAGATTTTTCCACCAGCTCCTCGTGTGCAGGTCACGGCACCGGCGCCACCGAGCATTCATCAATCCAGATCATCATATCATCATAGGGCTGATTCACCAGGAGCCTGCAGCCTCCCTGTCTTCAGGTTGCATCAGGCCCTCAGACTCCGGTCTGTAAGAGACACGGTCGGGGGGGACGGGAGGCCAGCTGAACGCATGACGGAGCTAATGGGCCCGAGCGCTGAGAGGTTTCACTGGAGTCTGTCAGCTCCCATCCAGTCAGCGGGACAAGGGACGGAGGAGCAAGGGGAGTTACGACAGAGTGAGAAAGTGATGGAGCCAACTGAAGGAAAGAGGAGGAAGAGGAGGAAGAGGAGGAAGAGGAGGAAGAGGAGGAACCAGATGAGGTTTCAGCAAACTGGATCATTTCATGCAGTGACAGTTTCCTCATCCCGTCACTCAGACAAACAGATTTTTGGGTCAATGCATGAAAACAGAACAGCAAAGTGAGAAGGCTCAGGTTGAGCTCATGATCCAATAATGAGACACAAAGCTCAGAGGCAGAGCTCCTCTGGAAACAGCTAAAAGTTTGTTCCTGCACAGCATTATGGGTAAACCGTCTTATCGAGAGAAGCCGGCAGGCTGCTCAGGCTGTGGGCGGGACATCACAAAGAGACAGAAATATTCTGTTATGAGGTTTATTCACGGCAGCGAGGAGCGATTCAGCTGCAGGGGATCAAACCTGCGTGTACAGTGCAGAGTCGGGCTGGTGGTCCAGTTACTACATGAAACACACATTCAGCGCTGATATAAGAGAGTGTCAATGGTAATGAGGGTGGAAGGACTAATGGTCCCGATGGAGCTGGTGTGTTTACTCTATGTCCCCTGCAGTTATTAGAACATTGCTGCTTCCACAGACTGAAGCTCATCAAATATTTAAAGTCCAGCCAGCAGCTTCCCTGCGGTGCGGGGGGGGGCGGGGGGGGGGGGTGTTCGTGTCAGAGTGATGTTGATATAACATCGTCCTCCTGGATTTACCTCAGTCCCACACGGCTCGTCCTGTTCACCGAGGCGTTCATTGATTTTTCTTTAACTTCAGATTCTGTGTTTGAAGGTTGTGTTACATCCCAACATGCTCACACGCTTCATAGAGCGACAACCGTCCTCAGTGAGACATCGGACCTGAACTACACAACTTTAGACTGAGGACAAACGGTAGGGCAGTGTCCACGTTAGTATTTTATTCTACTGTGGTATTTCTTCTCTGCAAAAAGGAAACTAGAAGTGAATAAACTCCTGGATGTTATAAATACAAGTCATCTAAATCAGTTCTCTAGGTTTAAGTACTGTCGGGTAGTATCACAGGTAATATGACTTTATATAAATCATGAACAAATATATATTAATAAAAAACACATTTAGAACTTGAAAGAAACACAAAATGTCTGAGAGAGATGAAGGAAGCAGAGAGGGTAATTAAAGAGGAGTTTTCAGTAATGGTAGAATGTGTAAGGAGGTTAAATTGTTCATATATATATAATATATATTTCATACATGAACAATATATCGAATTGCTGCGACATTTATAGTCTGTGATGTTTGTTCATATGCCTTCTCTTGTACTAAACCCCTGAAAGTTGCTTTACCATAAACATATGCTGTAAGCAGTTTATTTACAGTAATTATGATCTACTGTATGCACACTTATAATAAAAGTATCTGTAAGTATTTAAGAACTTCCTGTGCCTTTGGTGTAAATCACCTACAGAGAAAAGCACAGAGCAGCATGACCATTACAGAGACGTGAAGGAAGATGGAGACGCTCTGGACGCCGGTGGGAAAATATAAAAAGTACAGCGTGATGAAAAGTTATGATCCTTTAGGAGAGGAGAGGTTTTTAATGCAGCAAATGTTTCATCAGTTCATCAATAATCAGAACATAAGGATGAGCAGTGAGGTGAGAGCTGCTGTGTCATGTTCCCTGTGATAAACTCCACAGAGACGCCGGTCGACCTTTCAGCCGTGGAGGCTAATGCTCGACCACATGGGAACCACGCTGGACGTGTCCACCGGCTTCAACACCAACACTGAACTAATGGTTTGACCGCAGGGAGCAGGTGGCGTCACGGCAGCGAGCAGCTGGAGCCGACCACGGACGTCTGTGCCTCGTGTGTGTACTTCTGTTTGTGTGAGGATGAAACACAACTGCAGCTGAATCAATGAGAGGAAAAACCATTCAGCAGAAAAGACCGGGAATGATTTCAGCAACTGAAGATTCTCTCCGATTTATTAATAAACTGAAAATCTTCTTTAAAAAAATAACATTCAAAGACACCAAGGACCAGTTGGGATTATAGATGATTAAATAATGCATTCATCTGAATAATTGTTTAATAATAACAACATAAGCAGCTCTATGTGACAGGTCCCAGCTCCACTGACGTCCACTCTTTAGATAAAACCAGGATTTGTGTTTGTGGCAGTTTGGACGTGGAGGTGATGTTTCCCTCGTCAGTTTGAGATCTTCACTGAGCCACAGATATCAAATGATCATGTGATCTATAACAGCTGATCTGTAGGTCTGAAGGTCACTTCACCCCCGCCCCCCCCCCCCCCCGCTTCACAGTCACACGTTACTAATCAATCAACACAATGTCAATTACATTCCAATTAATTAGCTCAGTGTGAATCGACAATATTATTCAATTAATCAATTATTCTATAAAGTGTCCGTGTGAATATTGGTGAGGCAGATGAGGCACATCAACTTTTCTACTTGAGTAAAAGTTAATTAATTACTTAAATGCAAGTACATAAAAGTATTTGACGATCTACTGCATCGTTGCGGCAGAGTCACTGCAGCGCCTCCTCGATAGTCATCCCCTTTTTGTTATTGACTAATTTAAAATACATTTTAAAACAATATGAACATGTGAGTTAATACTTTGTAAGAGTTTTGTGAAGTAGAAAGTACAGATAATTGGGTAAAGTACAGATATATTTTCTTTAATCAAATATTTCTTTAATCTCGTTTTTCTGAGGATATAATTTAAGATTCTAGAAATAAGGACTTCCTCATCCAACCTCTTCATCATCTCTAGATCCACTTCCTCGGGTTGTTTTTCATCTTTCCTCCAGCGACCTGCTGACCCGCCCGGGTACTTTGAACGTCTCCCCCCCACCAGCTGTGTTGCTCTAGCACTTCAGAGTAGAGCAGCATGAGGAGACGCAGCACCGCTCGGCTTCTTCTGTGCACGACGAGCGTCTGAACCACATTAATGAGACGAGTCACTCAGGTCACGGAAACGCTTCCCTGCCGCCAACCGGCCCGATGACGAGTGAGAGAGCTGCACATCACCAGCAGCTTCTCATATCACGACTCTGATCGGACATGAAGTCAAAGGTTCAGTCCATCAAATGTCCTGGTGTCTGAAAGACTTTACTTTATTCTCTCTTTTTATCATTTTATCTTTTTCTCATCTTCTTAGGGTCTTTATTATTTTATCTTCAGCGTTTAATCTCCATTTTTTCTCCTCTCTTTCAGTATCGTTATCTTTCCATCTTTACGCTTCTGTCTTTGATTACCTGCCTCGGGTGTTTCCTCATTTCAGATTTATGAGATTTAGAAGTGAGATCTCACTTCCTGTTAATGTTTTTATTGGTTTTGTTTTGTTTGTAGGACGAGTTCTATACAAATACAATCTAAACATTATCATATTCACAGGTCCTGACATGAGGAGCGAAGGTGTGAAGTTACATTCAAGGCATTTTAAGAGGGGATCTTTTTTTCTTTCATGAAAAACCTTTTGAATATTTAATTTTGATGAAGAAAGATGAGTTAAAATGTGCATAATACGCTCCTGGAGTCTGACGTTAATATATCAACAGCCTCCACAGTGAGCACAGCCTCTGTTGTGGTGGTTTAACCTGCATTATGAATATTTATGCTGAATTTCTTGACCATAATCAAACTACCTTCCCCGACGCAGGTTTTGTTCTTGTCATTTACATAAATCACTTTCTGCTGCGTCGTGATGCATCTTCCACGACACCAGAGAGAACGCAGCCAGGCCCTTGTGCAAGCACTTTGTAAATGTGCTGATGTGTTTGTGTCACTGCTTTTCCTCCAGAGCCTCTATCGTGCAAATGATGATGAAATACACACTGCACTACTCTGCATCACACAGCCAACACTTTGATTCAGGAAGTGCAGCTCAGCAGGAGGGGTAGACGCCCGTGAGGGTCCTTTTCTACTATGAACCTGGACTCTGAAGTGAAACGCTCATTTATCACAAAACGAAATAGTTCAACTGATTAAAAACGTATTTGGTGAAAGTGAAATAAGTCAGATTTCCCTCTTTCTGCTTTATATCTAGGTCGACTACTTCTTTATTCCCACGGAGTCTAAATCACTTTCATTCTGATGCAGCGTATGAAGCTGAGGATCATCTGAATGAAATCTGGTAGACAGATTACACCAACCCTCCTCTTCCTCCTCCTCCTCCTCCTCCTCCTCAGATTTAGTAAAATAACAGTTTTCAAGGGGTTAACTACATTCAGTCAAATAATATTCCTTTCAACTACATCAGAGAAGAAATATTTAACCTGTGTTTGATATTAAGTGTGTCCAGAAAACATCTGTGTACACGGTTTGTGTATCAGATGCACTACGTTGATGCGAGCGTCCTTGTGGTTTAGTGACACATGGATCCAGAGGCACAGTTCCCTAACCCAGGGCGGAGACTATGAATTGTAGAGCATGTAGTTTATAATCCGCTCACGCTGATTCCTAAACCCCCGAAACCTACACATCCCATTTACAGGAGAATCATGGAGAATCCTCCACCAGCCCCAGGGAGCCTGCGCTCCGCCGTATGTTCAGTTCCCTTCTGGAGGAGTAATTTGTGTAAAGGTGTTTGGATGATGCTCTCGAGAAATCGGCATGATGGATTAACGGAGGCAGAGAAATCCGGCTCATTTTAAAACCTGCGTGTGGAAACCCTGAAGGAGCACGAGACCTCTCCTGCCTCCTCACACCCGAGAGCTCAGAGCTGCACTCTGCTAATCGTCATTCAGGGTCGGGCAGTTGCGTGTGTGCTCCTGGTTCACGACACGCTGATTTGAATCTTTACCTCGCTGGGTCTGCTTCAGGGGAGCAACAGCTTTGTCCTTGTCAGCTCCTCACACCCGCTGTCCCCCCCGCCCCCCCCCCCCCCCCCCCTCCTCCTCCTCTTCTTTCTTTTTAATTCACTCCAATTATCTGCCTGCTCTTCTGTTCGGAGCTTCCCTGCAGCCGAACCCTCATTACTCACGACTTCACCCTCTGCTGTCGTTTAAGGTAAAAGTGAATTTAGCCTTTAGACATCTGGACAGCTCCTGATGGACCATGATGTTTGGTTTTATGAGAGAGAGGTAATTAAATGTGAGGTCGGCGGGGAGCACATGTGGCTTGACGGACAACTAAGTCTAAGAGATGAAGACAGGATGAGGACACACTCTGCTGTACTTCCAATTAAATTTAAATGCTAATTGGACTTCGATTATTTTTCTCTGTGAAAAAGCGACTTCATTCCCGTGTTCTATTCCTTCCTTCCTTTAGCTGATTGAGCCTGGATTCTACAGAAAACTCTGAGAAGTGATAACAGACATGGTGCAGGTCTCATGGTGCAGGTCTCATGGTGCAGGTCTCATGGTGCAGCTAAAATCCTGCCTCAACCCGCTGTTCTAGGTTCATTAAAGTATCGATGGAGGAATTGGGCGAAAGACTTGAATCACTTGCGTGTGACGGAGGGAGGAGGGGGAGAAAAGAAGCGGAAAATGAGGTTAGAAAAGAGATGCAGAGACAAACAGAGCTGGAAAAATATCATAAAAGGTCAGAAGGTTTGGAAAAGGAAGAAGAAAGAGACCAATAGAAACATGTGGGGCGATGCCAGGAGTCATTCGAGTCGGTGTCTCATCACGTTATCGATTCCCAGTATCAGCTCTGGACTCTAGCTGGTATTTCATGGGCTACTTGCTCTGTTAAATGTCAGCTGGTCTTAGTTCAAAGCCTCTGACTGAGAATAAATCCACAGAGGGAAGAGGAGAAGGAAAAAGGAGCAAGTAATTTTCTTTTTACTGCTTGATTTCCTCGATGTCGGCCACGGTCACGTGTTCCTCACCGGTTTCAACACGTTGGACATCCCGGTGAGATTCAGACGATTCTCAGCCACTGAACCCTCCATGTGAAGTCAGACTGAAACCAGAGCTTCACCCGAGTGAACTTTGCTCTGTGAAGACGCCGGTGATACCGTGAGTCAAAGAATGAACCAGGAAGCGGCTCTGCAGAATCAAACCCACGCTGTGGACGCTCAACGGCAGAAAACTCTTCACTTGTGGTTTCATAAGTCGCACAAAGTTTTAAGTGATAAACTAAAGTTATTGAGACAAAGTTTCACGATGAACTCCATTTGCCCTGTGCAGACCGCTGGGTTCACGTTGTGCAACCGGCAAGAAGCTTTGTTTCTATTGGACGAGCCAGTGTTGCCAAAACAGTACTGTCAAGAAATACCCATTAAAAAGACCTGGTTTCACATTGTGTGTTACTTCACTGCACAGACTCAAGTTGGCAAGATGAGTCAATTAAACTATTTGTTACTCAACAGGGTAGGGGTGAGGATTGGCTGCTTCTCTCACTCACATCCTTGTTCACTCAGTGACTTTGATTTTAACACTGTGAGTGAATCCTTTTAAATCTCAGGACGAGAGAGTGAATCTTGAATCCTGAATAAAGAAGAGATGGAAGAAAGAAGAGTGAGCGGAGGCTAAGATGTCCTCTGGTATTTTGTTCAGATATTGGCTTGAAGTGAATGTCAGAACACTCAATAACAGCAGTCATCAGGAGCGGCTGCTGCCCTGAGAGTGCTCATCAAACACTGACCTTTCATACTGACTGAATGTCCTGCTGTCTCTCTGTCTGTCTCACTGTCTGTCTCACTGTCTGTCTCACTGTCTGTCTCTCTGTCTGTCTCACTGTCTGTCTCACTGTCTGTCTCTCTGTCTGTCTCTCTGTCTGTCTCACTGTCTGTCTCAATGTCTGTCTCTCTGTCTGTCTCTCTGTCTGTTTCACTGTCTGTCTCTCTGTCTGTCTCTCTGTCTGTCTCACTGTCTGTCTCTCTGTCTGTCTCTCTGTCTGTCTCACTGTCTGTCTCTCTGTCTGTCTCACTGTCTGTCTCTCTGTCTGTCTCTCTGTCTGTCTCTCTGTCTGTCTCTCTGTCTGTCTCACTGTCTGTCTCTCTGTCTGTCTCTCTGTCTGTCTCACTGTCTGTCTCTCTGTCTGTCTCACTGTCTGTCTCTCTGTCTGTCTCTCTGTCTGTCTCACTGTCTGTCTGTCTGTCTCTCTGTCTGTCTCTCTGTCTGTCTCACTGTCTGTCTCTCTGTCTGTCTCACTGTCTGTCTCTCTGTCTGTCTCACTGTCTGTCTCTCTGTCTGTCTGTCTGTCTCACTGTCTTTCTCTCTGTCTGTCTCACTGTCTGTCTCTCTGTCTGTCTCTCTGTCTGTCTCACTGTCTGTCTGTCTGTCTCTCTGTCTGTCTCTTTGTCTGTCTCACTGTCTGTCTCTCTGTCTGTTTCACTGTCTGTCTCTCTGTCTGTCTCACTGTCTGTCTCTCTGTCTGTCTTACTGTCTGTCTCTCTGTCTGTCTCACTGTCTGTCTCTCTGTCTGTCTTACTGTCTGTCTCTCTGTCTGTCTCACTGTCTGTCTCTCTGTCTGTCTCACTGTCTGTCTCACTGTCTGTCTCACTGTCTGTCTCACTGTCTGTCTCTCTGTCTGTCTCACTGTCTGTCCTGAACATGTCTCAGATCAGGTCTCAGTGACTCAGAGGAGATTTCATTAGAGAAAGTCATAAAAAGCTGCTGGACTGTCCAAAGAGCACCTGAAGAGAAGGTGACAACACACACAAACGTCCACACACACACACACACACACACAAGGATTGTAAAGTGTGCGTCCAGAGAAGCTCTCAGACGCACACACAGAAACACAGCAGTCTTAAAACGGGATATAAACATCTGGAAAGAGTCGCGGCTTGAAAGCAAAGTTGGTCGGAGATTTAACGAGGGCCAGAAAAGACGAGAGCGGGACAACGAGGCAGGTGGTGAAACAAACTGGGAGAGGAAGGATTGTTATTTAAATCATTTAAAAAGAGCTCTCTACGATATAACAAGTCAATAAGTCATTACCTCACACGCTGTTATGCTCATTCTGCTCGTCTGTGTCAATGGGTTTCACCTCTTTTCCTTCTTCCCTGAAGGGAAACAGCAAAATCAATCAAATAAACTCTGTAGGTGCCGGACCTGCAGGGGGCGCTACAGATAAAACACTGCTCTGACAGTAGAGAAGCTACTGCTCAGATTGAGACAATAACGAAACCAGTGCACCCATTAAAAATGAGACCATCACAGATTTACGTTTTTTAGTTGTGAGGTTTTCAAACATCTTCAGTGTCTCGTCCGAGGACATCAGGGACTGGAGGAGACGGGGATCAAACCCCCGACCTTCTGTTTACTGAACAACCTTCTGTCTTCTGCTCCCAACCTTTTAAATAGAGGAGGAAGATGGAGGAAGACGAGGATGAACACAGGACACAGAAACCAGATCTGCTCCTGAATATGTGATCACCAATCTGAGTTCTAACCGGTATTGAACCACAAAGTCAATAGATCCTGGTAAACATCATCAGCAGAGGATTTCCTCAGGTAACGATTGACAGAAACATGTTGCTCCTAGAGACATTTACATTTTAGTTTGTTCACGTTTCTCTTAAAAACGTAAGATCAGCCTCAGCAGTTCATCACATATCAAACCGATATTAAACATGATCTCTCTCTCACCCGTGAAACACGCAGCCGATCGTCTCACGCGTTATTTAACTCGTACCAACATTTTTTTACGACGTAACATCCTCAACAATTTACCGAGTCATTACCGCCGGCTGCTGGAGCTCATGTTCTCATCAAGTCTGAGGCTGAAGCTGCTTCATGAGCTCAACAGTAAAACACTGGAGCCGGTGACAGGAGCTCAGACTTCAACAAACCTCCATGTGCATCAGAGTGTTTATATAATCTGACTTTTGTGTTTCAACATAAATATCCACAGAAGATTCAATGAGGCTCAGCTGATTGATCATTTATTTGTTCTACCACCACTTCAGTTTTTACTGGAATTCAGTTTGTTCACTGGGAACGTTTGGAATCTCCAGCTTCCCCCGACCGACAGCTCTCTCTCTTCCACCTCGACAGAAAATTCAATAAAGACTTTATTAATGCTGAAGATTAAAAGTGACCTCGGGTCCTGTAAACCCGTCGTAACGTCAGAGAGACGCGGGGGAACAGCGGGAATCCTCCGGCAGAGCCAGCTGGAGTCCCCGGCTCCAATAACCTTAATGGTGGATTCTGTTTGAGCAGCATCGATACGAGCGGAGGGCATGAAGGTCACACATGTGCACGTTCTTCACTGCAGCAGCTCAGTGGTGACAGAGGAAACCGTTACCTGCATGTGTTGAGGGATTAAACAGCCAGAGATAAGAACAGGAGGGGAAACACAAATTCTACACAATCGTGACACGTTCTCCGAGATGCTTCCGATCAACCTACGAGACAAATACCTTGAGAGGAACCTGTCCAGACTCCTGAGCTTCAGTGTCGTCTCCCTCTACTGCAGACGTTTGACTTTTTAACTTTGCAGAACTTTTACGTGAAAAGAAAAATCTCTAAAAACACACTAGAGCAGAGAACCTCTACAAAATAAAACATCATGTCTCGTCTTAAGACAAAGACTAACAGCGAATATCGATCCGATTTACTGCTCTTCGTGTGAATTCAAAATATAAATCGATCCAGTCATCCATCATCTGTGCCACTTATCCTCTGAGGGTCGTGGGGGGGGGGGGGGCTGGGACAGGTTGGCAGTTCAAAGACTCACATCATCCTCGCTCACATTCACGCCCATCGGCAATTTAGAGGCATCAGTCAGAGAGGAACCCGGAGAAAACATGCAAACTCCACACAGAGAGAGAGACTGGAGGACCCGCGGGTTTGAATCCCTCCTGCTGGGAGGCGACAGAGCGAGCCGCTGCACCACAGAGATCAATAAGATATATGTGCATAGTATAAGTGTGTGTGTGTCTGTGTGTGTCCACATTCCCATTCCTGACAAATGCCCGGGTCTATTGTATCCACATGAGGTTATGCAACAGTCTATCAGGAGGAAATAAGGTGCATAAATCAGCTCTGTGCAATGTGCTAGTGTGTGTGTGTGTGTAGTGGTGTGTGTATGTGTGTGTGTGTAGTGGTGTGTAGATTTATGAGTGTGAATGTTTGCATGGATATTTGTCGGTATAAGCCTGGATATGTGCAAATGGATTAATTCTGTTTGTGTGCGTCTTTGCAGGTTTGTTTTCATTTTGTGTTCAGCGATTTTATGTTGGCATCTTTCTTCTGTCAGTTTAGCGCGTGTGTGTGCACGTGCACGTGCGCGAGTCCATGCCTTTTTATTGCAGAGCCATAATCCCGGTTGTGTCGGGCAAACAGTTCCTGGCACAGTGGCAGAGCGGAGTTGATAAACGAACTTGACCTCAGAGTCCACAGATAATATTCTGAACCATTTATCTGCTTTCTGGAGAGATTAGACGCTGAATTCTGCTGAGAGCTGGAAACTTGGAACAATAAAAAGTTGAACTCATTATCACAGACTTTTCATAATGAGACTAAAAAATAAAAATACATGAAATACAATAGTTTAAAATATGAAATTACACAGTTATTAATCATTTCAAGTTAAAAAACAGGTTTCCTTTGTTTTTGTGCCACGTTTATAAAAACGGATTCATAGTTTTACATTAACAGTGGAAGTAGTGAGCCGCGGAGCTTCATTAACCAACTCAGCAGTTTCTCTCTACAGAGCTTCACCACTTTTCAGCTCATTGTTTTGGTTCCTCAGCTCGGAGCGTTCCCTCACATGTTCGCTCTGTGGTGCTCAGCTGGTGTCAGAGCTGCCTGCAGACCAAACCAGTCACCTTGAATCTATTAAAACTGCACCAAATTCATAGGAATCATAAGAGTTTAATTCACTGAAAGGGCCCCCGTCCTCCTGAATGTGGAAAAACTACTTTCCCCACAACATGTATGACTTTACATGTCTCCTACAGATTTATTTTTACTCCCATATCAGGTTTTTGTGCATCGAGTTGAGAGGAATTGAATCCTTATACATTAGTTTGAGTCCCTGCTCAAACAAAATGAGTCTGTCGTGCCCGAAACTGAACGGATCCAGATTTCTGAGGGAACCAGGCGGCGCAGCGGGGCCTCGCTCGGCTAAAAATAGGATTCATTACCTCGGCTCATTGCCAGTGCTAAGACTGGACGGGCAGGCCGACTCATTCCAGCGGGTCAGTAATGAGATACAGCTCACCGGGTGTTCAAATCAAACACACACTGGGCGACGTGCAGCTCAGACGTGTCAGGGTGCAACTCTCCACTCTGACAAACTCTGCTTTACAAAGAGGCAGAAATATCAAGCAGGATAATGAGAAGGATAAAACGATAAATAATAAAACATTGTGTATAACAGGAGCCCGTTCCCAGAAGCACACAAACATTTCTGTCATTTTCAGGAAACCCTGCAGCTCTATTTTTATCTTATGGTCCCGTCGCTGGTTTGACTTTTATGTGCTCGCAGCGGAGCAGGATGACGGCTGGCAGATGTTGTTAGTGTCACTCACAGTGTGTTGACATGTTCCCCACTCTCACAGTGAGTGAGGAGGAAATAACATCATCGGTTCCCTCGTCTGTTCTGGAGGCGGAAGCTTGAGACTCTGAGACAGAAAACTCCTGATTCTGCTCCAGTGTTACGCCTTTAACACTTCTGATTTGTATTGATGAGACTTTTTAGGATTTCTGATGTGTTGTGGATCTTTTGTTGACCTTTGTGTTACTGACTCTATCCTTGTTCTCTTCCTCTTGTTTGTGTCTTTGCTGTTTGCTCTACAGTTCAGTACTTTCTGCTTTATTTTGTAAACTGGATCTTTTCTGATTCTCCAGAGGAGGAATGAGGCCATAACAAAGAATTTTCTTCTTCCCAACTTGAACAAAACTTATAATTACAAAATCCTTTATTGACAGACACATAATTCATGTCAGCGACACCCGATCAATACCTCAAGGTCCATGTGCATTTATCGAGTGTGTTTTTCTACAACCTCTGTTTCCTCCAAACACTAATCACTCAGTATTAACTGTGTTTTTTCCCTTGACTGCTAAATGAACATAGTCACTATAAATAATTAACCACATCCTCCTTGTGTAAGAGCTTAGAGCCGTAAAGAGCCACTTCAACACAAACAACAGGTCATATATTCAATTTAACAATTCATTAAATGGGTTTTGTATAAACGCTGCAGCAAAATGCACGGCCGTTTCTTCTCCTGCCTTTTACAGAAAGGTTTTCAGACGACGCAGGCACTCGAGGAGCGCTTGATTTATTGTACCAGACACTCCAGCAGCAACACAAGTGTGCATCAGGTGCACTTGATCGAACTTGTCAGGTGAACGTCTCTTCAGCCGGAGCTCGTCGGGCTAAAAGCGAAGCGCGGAGGTGACGGGGTCGAGTCCCTTCATGTAGTCGAGACGTTCTGCTTCACCGAGGATACCAATCCTGCGTTTTCCTAAAGGTCACGTCCCAGGAAATCCACTTGTTCTCCAGATTATACAAGTTGTATGAACCTTAGAGCTGCAGTGTTTAAAACCTATTAATATGCAATGTTGTTGCTTTTAAAAGGGAATTATACTACATCATATTCAAATGAATTTAATGCATTAAATACTAACCGGGTTTTTTTGTTTTCATTCTCATTTTCAGACTCGACCTTGTTCCTGAGGCGCTTTATTAAAAACGAGTTTTGCTCTTTAAGAAATATCAAAAACAACAAATAAATCAAAACAAGACTTCAAGGGCCTCGTCACTGGGGGATAATAAACTCTAATTTTAGAAAGTAAAAGCTTCACAGGATGAAAATAACAAAGGAAGTCGCCTCTGTTCAGTCCCTCGTCGATAATGATTCAAATCTCAGAACATAAAAGCCATCACGTCTGTGTTTATCACCACAGTGGCTCTCTGGTCGCTGCTCAATCACAAGATTAATGTGAGGTTTGCTGATGGGCTAGCGGATGACCGAAAGCTCTCTCAGGGAGCAGTGCATGATGGGAATATGAGAACCACTTCCTGGTAAATCATCTCCTTTTGGAGCTCTGCTCAAAATAAGCCCTCCCGCTGTGAAGGAACGAGGGCTGCCGACCAGGGGGGGGGGGGGGGGGGGGGGTATCCACCGCTGGATGTTGTTATCCAAAAACCCGGCTGAAATACTGAGGCTATTAAATCTGTGTTTGCTTTGAATAAATCTACGACTTCTGACGGGAAACCGAGCGCGGAGAGAACGGAGGAGAAGCCGAGCATCAATCCAGATTCGACGCGGTCACGTTCTCGGCTCCAGGAATAAGAAACTGTGGAAGATCTGGATTTCTAAGTGGATGGGTTTTCGGTCGGTTGGTTTTATGAGCTCATGCTGAGAAAACACTTCTGTAGTTTAATGTCGTAAACGTACTTTTTTCCAGGCTTTTCAGAGTCAATTGGTTTCATCGGTGAAGCAAATCTGGTTTTATTGTCAAATGTAGAAAAACAGTGTCTTGTTGCACCACAGTCTATTAATGTCAAATTAACATCTGATCTACAAGTAATAAATCCATGTTCAAACTAATAAACAGCACTTTAATAGAATAGTCAAATGTGAGCCTCAGAAATGCTTTTATATTTGCAGATTTCATAACTAGAGTAGTGAGTAGTTGTAACGCAAAAATGCTTTTTTGTTGTTTATAGACAAGTTTATGATTAAACTATAAAAACACAATTCCGATTACTTATGATAAGCTTCTGATTCCAACATCTTAGATCAAAAGAAATGTTTCCTGTTCACCTATTCGCTTCCTGTGGCAAAGCAAATCAGGATCGTGGCTTCGAGCTCAGTTCAGACCCGGCTTAGCGGTTGTCCTCTGACCAGAAGGTTGACGGTTCAATCCCAGTCTTCCCCATTCTGCATTCCGAAGTGTCCTTGGGCAAAATACCAAACCCCATAGCTGCTCATACTGTAAGTGCTGCACGTAGATGCACTGTGCGATTGTGTGTGTGAATGAGTGAGTTTAAAAATAAAGACCATAGACCTCTGAACTTTGACCTGGCCTGCAGTGGGAGCCTGAGGATCTTGAGATTGACTCCATGAGGCCGAGCTGTGATTTCAGTCGGTACGTTTCCTGCAGAGAGAAACTTCCCGAGGTCCGGCTGGTGCCATCTCATCCTGCTGTTACCGGCTGCACACTCAGCCTGCCAGGATAAACCGATGACTTCTCACCAACCTCACAACCGAGGGTAAACACTGCGAGACGGGGCGTCCGTGCACTCGTGTTCGAGTCCTGGAATGTGCCCTCTCGCTCTCCCGCTCTCCCTCTCTCTCTCTCTCTCTCTCTCTCCCTTTCTCCAGCAGAGAGTTTGTTGTGGGTGGGAAGCGTCCACCCTCCTCTCAAATGGAGCGGAAGTCCAGCCAGTGCATCCAGTGCACATGGACGACCCTCCCAGGCAAAGTGCACTGGTGCTGCACACAACTCAAACGCCAAGCATCCATCTTTTCCTTACTCTCCATCATCCTTTCCTCTCAGCTCTTAACCTCTGCTCTCTCTCCTCCTACTAGTCCTCATTTCATTTCATGCCGAACTCTCTGCAAGCACTCTTTTCTCTGCTTTTTAATTTCTCTTCTGTCTGCAGTGAGCACCGACGCTCGTTTCCAGTCGAGCCGAACAAAGAGGTCAAAGAGAAACAAAGAGAGAAACAAAGGAGACAAGCAATCAGCAGAGCCATCAGGTCATCTGTGATAAAACTGCGCCCAGATTCCACAACTGAGCTGCAATAAATCGTTTTTATAGGCACATAAAAAAAAGGATTTAGCAAGAAGCAAATATCCAATTTCAAAACCATAGACCATACATCTTCTCATTGTAGAAGATGAAATGTGTTTGAAAAACATCTGGTTCTTCGATAAAATAGTCAAAAGTTAAAGGTCAATGGAAAATTAATGGAAAATAAGAATCTAGAGGATTACATGTAGTAAGTAAAGATGGAGGACACGTCTCCAGGTCGAATGTGTCCTGGATTCAAACGGCGCCATCTTGGGTGTTTTGGAGTCAAAGTCTGAACGGTGGCAACCAAGGTACAGTCATGCTTACACATGTGAGTGTGTGTGTGTGTGTGTGTGTGTGTGTGTGTGTCTGTCTGTCTGTCTGGGTATCTGTCTGTCTGTCTCCAGGGAGCTTGTTCAGGTGTCTGGAGTTATGAGCTGGTATCTGATGAGCCACACCCACCTGCACTTATCCACACAGCCCTTCAGACCGAGGTCAACACTTTCCCCCGGAGCGGAGACACTCAGTTAAATTCCTAACCAGCAGAATGATTGTGGTCATTTGTATGTCGGGCTCCAACGTCTTTAAAACGACTTATTTCCAAAACACAGCCTGAGGATATAGTGACGATAATGACGACTGGAATATATCTAGATCACTGCAAATCGTTATTCACCGGGCTCCAGAAATCACTCAACCGACTTTGAACTTGAAAGTATTTGAAATCGTATTCCCTCTTAAATCACTGAATGTCTGTGCGTCACCGAGCAGACGTCAACCTTCAAACCTCTGCTGGTTCTGTTGGATCAGTTCACCAGACGTTACTCCAGTGGGTCGGGCTTCTACTGTGAGAGCTCCACCAATATTTAAAAAAGCATTCTTAAAATTCATAAAACCTTTAATCAGATGTTATATCCTTTGTCTCCTGCATCTACTTGTTCCAATGTGTAATCAAACTGTATGTTTTTATGTCAGTGAAGCGCTTTGTTAACCTGTTTTTAATTTTTTTTAATTTATTTATGAATATCGTTTATGAAATTGCTTCTTAGTGTTTTGATAACAGCGCCACCATCAGGCCAGTTAGTCTCTTGTTTCTCGGGAAGCGTTTTATTTCCTGTTTCAGGGCCAAGATTCATGTTTCTGTCTCGTTCGAGGCCTGAACCCAAATATCAATATTCTGACCTCAGGCTCAAACTCAAAGTTTCACAGCCAGACATGATATGAGATGATAAAAACACATAAAAACACAAACTACTCTAATCAGACTGTGTTGAAATATCAGCATCTTATTCCTCCTGCTGCGTGTGAAGCCTCTTCTCCTGCCTCTCGCCTGTCGCCTCTCTGCCCACCTCTCAGCCGTCTTCACACAGACACAGGAAAGCAAATGTTTGGAAAGGAGCAGAGCACTGGATGCCAGGTGGCACAGCACAGAGTGTGTGTCTGTGCACCGTGCCAGCTCCGCCTGCCGGCCTCTCCAAACCTGGAGTTTGGCAAATGTTCCTCCTGCATGCAGCTGGAAAGGGTTCGTATCTAATCTTCTCCTCGACAGAAGGTTCCTACGACTGATTCACACATTAACAGCTGAGATGTTACGTCTGCAGTGGAAACACACGGCTCGAATTCCTCCATTTATTGTGGAATTCCACTTAATTCTGGTGGTGAAAAACATTTAAAGAGCCAAAAGTGTTTTAAATGTCAAATTTTATGAATTTACATTTTACAAATTGTTTTTAATTCAGTCCAAAATCCAAATTTTCCATTTTATACAGAAAACGGGCATAAAAATAACCATTCACTGCACCATCAGTTAATTCAAAGCAAATTATTTGCAGAATATTTTACTTTCTAAAACATTATTACTGGAAAATCCCAGAGCATGACCAATTTATCGGTTGGCTGTTAAAGTTTGACCAGTATGAACCTTTCACATACGTGTGAGAACTTCTATTTAAAGTTGGTATCTGTATGGGAAATGTTTAACTTCTTCATTTAGGACCAAGAACTCCACATCCGTCCTTTAAAGGATAAACGACCTGGGCAATGTAAAAGTTCCTATCAGACTTTTTGCAGCATGAGGTGTAAGATAATAAATATTCAATACAAGGGGTGGGAGGCAATAAGCTGTTCTGTGAAAGTGCTTTGAGTCATCAAGACGAGAGAAGTGCGATGTAAATACAGACCAGTTCTCTTAAGTTTTGTTTCTTTAGTGATATTTCAGGTTTTGGAGGTGGTAGTTTCCCAGATGGTCGATTTAACACTTCAGTCCTGAGAACAAAGCTCTTCTCAAAGCATCACGTTCACCCACTCACACAGGAACATGAATGTGCTGCTGGAGTCGAAGCTCTGACCTGCACATGAAGAGCAGCTCTGAGGATCCAACCTGTGTATTGAACAGGTTTTAATGGGAAAGAGCTGGACGTGGTTCTCTGAGTGACTGGCCACATTCAGACAAGGATATTTAAACATATTGATTTAGATGTTTTCATATTGAACATCTGGCTCAAAGTGGAACAGCTTGGAAAATCATATCTTTGATTTGAGGATCAATAAATGGTTCTGAAAACTGACGGGAACATTTTAGACTTTTCATCTTATTTAACTTCTTGGATGTATAAACAGGAACAACTGGAACCTGCTCCTCAGCGTGGAGGAGGTGGACACGCGATCAACCTCATCAACAACACCTTCTGATATCTAGAACTAATCTGAGGCTGCTAAATCCATTTTTTGTTGTTAACATGCCACAGTCGTACAGATCCTCCACACACACACACACACACTCACACACACACACACAAACACACACAAACACACACACACACACACACACACACAAACACACTCGTCTCCAGCCCGTGGAGTGTGTTTACTCTGCAGAGCCGTCTTATCACTCGCTCTCATCTCGTTTCCTCCACTGTGGTCAACAGATAATCCAAAACTGCACAAGCTGCATCTGAATCTGCAGCTTCTTCCACCACAGTCATAAAAGAACAAAATATTAAGATTCAAATAATGTCTCCTGAGTATCTTATCAGCATAAACTATGATTTATCATATTATTTAACACATTTTCTTCCACGATCAGTTCAATAATTCAATAATTTAGTGTCTCACAGATATTACATTTACAGTGTCCCAATTAGCAAACAGCAAAGATAATTACCTATTTTCTATTAACGTAATGAGGAAACTCTAATTCACGTATTTGGTTTTATTACCTCTAATGTAGGACGGGGGAGGGGGGGGGGGTGTCATCTAATCAAAACCACTATCTTTCCCTGACATTAACCAAAGTGCTTTTGTTGCTTCAATCACAAAAGAGACAGAAGAAATTTAACGTTTCAATCGCTGGAAAAACAAAAGTTGTCTCTGAAAATAATCCAGCCGCCGATTTCTCCGTATCACGTTCTCCACCACGAGAACCTCACTGGGGAAGTTTAGTTCTGCACTGAACCTCCTGACGTTATCTATAGGTTTCTCAGGACATTCTCCAGAGCTGCTCCCTGCTCTCTGTGGGGAAAGTGTCAGAGTCCATGTGAGAATACAGATGAAGTCTTGAGAGCTGGGTCTGAACAAATGAAAGTGAATTGAACGTCCTGCCTCCTGCTGCTCGACCCAGACGCCAGACGAACTCTACAGGCACATGTCTCTGTTGTTGAGAACCAACCTGACACAGACAATCTCCTGCTGCGTCCTTCATATGTGGAGAGAAGACGTGACAGTCCACACATTTCCCAGAGTTCATGTCTGAAACCGGCTCGGATTTAACAAGAGTTCACGAGGAAACAGAGAAGGTTGTTTTAAAGGTCTCCTCCAGGGTCAGAGTCACAGATGATCGGCTCTTCAGGGGAAAACATCTAAATCTGTCTTATATTAAGTTTAAAAATATATATTAGAATGAGTTCAAACTAAGAGAGGTGCATGTTTAGAGGATCTGTTCTGTTCCTCGGCTTCACGCTGCCTCACTAAGAGCCTCGGCGATCTGCGCTGGTTAAACCCGTCTGCTGTAAACAGAACTTAAGGAGGCATTTCAACACCTACTAGAGTTTCACACTGAAACTCCTGCCTGCACCGCTGAAGAGCCAACAGCCAGATCCCAGATCAGCAGCTCCGCGTCGGACTCACCGTCCCTCGTCTTGTCTGGATAAAAATAGAAGAACTCAGACACGACGTGGACCGGCTCGTTTCTCCCTCATGTGCTCGTCCACGAATCTGCACCGGTCGGACGCGGAGGAAAAATAAACAGTGCCGAGCTCGGTGCTTGACTCCCGGCCTCTTTAGAGCGTCTGGGTAAACAGTTGGTCCAGTAGAGACCAAATATGTCCAACAGGGCTGCGGGACACACGGCCCCTCTGCAGCTCCACCACGAGAGCTCCTTTAAATTAACCTTACAGTCAAAACCTGTTGATTGAGTGACCTGATGGCCTCACGCAGCGTGAAGCTCACACCAAACCTCACATTTCTTTAACCGTCTTTTGATCATTTTCTTAATCGCCTTTTATTTGTGTCATCTGTGTCATCTGTGTGTGTGTGTGTGTGTGTGTTCAGGTGTGCAGCCTTCAGAACAATGCACATGCACCCCTCAGTCCCTTTGAAGTCAGCTTTCATGTAGAGCATCTGAAACATAAAGTGATATTTTATTTGGCCGAGGGCTTCTCAACACACACACACACACACGTGCACACACACACGTGCACACACACACGCACACACACACACACACACACACACACACACACACACACTTTCGTACATCTGAGACGTTTACTCATCTAACTCTAAATTGGAGAAACGGGCGGCTCGTCTGATCGGCTTCTCACTCGACAGATGTGAGGCTGAGAGTTCAGTTCATGAATTCAGGAGAAGAGAACCTGTGTCCTGCTTCCCTCTGAGGCTGCGTTTGAAGATGGATGGTGTCACATCGGTGCAACTGTCCCACTTCAGAGGCTCCTTAAACTGCAGCTTCCATAAACCAGAGTGATGGAGAATCAAACCAAGATTAATATCTGTGACGAAGCTAACCAGCTAGCTGGAAAGTCCACCAAGGCTCAAATGATGCAAGATGCAACCGTTTCTTGATATATTGGATTTCTCATATTGAGGCTGTAGTGACCTGGACCACAAGTGTGACTCCAGGGTTCAGTTATATGGTGAAATACAAAAATAATATATTTTGATATTGAATTATCCTTAAATGAGCAAACAGGTGAAGAATGTTCTCTGTGCAAACTTCTGTTTTCTACTTTGACAAAAAAATATCACTTGCATCTTCAAAAATATCTAAATTGATGTGGTAACATTGCTTATTTCCTAGAACACTTATTATAAAAGAGAAAGTGTTCAACTATTAATGAATTTATTAAAGAAGCAGATCATCTGAGTTTTAAAAAATGTGAAATTAATTTGTTTTAAAAAAGGGGATTATGTTGTTAAAAAAATGTCTTTCTATAATAAGAATCACATTTTCTTTAAAGAATATTAAGGAAAATGTTTTCAGTTGCCATCCAGGTTCCTCAGTGACAATATGCAGATAATATTTAAGAGAAATGTCTGCAATGGTTCTGGATTCTTGTGTGTTGTAGATTAATAACATTTTATTCGTATCAGCTCTGAATTTCTCCTCCTGCAGCAGTTTCCATTTCCGTGCTTCTTATTTGATATATTTTATCACCTTCATGTTCTTCTCCATTCTGCTCTGCTTGGCTCTTGGCTCTGATATTAGCAGCTTGTTAAAGAGTTCCTCTGCTCCTCTGGGTGAACATCTCTGAAATGGAGTGGGGATCATGGGTCGTTGCTCAGGTCGACTCACCGTGAAATATTTACTGACTTTATGAAACACGGCAGAGTCTCGGGTCCTCAGCGTTTCTAGCTCCCGGCATTAAAGAACATTTAACCTTTCCAGAAAGAGGAAGACGAGTAAAAGGAGTTGAGGGTTGTGACCGTTTTAAGTAACTTTACATAATAAATTGAGGATAAAAGCTTCAGCAGAATGGATAAAATGTGAACGTGAGTGGGGAGACAGCAGCAAAATGAAAATATGTTTTTATTAATAAGGAGGATGAGGTCAGCTGCAGCAGCAGTTTGGTTTCCACAAACACAAAGGCTGAGCTCTCTACTGTGTGACATTAAATCAATTTTTTTTGGAACAACAAAATGTCCGTCGCAATTTCCGAGCCGTATGAATAATTTATTTTTACGTGATCTAGCGTCTATAACCCTAAATAATTAAAGATAAACTCTGATCTCTCAAATATTTAGAAACATGGAACTACGGAATGTTGCATTTTTAAGTCACTCAGACAATTATTGGATTCCCCAAATGGCTGATGTGAGTTAATTAAATAATTCATTCAATATATTTGAGAAGATTTTTAACCCGAAAACAATATGTGGGTCATGAAATGCAGATGCTCTCTGTGAAAGATAATTTTGAATTCTTAAGGCGAGAAACAGCAGATACCTGGACACACATGTTCTCGACCTTCGCAGACGACACAGATAGTTTGAACCAAACAACAGCACAATCAAATTACAATATTCAAAAGAGGCGGTTTGACCTGATTAAAACTCTTTTGCACAATCAACAGCAAAAAGCCCCTCAGCAGATTCTTTCCACAGGAAAATCCTTTGGACACAGAGCGAGATACAGGGAGGAGCTGACACGAGGAGCCGAGGAGAAGAGTTCCCCGTGTTTCAGCTTGAAGAAAGCGCCTGAGTCTCATTGGAGGTGACGGCCGACTCCACCAGCCTCCAGTCCGCATGCATAAATTATGAGGGAACATTTGCTTTCTCACTTTTTTGGGAACGTAGCAGACGAGCAGGAGGTTTCAACGAGGAGCCGATGAAATACCTTCTACTGCCTTTAAGGAACGTTTGTGTAAGTGTATAGAATCTGTGTGTTGGAGTTTGATGTAAACTGCTTCACAGAGGTGGAGGGTTAATTCAGTGTCAGAGGAGGAAATGAAAACATTTAGGAAACAAGATCCAATTAATCTACATTTGAAAGTCATTTTAGAAGTTCAGGTCTGCTGGATTCAATATCACAGGCTGCTGGAGACGCACGCACACACACACACACACACACACACACGCACACACACACACGCACACACACACACACACACTACAAATGACACAAGCATATTTACGTTAATAGAAATTATCTTGAAAAAACTTTATGTTGAATCAGTGGGACGGTCCAGGCCAAGACTCCAGGTCAAACGTTTCTCCACAGAAAACACAAACCTTTGGAAGGTGAATAAGGTCCAGGCGACATTTTGACTCATATCTAATAACAGATATCTGAATATGAATTTAGATCACTTAAAAAGCTGAAAGCCGATGCGTCTCGGTCAGTGCGTTCAAACCTGCTCTAACGTGATGGTCAAACCTGGACCAAAAACCATGAACCATATTCACAGTGTGAAGAAAACACCTGGAAATATTCACACCTCCGTATATTTCCATGTTTCCACGATTTCTATCCATCCTCACTCTCACATCTCTTTGTTTTCAGATGGTGCAGATAACTCGGTTTTCCTGCACCAGCCACAAAGCAGCTCACACTTTATACATTCACCCGATATTCAAAGTGCATGTTTATGCTTCAGGCCATTTTATTTTGCCAGTTTATGAGCACTTTGTATGGAGCTCTGTTCTTATCGACACACACACACAGATAAATACATATCGACACACTCACAGCAGCAGCAGCAGAATCTATTAGAAACCAAAAAGCCATCCACTAATGGAGTTCTAACATTTCATAACACGCTGTCAGGAAACGTCCCTGCTTTGTTTTTGGCTGAATGAAGTCGTTCCTGCTCCGTGCTCTCTGACGTACGGCCTGAGGTCAAACACCCAAAATAAAACCTCTCTCTCTCCTTTTTATCTGCTCTTTCACTCTCGTCTCAGCCGTCGCTCTCTCTCTCTTTTATTCCTCTCTCTCTGCTTCTTAGTGACTCTTCCTCTTCTCTTTAACTGGCCCCACAAAGTCTTTTTTTATCATCCACCTACTCTCTTTGCTTTCTCCGGTCGTCTCTTAAGTGAACAGGTCATGACAGTAATTGTCAGCTCGCGCACAATAAAAGACTCACAGCAACCGATGAGCAATTGTGCACAAGGACACAGACAATACACTTCCAACAGGGAGTCACCTTTTTATCCTGTTTGTTTCCTTGTTGCTTCAATCGTCAACAGGATTAAACAAATCTACACAAAACGAGATTTCTGAGATGTTGTGAGTTAAGAATCTCCTGCTTGTGAATGATGCAAGTGACTGACACTAAGGGAACAGTGGTGTCCTCTCTTAAAAATTAAAGACACATTTGGTCTCCTCTATTCTTTCTTTTCACCCTCCTCACTTTTTGGAGACACTCCTCTTCCTCCCACACTGCCCCCCCCCCCCCGTGAAGGACGGCGAGGGCTCGGAGCCTCGGAGTGTTTAGCCGAAGCTGCGTTCAGGAGCAGCTCTGACGGCGGAGCGTGTCAAGGACTGGAGGTAATTACCTCAACTGGCACAACAGCCCGAGAGGATCGGGGAGAGTTCCACCTCATCCCGGCGCAGCTGAGGAATATGCAAATCACCTCTTCTGCTCATGTTTTAGAATAATGTGTGTGTGTGTTTCTCTCGATACAGAAAACGACTGCAGGTGTGGTCGAGCTCTGCAGGTTCAGCCTTTAACTTCAGGCATCTTCCACATCTCACATGGAACCGACTTATTAAAACAATAAATTCTTAGATAAATAATAAATGTTTATATTAAAATGAATAATGCAGCGTAGCACCTCACACACGGCGATGTCACTGTGACAGATGTGAGGGCTACAGCGAGAGAGAGAGAGAGAGAGGGGTCAGGGGTAGAGATAGTGACTTTTGATCCTCAACAGTGTGTGCAAGTGTGTGTGTGTGTGTGTGTGTCCGTCCATGTCAACCAAACAAATGGCATTATATTCCTTCATTGACTTTATTATGAAAAGGACAGCTCCCAAAAGTGAAAACAAAGCATCTTGATCTCCCCCTGGTGGCTTGACTGCAGCATTTGTCAAAAAACCTGCCTCCTCCATGTTAGCAGATGGGACATGGGCCAAGAGAAAAAGTCAAACAGACCTCAATCACATTGACAGTTTCATACACTGATGTTCATAAGTTCATGTTTCTGATAAGTTTGATTAAATTGATGGTATAACAACCAGATGACATGATTGACAGCTGAGACTGACACGTGATTGGTCGACCTTGATACCACAGCTCCACGATCACTACAGCACGATCTCTGGCACCAAAATTACAAGAAAATAATTTAAAGCGATATTTGGGCTTCACTTTTGGATAGTGGGAGGGAAAGGAGACACAGCGTCCGTCTTTATTTACACTCTATGGTTTATTCACTGTTTTTACAACAGCAGAAGGTAACGAGCGTCTTTTATTTCTAATTTGATATTCATCCTATTATACTTTATATTTGGCCTCACGTGTATGTGGGCGTGTGACAGATGCAGCTACTGACCCAAACTGCTGGAGTTACATAAGCTCAATTAGATCACTCTGCACAGTGTGAGTGTTTGTGTGTGTGTGGGGGGTGAGAGAGAGAGAAAGAGAGAGAGAGGCTCATTGTGAAGTGAAAACTACTTCTACTTTTCTCTTTATTTATAACGTCAGTAAACATTTTCCTGAAGAGTTTATGTCTCAATCTTTGAGGCAGGATTCAAAAAGGGAAATGCTCCAGTGCCGAGATAAAAAAAAAAAATTGCAAAAGTGGCAGTAACCGTGGATCAAACTGACACATTTGTATTGTGCATCGACTCAGAGAGACTCCTGAATGAGCACATTTCTTTGACCATCATGAAAAGCATTCATTTAGCTGCTACACAACCGCTGACAGAAGCTGACACAAGGGAGGGAAACACATCTCTGGTGTCTGATGCACACAAACACACACTTCCTCCGCCCAGAGAGAACCTAATGACGTGTCAGACTGAATAATGAAGGGTAATTAAGACAAAGCAAACGGGCCACATCCAAACACACAATGTCAGCGCTTTGTAATCGGTCCTTAAACCCACTCAATCGTTCCATATCCGTGCGTGACAAAGTGAAACTAATGGATGAAGCAGAGGAAACAAAATGACGCTGACGTCTTCACGTTTCCCTGCAAGATAGAAACGACACACTGCTGCTTTAATGGACTCAATTCTGCTCAGTAACTAAATAAGCTTCATATTTGCATATACGTTTAATTAACTTGTATAGGACATATTGTTATGGGTTTTCTCCTGACACTGAGAGTGGGGAATGACCTCAGGAAGAATCCATTAAACTTTAGTGTGGAGCCAACAGAGTTTCTCGCAGAATTAATTCAACCTGTTGGAATCGATGGGGGGGGGGGGGTCCAGACCCACACCAAAATGTTATTAGTTCTTTCTTTGCCCATGTTCCATCATTCCAATCAGTAGCCATTAGTATGTCCTTCAATGGATAACTTTCTGAGCCATGTTTCAACAAACTCATCAATGACAGAATCATTTTATTTGACACATGTATTGATTCTTTACATACAAACACAGGAAGTGGCTCTAAGTGCAGCTCAGGCTCACGCATTGAACCACACGATGTTAAAGAGGACAAACTGCACACAAGTGTAAAAAGCACATCGCACTAAAGATATAAAGAGAGACGGAGATAAACACCATCCCAAAAAAAACAGCGCTCTCACAAGACATATTACTCATAATCAGCCAACCCACGGGTTGGAGAAGCTTTCAGCTGATTTCTCCTCAGTGTTTTGTTGGGTTGATCTGATCCTCTGAAAGAAAACGACTTTCTATAGGACACAAGTTCCAACGGCCCGATGAAACGCTGCCGGCACAGCAGGAGACGACGGGGGGTCGGGGGAGTAAACAAGTGAGATGAGCAGCCTGCAAACTAAGAGACCGGCACATTGTTTTTCTGCCTCCCTCGAAAAAACACCTACAAACTAGTCTTTCAACAGGCGAGAGGATCTGATGGAGATGTGAGAGCTTGAGAAGTTCGTAAAGTCAACGTTATTTGATGAGTTATATTGTTAACTGTTTATACACATGACAGCTGTTTAAAGTGAAGCCAGAGCGTCTTCATTGCCCCCTGGTGGCTGGCTGAAGTATAGACCATAAACCCTGCTTCCTCTATGTTAACAAAGGGAACAATCTAAAAATTTGAAATCCTTGTCATGTAAGTTTTTCACAAAGATGTATTCAGTCATTTTGTCCTTTCCTTGTAAGTTTTGTAAGAATTTGTCATTTGATTGTCAAAACAGGTTAAACATCATGATTGACATCTGAGACTAACATCAAATGATGTCATTACGTAGGGCAGCGTTAGTATCTGGTGTGTTTTGGCTTCATTTCGGGATAGTTTGATAAAGTAGACACGTTTTCCATTTTTATAAACATTCTATGATTTATCTTCTACATCCTGCCCTCTAGTGGACAAAAACACACTCAATGCAAACAAAATAAGTGACTGGCTAGAAATTTAAATGATTTTGTTCATCAACAACTGATCAATTATTATAAATGTCTTCCAATCAACTAATCTTTGTCCACAACAGATCTAAATTCTGACACAGAAAATGAATCCCAGTGCAAACACAGCCAGCCTGGCACAAGCATTCAGACAACCATGAATCATTTGGTGGTATAGTCACTGGTTTCCCTGGCAGTCCGACTGTACACAGACTTTCCAAAAACACACAACAACACATCTCGACTTTCTACAGGAAACCAAAGCTACAAAAAGTCGATAAAATCACGAGTGCATCTGGAGGAGAGCGTCTCTGGTGTAATCGTGTGGGCGAAGAGATTCGCATCCACAACTCGATTCAAGAAACAGCGGCAAGCAGCTGCTGCGGCGGCACAAACTGCTTCTAATGCATCCCATCTAAAAGAGGGTATCTTGTTCTCCAGATGCCCCTGCGTGCACCGAGTGTACTGTTCCAGTGCATAAAAGGGGTGTGTGTGTGTGTGTGTGTTTGTGTGTGTGTGCATGAGTTACATAAGCTGAGAGAGAGAAACTTTCTAAACAGATTTCATCCATTTTGAAAGAGGAAAGGCTTCAAATTAAAAACCCTGACACCCACACTGATGTTTAACTTGCACCCACAGTGATTTGCATTGACTGTTAAATTTCTAGTCTATAATCTGGCGGCGCTCCAGGCCCGTCTCACATGCTCCTTCAGCTGCAGGCTCTGGTGGGCGAGCAGGAGAGTGTGTGTGTGTGTGTGTGTGTGTGTGTGAGCTGTAAATGACACGAGCCTCTGATCATCATATCAGTCCAACATGACAACACACTGCACCTGCACCTTTGAGCCGGGCAGGTTGATTCCCCGCAGGTCTGATCCATACGTATTACACAACCCTGTGTAAGTGCTTGGTAAGATAAGTCGAGGGCAAAAGGGTTTCAGGTACAAGGGACGACATTTTAAACCTGGTCTTTGGCAAACTGTCAGTCACTGAGCGTCACGGAACAAACTGCAAGTGTCTGTGATGTTGTGCAGCATTAATGCATTTTGTGTGTGTGTTTAGTAGACCTCATGGGGATCAACGCTCAATCCTAATGAGGCTAAACGTAATTTCTGAGATCCTGGTTAAGATTAAGGGGAAAGACACTAACTGTGGTTAGGTACAGTTAATTTATTTAAACCTGTGTATGCAACCAAATCTAAAATGTGGCCGACAGATACTCGCTGAGAATTTCACAACTTCCTTCCTCAAAAACAAATTAGTAAAAAGAGACCTAAATCTTTTCTGCCGTTTACCCTCAGAGACCCAAACTGTTTCGGTTCCAGTTGGCTCCAGCTACATTTGTCATGCACCTCTGTGGAAACAACACAACTAGGACGTTGCGAGTCATGTTGTTAAAGTAGGCGTTGTCAGGTGCTTTGGTTAGAAGGGATTCAAATTCAAATGAGAAGCTGATTCAGAGACAAGCAGGTGCAGCAGAGCCACAAACTACACATCAAGAAGGCAAATTGATTAAATGACAATAAAAGCTCTTAAGGCAGCAAACACAATGAGCTGCTGCATTAAAACCAACAACCCTCACAATAATCCAACACTTTTCAATCTGAACCTACTTTCCATCAGCAATTTACAGGATCCAGAGCAGCCTCCTGCTTCACATGTGACAGTCGACTGATCAGGGATCTGCTCATTGATAGATAACTGATCAGCGGAAAGGGGTCCGGGAATCACATACATGGAAACAATCCGCTTTATGACTCATCGATATGAAGCGTGTTTTCTACACGTGGAGGTCAAACGACACGGACTGAGCCGTCTGTTTTCATGCGTTCAACATCGAGAGGAAAAGGAAACTTTGGCGATTTATGCACAATATTACGCACCAAATATTCATTAGTGCACACAATGAGGTCTGGAAATGTACAACACGCATAATCCCTTTATACCATCATCCATTGGGGGACTTCCAATGAGACTTTCACGCACATGTGCGCACAACAAAGTCCAAATCACAGGGATCAAGAGGTTGATTTTTCATTATGAGGAAGGTCACACTTCCTCCAGCAGGTGAGCGTGACCTTATCCCACAGAGGTCACCGTTACACTGGAGCCCCACGCGCACAGTGGCTGATTATCTAAAAGAATAAGAACAGATTAACTCACCATTTCTCTGTGGAGACGCCGGCTCCTGAAAGCATGTCACGACTCTAGATCCCCCATGAGCCAAAAAAATGAAAAACCACAAAGTGTGATTCAGTCCGAGCTCAACGCGACACTAATGACTGGAGATTAGAAAGGAGCAGTGCTGAGGCTGGAGCCGGTGGTCGAGTCCACACAGGAGGAGGGGAACCGATGCGACCACGAGCGGCAGCGTGGAGAAGTGTCCGTGCGCAAAAGGCAGCGCGGAGAGGAGCGGCGCGGAGGCAGGGCAGTGCGCGCCCGGAGCGCGGACACATGCACCGGGGAGAGTCCGTGGAGAGAGAGGGGAGAGAGATCCTCGAGTGGGTGAGAGGAGGAGGAGGAGGAAGGAGGAGAAACCTCGTGGAGGAGCCCGCGGAGGGTTCGTGGAGAGGTGAGGAGTCCCGGCGGATATTTGGAGAGACGGTGCCGGAGATGTGTCTCAGTGTGAACTCACAGCAGACATTGACCCGCTCTCTGCTCCGTAGTCCCTCCTCTTCAGCGAGGCAGCATCCCTCTCTCCCTCTCTCCCTTTCTCCCTCTCTCTCCCTCGTCATGGTCACTCCACATCTGGTTAATGATGATTCTCTCGTCTGAGCCTCTCCTGACAGCAGAGGAGACGTGTAGAGGTCACGCGAGGGTCAGAGACTGACAGACAAGTCGATGGTCTTTAAAAAGTTTAAAAAGTTTTTTCTTTTGACCTGAAATTTCACATTGACATAAACAAAGATTTGATTGACATGTTGTTGATCTATGCAAACATGTATTTTTTAACATAAATTCTACAGATGAAAAGCTTCTGAAGTTGCGGTTTGATTAATGAAATCTCTTCAGCCTGGCTTCTATGGTTTATAGATAATGTGTTATATCAGCTATGTATTATTTGTTTCTATTTAATGTACTTTAATTATTTTAACGAAGGTAAAACATTACCCCGATCTGCTCCTTGATCCAGATCCTCACCAAAATGAAATGAGTCCCTGACTCCCTGACTCCACATCCTCTCACCGACCTTCTCATTAATCCATCCGGTAGTTTTTGTCTTATCTTGCTAACAAATGTCAAGTCATGATCTTTCCTTGACCTTCAAAGTCGAAGCGTTTCCTGAACATATTTAATCAACATGAGTCAGGAATCTTCAGAATATGGTGTCCATCTTGTTTTCTATATGCACATCATCCACCTCAATCTCTTCCACTGACTTCACTGCTGTAGGACAAGAAAACTTCATCTCTGAAAATAATTTAGGCTGAACTGTAGTGTGCTCTCTGAAACTATTCACGATTGTGACATTTTAAAAAAGGACAAGAGGTTTCTCATTTGCTTTCTAGAGAACAATCAACATCTGACCATAAAGTGCAGAGTCAGAAAATAGATTTCTGTTGTGGTAATTGTTTAAATGGTCCTTGATCTGCTGCGGCCGCAGGTTTCATTGTTTGTTTAATCGTGTCCTTGAAAAGCTTTTGAGTTAAATGAGACTCTCCCCTCTGCTTGAAGTGAAAACCACATGTTACAACAACAAACAGTTGCCCTCATCACACTTCAACTCCTACGAAGTCCTCGGGAAAATGAGTCAAAAATAAATAACTACCTTTTTCTGCACACAAAAATGCATATTTACACTTTCAGGAATTACATTGGTGAGCATGTACAAGCACGACTGTAGCTGTACAGGATGTTTAATCTGCCTAATCATTAGAAAGGACACTGGTGTTGGACTCCACCACCTCCTCTCCTCTCTCTGTCCATCTGTCTGTCCCTTGGCATCCCTCCATTCTTTCATCTTCTACTCACGTCTGAAATATTTTTTCTGATCCTCTGTGTGATTTCCAGTCAGTCCCCTTCCAGGTATTTCATATCCAGAGCAGTAAGTAATAAAACATGTCCCTTTTAATTTGAAATGTAACTCTAACTGCCTCGAACGAGCTGGTGCCATGCGTTGGATCATGGAAATGGAGATGTGAGACCATTAATGCTATTTAAGGAAGGAATGAACTCACACAGTTGCCAGTGTGATGCTGAAATCAGGATTTCTTCACATTTAGGCAAAGCCTCACCGATTTGAACGATGTCTCACTTCCCGAGGCCACGTAACACATCATCCTCTCATGCCATGGGGAAATCTGATCAGCGGATTGTGAGATATTGAGTGTGACAAACCTGTTTCCGCCTTCAGCCCCAAACTGTAATTTTAAGAGTGACAAAACCGACCGGTGACACACACCATTCCCTGAAGTTCTGTCAGAATTCGATCAGCGGTGTCCGGTGCATGACGGCTTGACAGATGGCCTGAGGCTGATCCTCGATCCCACCCACGATTTCTTCGTCAGAGAAAGCAAAGCAGAGAGGAGAGCGAGCAACAGAGCGATGAAAAGGCCTCAAACCTCCTCTCACTTTGACTCACACTTTGGTTTAGTTGCCAAATATGTCCACATTTGAAGGAGATGGACTTGGTATTTGCACAGATTGACATAAGGGGCAGAAAGTAGCAAAGAGGGGAAACTAAGGTGTCAATGCTTAAACAGTGAATATTAGTTCCAGGAAAGGGATAGTATATATTGAAGAAATACACCAAACCTGCATTAAATGATATTACAAATGATTTTTCGTTATGAAAATGTGCAGTGTGATCACATGTTTACCTTTGACCCTGAGTAGATAGTGTGGAGGCTTTGAACACAGGCAAGTGTTGCACAATCATCTTCCAGTACCTGATGATTCAGTGGAATTAGCGTCATAAATGTATAAAAACCACATTGGTATGCTTGTATAAGTCATTGTTCTCACTATCAATAATTGCACAGCCGAGCAGGGTTCAGGACAGGGGAGCGTTTGAATTGCTTACTGGAAGCTGTCAAATCTGGAACAACCCTCGAGTTCAACGACCCTCAGGAAATGCATCTGCTACAATGTGCTCGGATTACATCTGTCTAATCTTTTTGTTCTAAATTAGATTATCACCAGGAAAAAATGTTTACTTCCTACATCACCTTACATCTTTTCCATTATATTCCTAATAAAACAAATCAGCTGATTTATAACAACACACTTCTCAGTGTTTTCACAAGTTACAACTGTACATATTATTTTGATAAATGCACTGACAGCGACTCTAGTTAATCTCTTTGCACTCCTGCAGTGACAGCAAAGAAATTATGTTCAGACAATTAGAAATAAACTACAAATAACGATAAATGTTAAGTGGCAACAATAAAGCAAATCTACCCTGAACCTCTGCGTCTCTCTGTCTCATGTTCCACGTCAGACGGAATCTTTTCTGTGTTCCTCATCCTAATCGTCCTAATCAGCATTTAACAAGCTTCTCAAAAAGCATCACAAACCTATCTGCGATTCTTTTTCAGTCAGTTAATTTGATAAATCAGTTGAGAGGAGACTCGGTGAGAGCAGACCGACTCCAGCCTAAGTAGATTTGAACTCCAGTAAAAGAAGATTCACTCTTATATCTAATAATAGCTTTGTAGACTTGTTTTGCTAATATTTGTATTTGCAATCTTGTCATCAGGCTCTTTTGAATCAGATTTTATGTCTCGATAATGTTTCTTTGCAAGGTCATTAGAAACAGATGAGTAGCACAGACGTCAGTAAACCACCGTCATGGTTTAATGGTGGAATATATTAACCTTATGATCCTTTTTAAACATACTATGGTTCCGTTAAAGCTACATTTTGAGTATCTGTACATCATGTGAAAGAAAATACTAGTTTTAAGTACTACACAGGATTTACTGGTGGGTTTGTTTGTTTTTTGGCAGCCGTGAAAGTCAGTCCCACACAAATCATGACACACACATGAACAGTCGGGTTAGTTTCCCACACACATGCCAACTGTCTTGTGTTTTATGACGTTATAAATGCTCTTAATTGTATAAAAATAACTTGCCTTCATCCTCCTCCTCTTCTTCGTTCGGCGTGTCCTGAGAAAGATGGTGGATTCCTGCCTGGTGGTCAGTTCTTTGCCAGCTTGTTTCACAGATATACTCTTTATTATAAATTATTATTTATTCTCCAGTCGTCCATGTTGAGTGCAGTCCACAGATGAAATAAGTTTACCAGAGTTTGGAAAAGGTTGTGGGTCATCTGCTGTGGTTGTTTGGTACGATTGACTCGTGAGGGGGTTTTCTTATCAGTGTCAGTTCAGCTTTATTTCAATTTATCTTAAAGAAATCAGTAAAAAGTCTTAAGAGTTTTACCTCCGAGCGTGAGAGGCCACGTGAGGCTTCACCAATAAGTTTAAGCAGATTGAGAATCCATATTTCTATATTACTGTTTTTTGGACTCAACACGGTTCCACCTTCAACCCTGCAGACGGAGGTCTGGTCTGATTCTTCCTCTTTCATCAGAATCTGAGATATTCCACTGATGAAACCAGGCGTCATCAAACAAACTTTCAGTTCCTTGTGTTACTCTTGTTTTTGCAGTTTCCCCAAAGAATCCCAGGCAGCACATTGACTGTGTTCATACATCACTTCCTGGTTCAAACCATGTTCCAGTGTAGTGGGAAGAGTTTTCAAATATTTGAAGTGCATCTCTTTTAAAGAGGAATGATTCAAATCCACCAGACATAGTTTCATTCTACTCAACAGTTAAACGTTACATAAACTTGGCTAAATTATCTGAGTGTTTTTGATGAGTCATGGTTCAGTCCACACAGTGAGGCCTCACCTGGTGTGAATCTTCTCAGGGGTTTGAAGAACCAGGAAGTGGATTCTCCTCCGAGCAACACAAGAACTGTCGCACAACAAGGTACGAGAATCATGAAGCCATGTTTGTGCTCCTGTGTTAGCATAACTCCCAACTAGCAACCGGTTGTCAAAGTTAGCAAGAACGATGCTAATTAGCCATTGGTAAGAAGTTTATTTGCTGATACGTGTTAGCTAATGTTGTCGCGTTTGTATTTAGGATTGATGGTAACATTTTACTTGGTCTAGCATAGATTATTTGTCCACTTAGATGTTAGCTATTGTGAAATAACTAATGTGAAAGCTTTTCTTCCAATGGTTTTGAGTGTGAACCTGCTATTTAGTCATATTTCAATTCAAGCTTGTAATATGTTAGCACAATGATGGAAATGTCAGCTTGTTATGCTAAAGTTTTAACACCATCGATGATGCAGCTAACTTTTTGGGTGTGTACGTCAGTGTGTTAGCCTGGGAACTGCTAACTAGCTGTGCCTATTTCAAGCTAGTAAAATGATACGGCTGATTGATTTAATAAAGCGTTAGCTAGTTATGCTACAGTATTAGTAAGCTAATGTTTGAGTGTTAGCCTGTAAAGTGCTATTTAATTACATGGAACTTAAAGCTTTAATTAAATAGTTCTATAGTTCTAATAGTTCTAATTATATGCCAGAGTCAGCCTATAGTGCTAAATCTAGTTGTACTGAAGTTCAAGCTTATTAAATGTTAAGGCTACATATGATTGAAATGTCCTAGTGTTAATGCTAACACAGATTAGAATTAACGACTGTATATAAAGATGGACGACATGACAGCTCCCCAAAAGTGAGGCCAGTTGCCCCCCTGGTGGCTGGCAGTGGTATAAATCATAAAACTCCTGTCTCCACTGGATTCTGAGACTTTCTAACTTCCTCAAAGTTCAGCATCTATAACACGTGGTTGTGTTGTATTAATTCACGTGAACATTGTTTGGAGTCGTGTGCGTGTGTTGCTGTGAGTGTGTGTCCGCTTCCTGCTGACACGAAGGAAGTGCACTCTTGTTTTTCACTGGCCTGCAAATTGAGCTCCCCCCAGGGGATAAATAACACCGTATTGTTTCCTAACTACCCACACACAAGGTGCATTAGGAGCTGGAGGTGAAGAGATGGCGAGAGGAAACTTTCATCTTTGCTTGTGTGTCGCCCCCCTCCCCCCCCCCCCCCCCCCCCCCCCCCCCCCCACAAATGGGTCTGGACTCTCCGGGTCTCTGAGGTCTGGTGTAATGGCTTCCTGATGAGCCTCTGTCCTCCCTTTTCACAAAAGCATGTCCCTCTAGTTTTGTTGTGACCCAGTTTCACGGCAGTTGGGGGAGTTGCTCATGGAGGCTCGATCTGTCCTCGTGCCTTCGTCCTCTCATCGTGAAATGTCAATGTTTTCTGTATGTCGGCTTCTGCATACACACGACATCTATCACGCTGATGGATTGTTGGTTTGAGTTCACTTTTGCAGCTCTGATGTTGTTTTAATGGATAAATAAATCAAAATGCTATGAAATAACCAGTTTTACCCACATTTTGGCAAATAATTTCAATATAATAGGCAGAGTATGTAGAGATGATACACCAGCATATACTGTATAAACTTTAGGTAGCCTACGCATCGTGATCACCCCCCCCCCCCCACAAGTTTTATTATAGCTCTCTATGGTTTCATATTGCATGTACGTTTTCATATCTCAAGTGCAAAATTAAGCTTTTGTGGTAACATCCGCCCAGGACGATAAAGTTGAAGTACTAAAGTTAGCTTCACAGTCTGCACTCAGACAAACAGGCCCTTCACTGAATAAATGTATGTTCAAGTGTTTAACGGACATTCAGCTGCAGCCTGAAGCAATGGATTTCATATTTATCATCAACATACAGCACATGATAGTAACTTGTGGGACCTGTGCTCCTCTGCAGTTCTTGGACATGTAAGGTGTTTAAAGGAAAAGTTAAATCTCATGAATACTTGTGTGTCAGCGCAAATTTATATGTATTGATTATTCCAGATTCAGATCACTCTTAAAAAACTCTCAGCTACTTTCTGAGGATTTTCACTTTCAAGCTGACAAACCTTTGTTGGAACTACGTGTATGAAGTGTTACTCCATTCTCCTGTGACTCTTTCGGTTCAGGAGACCGAGGTTGGTCCAACTGTTCAACTGTCTCCTGGATGTTGTTCAATATCAAATAGCAACCTGCAAATTGATTGATGAAAGATCAGCGTCGCAGAGGGAAATTTATTCTCACAGAAATATCCATATCTGACCTGTTTAGCCTTTTATATATTTTTACATATTTACTTTGCTCTCCGCTCGCTCTCTTCCATCTATAGAGACTCGTGGCTTCGGCCTCCTTGTCATTATGCGGCAGCTGAAATTGAAATTCATATTTGTGACCCGGCTGTGACTTGCTTTCAAATGGACTTTTAGACAAGACAGACAGTGAGTGAACCTCCAGCTTCAAACTGGGTCACATCTAAATTCCCACAAGATGAATCAGATGTGTGCATCATTTCGAACCAGTGGCCCTGAAGTCTGTCTGTGGGGTGATCCCCTGAAATAAATGGATTCCAATAAAGGACCCCAGATCAGAACTTGGCTTTATGTGGAGTCAGCATTTCAACAAATACAAATCTCTTCGGGTGCCTGTCACCACGTGTGCAGGAGTATTTGACGTAGTAGAGTGATTTTACTTCAGGGAGCAGCAATCACGCGAGGAGCGCTCACTCTGCAGCCACTTCCCGGGACCGAAATGTCACCCAGCTGCCAGAGAAATGCTTGGCTTGAACAATCTCAGTCAATTAAGGAGCCTTTCACTCATAAGGCTGAAAAGATGCTGCCGCACGCTTCATTGCCTTTGGCCTCAAGTAACAACGCTGACATGCCTGATGCTGATATCAGCCTTTCACAGACATATGAGGAATTTACGTTTGCATTTGATGTAAAAGCTATTTACTTGATTCAGGTTCTATTTACTGCTGCACCTGTATTTGCCTTTGCAGCCGTTTAGCATCTCACATCAAGCTGCTTTCTTTCATTTAACACAGGAACCAAAGTGACCCTCGATGGAGCTCACACCTCCGCCAAGGCCCGACGGTCTTTTCTATTCAAGTCTCGCCAACTTTCACACACTCGTAGATATCCGTCAGTAGTTTTTCATCGAGATAGATGATTTGTGAATCTGTGAAAATGTCCAAAAGGTTCCACCAAAGTTCTGTGTAACCTCCTCAGTGGAGTTAACGATGCGTTTGATCCGTCACAGTTCTGCCAAAGATTCTGAGCCTTTGTCATTTTGTGCCGATGGGTTTTTCCATGAAGCCGGTGACCCTGAGTAAGATTTGCATGTGTCTTTCCACTGATGTCACTGTCTCTGTTTGTCTAAGCAAAAACAACTCGTTTGTCGTAATGTGCGTCTGAGCCTGAGAATCTGAGTGAGGCCTGTAGATGTGTGTGGAGGCAGCGGAGATAACGACCGTCAGCCAGGACCCGTTAGCTTTGATTGTCTCTGCCGACGCCCGTATCACTTTCTATTTCATGCTTCTGTGTCCAATTCCTTTTTTCTGTACGGCTCTTTCTCCTTCTTTCTTGTTTGTGTTGTTCTGCTCCCGGTTTATCTTCTGTTTTAACAACCTCATTTTCTTCTGTCTTATTTCATATTGGCTTTTTTTTTACATAGTGTTTCACTGCCACTGGTGCTGTTCATATCTTTCACAATGCATCTTACTCATATCCAACAAAATCAAACGCGTTGGTTCAAGCAATGTTTGTGTTCTTTGTTTTTGCTTAAAATCAAAATTTCATGGAGCTAAATTGAAAATAGAAGATCGGAATATTTATGAGTATCCTGCTTCTGACTTTGAGTATTTTTTTGTTTTGTTTTTGAGTTATTTGCAAGAACCCATTATAAAGAGTGCAGTGGTTTTCACTGGTTAAATAAAAGAAAAGCTTTCAGGCTTGTGTGTGAAACGACACTAAAGCAGAGATGGAAAAATCAAAAACATTAAATTAAACCGAAGAACATTTTGATCTAAGGAGCGAAGGCTTCACAGGAGAATAACAACAGGATTAACTGAAGATGTGATCATCATTTTGCAGAGAAGTCAAACTGATAATAACGCCGGCATGAAATAAATGTGACGATTTATCTGCATCTGAATTTAGCTTTGACTTCTTCTGGAACTAATTTAACAAAACGCTTGCTTTGTTTTTTCAGAGTTGAGACTTTGACATAGTTTCCTGCATTAAAAGGAGCAACTTTACACATGTGAACTTATGGTTTTCATGGTTTTCAGTGTCAGACACCGGACTGTGGGCTCGCAGCCCGGCGCTGACCGGTCTCCATCACTGCTAAGCATCTCTGACTCCCCAGAGAAACTCGCTCGGCCAGTTCACATCCTCGTTTCAGGGCTGAATAATCTTCTAGTTTACTTGGTATTTAATTTCAGCTTCGTCCATGTAGCCTCTCATATAATGAAATGTTTTACTCCCTCTTGTTTTCTTTTTTAATTCACTTTTTTCTTGTGTCAAGAAAAGAAATTGATGCACATGTAGTGTTCGGCCCTTTTTCCTTTTCCTTGCTAATATTAATGGGGACAAGTGTTTCTGTTTGGAACAATTATTTTGTTCAGTTGAATAAAAAGATAATTTCTCTTTCAGTGTTTCTCGTCTCTGTGAGGATTAAGCTTCTACAGTAGATTCACGTAATGATGAGTCAACCCTGAATTCAGCTTTTAGTTTGGTGAGTACATTTTTTTGATCGTCATGTTAAATTTGCTCATCAATTATTATCATCATTAAACATTGCTGAGGTCGGCTTGCTGCGTCTCACTAAAGCTAAAGATGAAGATAATACTTGTTGATTGTATTGTTCTGAGTGGACAGTTTACCTAATGATTGCATAGTGATAAATTGAAGAGCTGTCCAGTGTCCAGGCTGCAGCCCTGGTGTTGCCCTCACAGCTACATTCCTCAGCCTTGTTATCCAACAACATACAGCCGTGTTGCTATGAGTGTCCTTCCAGCTGCTGGTCAACTCTGTCAGTAATGAGCAGATTAAATCTGAGAGGTCGTGACTCGCTGTCTTTCATGCAAGAATGTTGTTTAGAAGAAAACAAACTGTGCTTCACGTTCAGGCCGGCCGTCGACCTCCACCTGTCCACCTTAAAACACACAAACATCTTCCTGGTAAAAACAGACAATGTCACGATGAGTCATGATTTTAAATTTGCCAACAACGGACGGTTGTGTTTTTAATGGTTTGAATTCTCGTTGGAGTGAAAGCTTTCATCTTAAACCTCCGAGCAGTTAGCTGAGCTCACGCTCGGTAGAAACACATTAAACAGACGCCTGCTGTTCTTCTCTGCCAACGACAAATCTGTTGAACAGCCTTCGGATAAAAGTGCAGACCCCCCCCAGACTGTGGTCAGTGGTGCTAATGGGCCACCCTGTCTGTCGGTCACTCGCAGGCTATCCAATTAAAGATAGAATGAATGTGTCAACAATATAAAGCTTAAGTGAAATTCATGCCGTGCATTACTCAACCACGGCTTAAAACTATATTTAAACCCACTAGATTATGGTTTTTATTTGGATCATATAATATAACATTGCAGACAGTTATTAATATAAGTCGTCAAAACATCATCAAGACCCATGAATTATTCTCTAGAAATTGCTGAAGAAGTAAAAAATCTTGCAATGTCAAAGAAAGTGGGAAAAACTAAATCCTGAGCTGCCCCTGGTTAAAATCTGCAGCAAAATTAAATGACATTTTTCTTGACCCGTGCACGATGCACTGGGAAATTTCTATTAATGCAAAATCCTGCTGACAAACATTTGCCTGTGTTTATAAAACCAGAAACGATAACCCGGAGCAGGAATAGAGAATATTCTAATGAATCTGATTCATTCAGCTCTACAATGTTCTGATGTTTTTCAAGAGATAAACGATCTAACCCAGATTTTTGAATGTGAGGCTTTAATTAGTGTAAAATATTAATTTGAAGAATGCTTTGGCTCATAAAGGGACCGGAGATGTGAATGAGTTTAATGGAGATGCTCTACTTATTGTGACACACAGACGTTTTGTGTTACTTTCTAAATTCGCATTATCCTCTCTTATTCTTTTTGTTCATCTCATCCATAATTGCAGTGAAGGATTGAGTCTGACGTGGACATGAGCATCATTTTCTTCAGTATTTAACACGACTGGACCTTCATTCATCTGTGTTACTGCTGCACACACGTTCTGCAGTTCTGTTCTTCAGGCGTTGGACAGTGAACGCTGCATTTATCTCAGCAACAAGCTTCTGCACAGTTGAGCTGGTGCAGCATGAAATCCTCTCTGTTACTGGGATGAACGCGGCCTCGCAGCTCCAAAGTGATTCTCAGCAGGACAACATTCACTGGCTGTGATTTCCTAATCCATCACAAATCACTGATGGATGATAAAACCGTTTATGTGGCAACACTTTAGTGAACATTTGGTTTAGGCACAAAAACATTTGTGTTAGAACGAGGGGATCGGGAAACATTGAGGTATGGGTTAAAATCACAGCTTTGACATTTATTGTTCAGTTAACGATGATGAAGTGAAATCAGGATCATGGTTCAAAGACCAAAGCAAATATTGTTGCTCAGAAATAGGAAGTTATCTTTTGTATTTAAATCCCCTGAACGTACACACACACGCACACACCCACACACTTTTTTACTGAATTAATGAAACACAAAACCAACCGGAACATGACAAACTGTTGCACAAACTTCCTCTCTCCCTCTCTTGCACTTCCGCTCTCCCTCTCTCTTCTTGTTTCCGTCTTGCTCTCTCGACCGAAGACGTTTTTCTGCAATTGAGGGACTCACTTGATTCCCAATTAATATCCGAAGGGTCGTTGAGTTTGCCATTGTTCTGCTTGAGCAAACTGAGCACAGCCCACTGCACTAGGCAGAGGTAATTAGCTCCAACACACACACACAGACACACACACGTACCCTTGCATCCACACACCCTTATCATCCCACTTATACAAAGACACACACACACAGAGGAGCAGGGTGTAATTACAACTTCGCCGGCAGTAGAGATCTATTAGAAGATGAGATACTCTTCATTAAACTTTCTGTAACTTTGGCCAAGAAGTAAATCTGTCATTACCTGCAAACACACACACACACACACACACACACACACACACAAACACACACACACACACACATCATTACACTGGCTCGCAAACTACTTGATTTCATATTAAAGAAACTAAATTAGTTACATTTCAAAAGATTTAAGGACCTGCTCAGTAAACATGTTTTCATTTTGTCAATTAATTAAGTTGCTCTAAACAACTATGATAATATTGTTAAATTGGACCATATAGTTTACTTAAAAAATTAAATAAAAAAAAATTAATTACGTACCTTTAACCTGAATTTGTGGGTATTTGCTTCACTGCACGACCACCTACACCTGCCACCTGAACACATTGGTCTTTACTAGCTGCCAATGAAACAATACCCCCCCCCCACACACAATGCATATGGTGCTTTATGGTATATTTGACTGTAATCAGACCATTATTTTCTAGATGAACATCAACTGATTTGAAGAAGACCTGAAACTAGAGATTGAGGAAGATGTGTTCTCCTTCTGCACCGGGCCACAAACTTATCAATCACCGCTTGTGCAAGAAGGTTTCTTATGTCTTCAAAGTGCACATCAATGAGATATCAGCTCTCAGTTACTATGGCTAATTACTTAATCAGAACGTGATCTCACTCTGTCTTATAATAAATCTGGAGTAAGAAGTGATGTTTCTCTCTGCATCACTGACGCCTGTGGTCAGAACTACTGACACACTTCTTTTTTATTCTAAGGAGCAGAAAAACAAGTTAGTAATTAAACATCAAACACAGAGCAACAGTCGTATTTCTTTGATTCATGATGAGTGTGAGTTGGATATTTGGCTCATTAGCTGCTTCATGTTCCACTTCTTTCACCGGGCAGCGTTTTAATCACTCAACTCTCACTCTCTTAAAAACACGACCTGCATCCTTCCAGGCTGCTTGAGCCCCACGGTGTGGAAACCAGTATATTTAAATTCACATTTTCATTTATTTGAGTTTTACTGTGTTTGGTATTTCTCAACCAGGTCACACCTTCTATTTGAGCTTCTGTTCTCTTGTGTGCAACCATTTGTGCATTTACCTGCATATCTGCGTTGTGAGTACTAATTCTGCTTGTGTCTGCTTGAGTGTCCACTTGTCCGTGTTTGTCCGTGTTTGTGTGTGTTTGTGTGTGTGTGTGGCGGCTAGATGAGGGCTCACAAGCATAATTAGCTCTTTAATCTGAGTCTCTGAGCAGAAACAAGGAGGATTTGAAAGAGCTTGACGGTTCCCTGCTGCTGCTGCTCGGTGCTGGGAGAAAACCGTCTCATGTTTCCCATTAGTCGATTCAGTGGCTGGTGGACATTTTGTTGCAGTAAATAGTACGAGAGGGAATGAGTCTGCCAGCTGTGTAATGATTGAAGAGAGAAGCTGTGGTTTCTGTGGGTTTCGTCCGATTCGGTGCGAGCCAGCTGTGAGCTCCAGGCCACGCAAATGGAAAAAACTCTGGATTCCGAATGGAACAATCACTGTGACAAAATGGCTCCGAAACAATGAGGAACCAGGAGACATGAAATGATGCTTTACTGAGGTAAACACTTCAGCCACAGAGAAGAGTACGTGACACTGCAGAGGTCCAAAAGTCCAATTAAATTCAATCAAGCTGCACAGAGTCTCACACACTCCTCGATATCAGACCTCGAAATGTGTCTGATTCAAGGTCCATGAGTTCTTCTCTGTGAAATCAGTGTTAATGCATTGAATCCAATGAGTTCAGTCTAAGCTGTTGTTTCATCCTTCCACCAAATTCCATGGAAATCTGTTGAGTTGATTATTTCTTTAGTTGAGGTAACTACTAATGGCGTCATAACTAAAGGTCAAACATACGGACAAGATAATTATTAATAACAAATACAAACTGATCATTCTTTCTACAGGTAGAATATAATGAATGATTTAAATATCAACCACAAATAGCAGAACATAGTTAAACTGAACCAAAAAGCAATCAAATGCAAGAAAGAATCAAGTTATTATAAAAACTGTTCCTCAAATTTAATAATTATATTCAAAGTAGATTTATTTGACCCTTATGTGTTATATGTATTTTGAAAATTAAATTATCATCATCTTCATTAAGATTAAATATTTTTATGAAATGTGACAGAAGCGCGACACAATAAAGAAAATTAATTGGTTGTTTTTTGTTGCTCATTTCTTTCTTCTCACCTCCCGTGATTCATAGTTTGTTGTTCCTCAGTCAGTTTCTAATCTAAACTTGGCTGACGTGACTAAAGGTCACTGCACTGTGTATTTTAAATTACATGTTATTCATAATGTGTTGTTATTCTATCCGCTGAGCTATGATTAATGTTCCTACTGCACTGGCTTAATAAAATGTGAAATTTTTTTTTTTTACAAGCAACGACCAGAAGCAAACATGTAGAACTGAAATAATTAAATCCATTTGCAGGAAGTTTGTGAGAAGACATTTTAATTGACCTTCAAATTGTTTGCTCCATTAATATTCAGGCTTGTGGAGGGAAAAGTTACAATGTGAAGTTTAGATAATGTGTGTGTGTGGAAAGTAAATGAGGAAACTCATCTGTTAAGCATGAAACAGACGCAGCAGCTTCCAGTGAGGAAAGGACTGTTGTTCTGAGCAATTTTTACTAAATGTGATGAACTTTCCATAAAAAGATAACACGGATAAAATTGATCAAAATCCTACCGTAAAAGTTCAGTTTTTAAATGTGGCATTAACATGTGTCTCGAGGGATGGAACCAAGCTGGACATGAGTTCACATCTTACGCAAATAATCAGCTTTATAACATTCCTGTTTGCAAAGACTGAATATGTTGTTTTTAACCAGATTGTGTGTATGTGTGTCAGAGTAAATCAATGCACTGTGCACAGCTGTAAAAAGATTATAACATTTGAAATAACAGAAGTAGAATAAAAATCTATATTTCAGTCACTATTAATAAAGTGGCAGAGGCTGTAAATAAATCCATATTTGTGAAACGCTGGGAAGTGTTAAAATGAATTGAGTTCGTGAAGCCGTCACGATTCAGAGGACGTCAGCCGAGTGGGCAAATCTTCAGTGGACACACTTAAGTCTCACAGAGAGGAGGACGTGGCCACATGCGTCTCGGACAAACTCTGTCTCTGAGACGTGTTGTTGGGATGTCTTACACTACTGGACGTCCGTCCTCTGTCCTCCTGCTCTGCACTGACGCAGCCAAAGAAACTAAACATTTCCAGATCGAAACTCTACAAAATGAGATTCAACTTCCCGGCTCCTTGACTCCACTTGAGACCCTTTTCCTAAATGCCTTCAAAATGTTAAAGCACTAAAAGCCAATTAAACGTTCAGACGGGGGGGGGGGGGCCTCTAACTCTAACTTTCCTTTGCATTTCAGCCGGCGCCATTGAAGTTCACCGAAGGGACAATTGGTGTCTCCGTTTACCGCAGTCGTTTAGTCTTCTCCTATTTTCCTCACCAACATTTTTCGTTACCTTTCCTCTGTGTAATTTAACCTGCCCCCCCACCAGCCCCCACCCCCAACCCCCCGACCGCAGCAATTTAAAAGCATCTACTATTTCAGCCGTTACACCCCCGTCATTTCATCTGCTTAGCCTTTTCCCAGTTGCACAAATATTTTCATACTCAGGAGCCGTCGTTTTCTCCACAGTGCGAAGCGACGGCATCAGTTTGACGAAGGCCAGAGTTCCTCCTTTGGCCGGTGTGTGAGCGAGAGGAGGCTCCTGCTCCGAGGCCTTTTCCCGGTTCTGCTGCGGCTGCTGCCGCCGCTCGACTTGGTTTGATTGATCGTCCCAAAGTTCTGGAAGACTTTCAGAAAAGCCTGATTGCCAGAGAAAGTATTTTTGTGGCTAAATGTCTCCAGTAAACACCATCTGTGCCGTGTAGGTGGCAACAGGCAGGAAGTAGAATTGTTCCATTTATAATTTCCCCCATTTTTCCACTCGGGGAGACGGTGATTGAGACGTCTGATGACTCCGATTTACATGCTGTCGCTACAAGACGCAGCGTGAGGCGTCTCAGAGAAGTTTAGCTTTGTTCAACGCGCCCTCACACACAGTCTGCTGCTCTGTCATCTTCATCTCAAGCTCTTTCAGCCTCGCTTCATCATCCACTGGCATTGTATTAACTTCTAATCAGGAAAACAACCTATTCGCTGTTGCAGTTTCATCTTAAAGGAACTTATTTAGAAAACACAGTTGCAAAGTGGACAATACAATTATTTTAAAGTGGATAAAAATAACACGGGGGTTTCATGTATATGGAAACTGGTAGAATAACAAGTATTTGTAGCAAAAAAACAATAATAATAGAAGAAAACAACATTCATAGGAAAAGCAGTCGTTAGAAAACATAGAAGGAAGTGAATCTGCTCCTCTGAAGTGAACTGCGTCTGTGAGATGAAATCCCGGCAAGAAGATAAACATCATCTGACAGCATATTACTTTTCGTCTCTTTGAAATGTTTTACATGCTTATTTTCTGCTCTTCCCTCATTCATACATTTGGCCTCAGGTTTGTGTTTTTACACAAGAGCCGCGTTATCTGAGAGGAAATGGAGAAAAAATTACAGCGTGCAGATGTAAAACAGGGATGTGAAGTATTTCTTAAAGAGGGTTTATCTTCGAGGAATAATTTATGAGGTTTCAAATATATAATATCTGAGATTCTTCTGCCTCGAAGCACAAAGAGGACAAAAAAACTATTTTCAGTGTTCGGTCCGAGTTCCATGATGTTTCAGTTTGTGTTATTTAAAGCTGTGAGATAATGAAGGAGACTGTTCCCAAAACAAACCTCCATTAAGCCAAACTTTCCTTTTCTGTCCTCTCAAGTCAAAATAAAAACAGAACAGGCAGCATGAGCGAATCGGTTTGTGAGGTCAAGTGTTGGAGAAGTGGAAAATATCAAAGTTTCTCTCCAGGGAGTGGAATTCTGTTAGTGGCTCATTTGATTTAAATTCACTGGATGTGAAAAACAAATTTGAAGGACAAATACTGGATGTGGAAAAACTGTCAGTGAAGATGATCCAGGGTTTCACAGAATCATCCAGTACTGACACTTGTCTGTCAGCGGCTTTGCTTTCGTCCTCGTTCTACTTCACTTTATGCAGAAAGAAGGAAACAGTGAGAGAGTCGCTACTTTTCCTCTGTGTCTGTACTGCAGGTCTGTGGTTATTCTACCTGTGGAACACGAACACCAGGACGTACGTCAGTGTGCTAATAACAACCCAAAATGACAGAATCAGTCTTTTGAGAAACATTTATTCAATGTTTGCTTTGACCCTCTTAGATAATCCATTGTGTTTCCCTTCAGGTGAGTCATGCAGACTCACTTTGATGATGACCTTGGCTGAATATAAGCTGCAGTGTGTAGTCTGTGTCTTTTGTATCAGTGAACTGAGATAAAGTGTTTCTGTAAAGAGCATGTAGCTGTTTGTCTGTAAATATTAATATATCAGAGATAACCAACATACCAGATCCCTTCTCTCCTCAGTGAGTCGCTCTGCTGCATAACAACATGTTTCTTCACTCCTCTCATCATAATCAACAACAACTCCTCTGGAGAATAAAAGCCCAAGATAATAAAGGTGCATCTGCTAATTACACAGATTTATGTGCTGGCAGATGTTTGATTATACTGAAGGTTTGTTTGAGATCATTCAAACTGCAGCAGACTGACGATAGCAAGACGAGACCTGAGCTACAGACAGTCTGTGAATCAAGATGATCGAGACGTCTCCACTTCCTGCAGACGTCCAGTAATAAAGTCAAACTATGCTGGATATGAACTCTGACACGTTGTGCCAATAACGTCATTTGGAGTCAGAGTCTGCATTGTGGTGAACATAGACCCATTTTCTAGTTCTCTCCATGTCCCATTTGCCAACATGGAGGAGCTGCGGTTTCTCACTTATACTGCAGCCAACCACCAGGGGGCGATCATAACGCTTCACTTTCTAGGGGCTGTCTATATGCACTTAATTGTAAATAGTGAACTGTTCCAAGGATGTTCCAGGAGGTTTTCGTATCGAGCCTCAGCTGCAGAACGAACTGTGATGAAAACTGCATCCGAGCTTGTTGGATAATTGGCCCATTATCTGCCAGAGGTCAGAGGTCAGGCTTCGCTACACAACACACAACAGGTGACTGAAGGTCGCCTCAGCAGAGCCGATAACTGCTGACACGACGACCTCCGGTAAATCTGATGTCTTTTAAATTGAGCCGGACTCTGCTTGGAACAGGATCCAGGAACTTTAAATTTGGACCAGCATTTATTTGATTGGCTCACGCAGCTCCTCCTTCACAATAAAAGTCCGCAAATACATTTTGTTTTATTTAATATGATCTTTTTCATTAAAATTACTAATAAATCACCTGTTTACTTATTTTTGATGCATACTAAATCATCATAAACCCATGAAACCTCTCAAAGGAAATACACATTTTTAAACATTACAGCAGCCGCATGTATTAGTATAATAATGTTAAATAATAAATTAAATTAAACTAAATAAAACAGATGTGTGGTTAACAAGATCACCAGAGGATTAGATGTTGCGACTAAGAACAATATGCCCCATTAAGGAAGGTGAATAAAACACATTACTTAACAATTATGAAAAGATAATCATTAAGATTATTTTATAAAACCAATGAAAAAAACACAGATTAGGAACAATGGGATCCTATTTAATAACAGATATAAGTCACTGTTGAACAAACAACAACTTGGTTTAAAGATAAGTCGATGGATCAGTTCCTGATCATCTCTTTGGGGTCTGAAGAAGTTAAAAACTCTTTAATATGTTTGGGTTCAGGTCTCGTTGGTATCAGAAGATGAAGTTTGAATCCAGTCGATCAGCTGACTGATGAGTTTCTGACTCTCTCTCTCTGACTCTCCTGATATGATAACGTCGATAACCTTGAATCCGTGGCATTTGGCAGAACTATGAATAGCCCCCCGCCTGCAGGACCCACAATGCATTAGTGTCGTCATTGGGGCAGGACAGTGAGGGTGGAGGTCCCTGGATGTGTATCTATCTGTGTGTCTGTATACAATGTTTGTGCGTTGTGACAACACAACGTGAATGAGCTGACCAGCGCTGCGGGACATGAATGTACAATGTTTGACCCCGGCCTTATGTTGCTCTTTATTTTCACCCTGAGGCGGGTTTCTATATGCCCCCCCCCCCCCCCCCCCCTCCCTGTTTCCCTTCAGAAACATAAGAGGAGGTGACAGACTCCGTTAAAGACAACATGCAGGTTTAATGAGGATTCAACCTCTGCTGGTCCTCCACCAAGAGACAGTCGAAGATTGGTGTGTAGTATATGAGCCACAGATTTTACTGCACGGCCGTGAAACTATATTGTTTCACTTTATTTGTGTCTCCTAAGAGACAGAAATGGATTAAAACATAAACTTCTTTTTACTGGTGGTGATGGAGGAAAAGTTTCACACTTCATCCGGAATATTACCAAGATATTTCAAATAAAACCCCACCATTGTTTTACTGTCCTTTAATAGTAAACATGTCAACAGATCTGAGCAGAGTTGGTTCATCATCCGTTATATCGATTATCATGAAATAATTGATTGTTGAAGTTTGCGGTTTGAACTCCTGTGTGAGCAGTTTATGACTCTGTGTGTGTTGGTGTTTGTGTGTGTCTGTGTGTGTCTGTGTCTTCACGTCCTACAAATGGCATTTAAAAGGAAGTGGAGCGTCCTGTCAGTCCCGTTAAGCTCAGCCGGCTCTGCTGTCTCTTCACATTGCTGCTGAGCTCCTGTGAAAAGTGCAGGGTGTGAATGGCTCTTTAATATTATCTGCTAATACCGCTGAATGTCAGGGTGGAATACTCGCTCTCCCCCAGCGGCCCGTCGGAACACGACTTATTGGAGGCTCTCAGAAGTAAAGTCGACTTCTCATAACCCCACAGAGTCTGAGTAAATAACAGCCCTGGGTCCTGCTCGGCTTTACAGCCCTTTACTCTTTATTAGTATTCACTTGTTTTACTTATAGAGAGTTTTCCTTTCCTTTTCTTTAATAACCTCAGGTCCAGTTTCTCTCACAGAGACAATGAAACTCACTAAAAGATATAAAAGACTAAAAGTTTGTCGCCTGTTAAAATTACAAATGCCCTCTTTTATTTTCTTATATGTTGATCTTTCCTGCTTCTCTCCAGGAAAACTCTTTCCCATCTTTGTTACACAACCAGCCTGAGTGGCTGCAGGCTGGTTGTGTCCCCTGACCCGAGAGAAGCATCAGTTCTCCAGGGAATGAGCTGATCCCCCCCCCCACCCAGTAAAAGAAAATGTTGAATGTACTTCTGTGAAAAGAGGAATGTGTGTTTGTTGTCTCTGTGTTGTTTATCCTGCGGGATTTCAAAGAAACTCGTAGAACAACAAGTAGCTCCTCAATTTAAACTCCAGACATTGCAATAGAATTAATTATTACTTGTTATTCTTTTGAGTGTAGATGATTGACATTTTCAGGAAGTTTTCCTGCAGCCTCCTCGTTAAGTGACTCAGAAATGTACGTTCTCACATCACAGCCCCTTTGGAAGATTTAGTCTCGGCATCAAAACCGACTTTACGTGCACCAAGCAGCTATAAGGCCGACTGGAGGAGAAGGGAAAACCCCCGACAGTTTAATGTGGGTAATCTTAAATCCTCCCACTGAGCTGAGGGAGGCTGCAGACTGGGATGTAATCTGGTTTCATTGCTAATAAAAAAATATTGATTACTACAGCGTTGGGGAATTTAAAAAAGTCCAAGCCCAAAGCTTATCTAAAAAACCCAGAAAAAATTATAGACTTTAATTAAATTGTCCTTGACTTGCAGCATTTCAATGTTCTGACTGAATTACTGAACAAAATAAATATTTGGTCTTTACATCAAGAGAAATACATTTGGCCCCAGGGGGGAAAGAGTGGGAATAAGGAGGTGTTGCTGTTAGAGAGGAAGACAAAAAGTTTACTGAACAAAAAGAAAAACCAGAATGCCGACCCTCTGAAGATGAATGTAAAAAGTGTTTGTTGTTTAAAACAGCAGGTGAACACGCAACAAAAGGGAAATGACTCATTTCACATCATCAGTACATGAGTCAGACGCTCTGGGTATTTTTGAATGTATCACAATAAAAAATAGGGAAATTAAATGAAACTGTTTACCTTGCTCAGACAGATTCTAACTGTTTAACTTGTGCACAAGAGATATTTTTCAAGTCATTATCTTGTTGGCAGTTGTGAGGACTTCAGGGTTTTTTCATTTGTCCATACCCTGTCTACTAACATGGAGGAGGCAGGGTTCATGACCTATACCGCTGCCGGCCACCAGGAGGAGACTCAGATGATTTCATGTTGTACATCTTTAAATTCAGGTGATGGTTGATCTGGTTTTCTTTCACCTGAGAGTGTTTGAACGGAGACGGGTCTACTTTGTGGCTGCGAAGGCAACAAGCTGCAGATGTTGACAGGGGAGAGAAGCGTTGATTGACGTGTGTCATCGTGTTGCGGCAGAAAAAGGGCGATTGATGCGTCCGCCCCTGTTTCCTGTTTCCATCCATGTGACCACTGCAGAGGCCTTTGACCCAGAAACCAATGCCGATCAGATATTAGTGGACATTGGTGGGAGTCCAACAGAGAGCTTCGACTCACTGGGCTTGTTTGGGAGTTCTTTACATCACAGACAAATCCGCTCTACTTCCTGTCAGAGAACACAGGGAGACTCAAGGGTCAGACGTCAATCATCTCTGCTGTCGGCCGTTAAATGTCTGTTTGGTTCTCGTCCTCTAAATAATATTGAATCCTGAACCCGCTCCGAATGGGTCACACACAGATGATGTTACGGCTGCTGTCAAGTAAAAGCCTCGCACGACCTGAACGTCAACCTTTCAAGAGGAGCGGCCCGGTGCCACCAGGGACGCTCTGGCATTTCTGACTTCAACGAACCTGAGAGGTTTACGGCTTCAACCCGCAGAAGTTAGAGGAGGACGAGAGTAGAGGAAGAGGGAGAGACAGGATGACAGATGCAGAATACAGCGAAATGATAAATGAGAGGGAAAGAGACAGATGGTGGCATTAAAAGAAGGAGAAAGGAAGGAGAGGGGAAGGACGAGGAGGAGAAGGAGGAAGGAGGAGGATAAGGTGGAAGGAGATCATGGAGAAAGAAACTCATCAGAAACTAAATTTAAAACCATATTTTCAGTGACTCACTTCTCATTATTTTCATTACATCAAACTTTTGCTTTTTGAAACCTTGTTGTACATTGAACTTTATGCCGCTAATTCTACAAACCAATATCAATCTGTTCATCTAGAGATTCATATTCCAGGATTTAACTGTAGAATCCAGGGATTAATTAGGTTTTGATTATTATAGAGAATTATTAGTTTGTCTGACTCGTCCGATCACATCAGGAGGGAAAATGAAACAGAGAGAATATCTAGTCTTCAAAGCAGAGGTGGGTCAGGACAAATATCTGTTCATGTGTGAGAATCAAAATAAAAGCAAAGTTAGAGGACAAATACAACTTATGACTAAACATATTTCAATATCTAAATAAGAGCAGGCGATGGCTGAAAGCACCACACGCAGATGGAAAGTTTACTGTGATGCCCCCTGAGTCTGTTTGTGTTTTCATGAGCACAACATTTCAACCTTTAATATAAAACGGAAAAATATATGACGCACCATTACAGCAACTCCCTGTGATTGATTTCCATTTGAGAGTTTAGCTTCTCCACTCCACACAATTTACTGTCGGCAGCAAAGTTGCCGTGAGTTTCTTTTGGGTAAGAACCATCCATCAGCCCTGCGTTATCCCCACCTCTGTCAGACTCTTTAGCCCTGCTCAGCATTCATTAATAATGCTGTCAACCCCAATTCCCCTTCCAGACACAGGCTCAACTAAGCCAAGTGCTTTCCACGGAATAACAACTGAGCTGTGCACTTACACTTTCCACACGGTCATGAAAGAGCACAGTGGGATTTAGTGGTGATTTGGATTATTTCGGTCCAATCTACAGACAAAGAAAGCAACTGATCAGAAGGTGAATCTGATATATTGAAGGAGTTCTTAAAGGAACTTGTATTTTCAGAGAAACATTGTTGTGAACATCATTTTTATGCCTTTCACGTCCTCCTTCCAAACTGTTGGTGTCGAGAGGGAACTTCGCCGCCGTTTGCAAAAGTCGTGACGCTCGTGTTGCAGCGATGGCACATTTGGTTTTATTGAGATAAGCAGCTCTCGTTAATCAGGGGTTTGTCACCAGCTCAGGAAACACAGACTTGTTTGTCCGTGTGACGAAGGCAATTAGGAAGAAGATAGAGACACAAGCGGGGGGGGGGAACTCTTTTTCTATTCAGAGGGAACTCAGCATCAGCCTGTTGACGTCCAGACGGATGAGTCACTGGTTTTATATAGAATGAGTCAAAACCACTTATTATAAATAGAGGTTAATGGAAGGATCAAGTTTTAGTGTTTGGTTTCCACAGTCTTCAGCAGCAATGTTACAATTTATCATCATTTTCATCGTTAGTCTTGTCACATCCCCAAAACAACAGAGAAGTGGAATGTATAACATTTATATTATGTAATTAACTTAAAGAAATGACATCGCTACAAGTTGGCAAATAAATATGGTCATATTATATCCACCTCCTCTCACTATCCAGAAATGAAACCAAAATAACCTGAATACGAACGCTAGCTCTCGGCGATGATGTCATTTGTCTGCCTGTGATCGACCAATCACGAGTCAGTCTGAGGTCTCAATCATTACCTTTCACTCGTTTTTCATATCCTTAAATGACTTATTAAAACCAAACTTATCAGAAACATAAGCATAACCATTTTAGGTGGCATTACAACATTTACTTGAAATGTACTTTTGTTTTTCCATGTCCCATTCGTTAGCATTGAGGAGGCAGGGTTTATGACCTATACTGCAGACAGCCAGCAGGGGGCAATCTATGTGTTTTGGCCTCGCTTTTGGCAGCTATTTATGGTCCGTGCCAGGTGCTTTGTGACGTCGGTCATTTTATCTTAATTTATCTTAACGGATTTGAAATGAATCCTCATGAATCTCCTCGTTCTGCAGATTAAATTAGATGGAATCAGATTTTTGTCTCCTTGTCTTCTTGAGCCGACAGGCGGCAGAGATGTGAAGCGACCGGAGAAACTCGAGAGGTGAGATTTAAATCGTCCTGACACCAAACATCTGTTGTACTCGGGGACTTGTTGAACAAAAGCCGAACCGCTGCCAGGTCCAGAGCCGCAGCAAACATAACTCAACCGACAGCAGGTTGAATAAAGTTCATGCTCCTTCGATACATCACTTAGTGCTGAAGCTGTAAAGTAAAGTAGCGCCGGTCCTCTGCGGTCCTCTGTGCATCCATCCTGCTCGGCCCAGGAGCTGCCCATTAAGAGAAACCTCTGTTTACTTACATCTGCATGGATTTATTCAATTTGCTGCCAGCTCAGAGTCCGAGCCCGGTCCGACCTGCTTATCCTGGCTCATTACATCTTCTGCAGCTAATGAAGCGTGTCTGCTGCAGCCCAGACGCACAGGAGGCCACACACTGCATTACGTCAGCCTGTTCCAGTAAGTGCTGTCGCTCCAGAACGTAAACGTCTGCTGCAGTTTGAAGTCCCGCTCGTGCCCGAGGACACAGGGCAGCGTCTGTGCAGGTGCAGCTGCTGCAGCCGTGTGATGTCTGTGCCACCTGTCACTTTCATCCGTCAGTTGTCCACTTCTCTTTTTATGTTATTGGAATATTTACAGAGAAAACGGTGTGAGACTGAAGACTCTGAACCTCAGACTGTTTGTTTGTGTCCTGTTGTCCTGCTCCGTCCTCTGAACCGTGGACATTACAAACTGCAGCCTTCGTCCCTGACTGGAAGTGCAGCAGCCGTGCAGTCTTTCTACAAAACGCTCGTACGACACCAGCAGCACTTGTTCAGTGCTCAAAGTCACATTTTCAACGTTACCTGATCTCTATAAACACATTCTTCATGTTAATAAACAGAATCTGGGGGCGAGGGGCAAGATCTCTGCCTTCTACTCACAGGTTAATTCCTCTTTTTAGGGTTTTGATAAACACAACTTGATTTCTGCTAAAACTAACCCCAACGCCCTTCAACTAAAACCACTTAATAATGTTTTCGTATCTTTGAAGCAGCAGTGTCTTGTCGAAGTCGGTGCTTGAAGAGAGGAGACGCGGACCCAGAACTTGCAGCATAACAGAATTTATTACACAGAAGTTTCACAGGTCAGACGGGCTCCATGGAATGCCCGGAGAAATCACAAAGGCCAGATAGTGAAAATCTGGCTCGCCTCCGCCAGGCAAGACCTTTTAAAGAGGAGTTGTTTACAACAGAACTATAGATAAAATGACGTAGCACATAGGGTCTATGCCTAAATTTGGACATGTTTTTAGTAACTTCAAGTTTGAAGTCAACCGCTAGATCTTAAAATGATAATCAATATATTTTTGTTAGCAGAGACAACCTGACATTAAACAAAACCATGAAACAACTTCTCCAACATCCAAACATTACCACCACCTCTTTAGGCCTCAGCTGGAGTCGAACGGCAGCAGCAGCGCGATTCAGTGAGAATGTTGTTATAGAAAGAAACTTGAACAACAGCTCCATCAGTTCCTCCACCGCCGGAGGAATGTGTGGAGAAAGATAAGAGTCATTGCTCCTTCCATTTACCCCAAACACCACATTTCCACTGCTCACGTGAACGTGGCGGAGAGAGGCGTGTAATGTTTCTTCTGGGGTGATGTTCTTTATGGAGTCGGCCGGAGAGCTGAGGCGAATACAGAGGAGCCTTCACACCGAGGGCTCCGAGGGGAAACCAGCACATTTAACATGGAACTGTCACGGCTGCAGTTCAACAGTGGATTGTTCCACAGATGAGTCACGCCTGTGAAGTGTGTGTGTTGTTATCACGGCTCAGAATCAGAGATCAGAATCAGCCGGTGTCACACAGAGTTCAGCAGACTGACGACTCCATAGGTTCCAGAAGATAGATTCACGATTACAACTTCACCTCACACAATTACAAACTTTTGTTATTTTCTTAATGAGGGGGGGTCAAGGTGAGAAGCAGATCCTCAGTCTGAAGAGAGAAGATTCAGCAGAAGACTTAGAGTCTGATGACCTCAAAAATATTAGAAATGAAATATGATAAGAGTAAGTAAGTAAAAATTCAATTACATCTATAAACATCATCTGGAAATGTAGAAATACCCGTGAATATGTTTATTTAATGTTATTGTATTGTATGTATAGAATTTACTTATCACAAACGTCTTTATTTCTCTTTTTGAAATTCCGTTATTTCTTCCATGATTGTTCCTTTTTTTCAAACCAGGGTTTAAAGTCACTTGAATCTGTTTTGCTGGTTTTAAACAAAGTAATTTTCAATCTCATAGAATCATTTTTTATCAATTATGATAATCTTTCGGTGAAACGCGATGCAGCAGTTATTTTTAGCCCTGATTCACACCTGCACTTTCCCATCAACCTCTTCTCCTTGTCGCCCTAACGAGAGCTGACAGTTATTTTGGGGGAGAAGAGGCGGAGACACTGACCTGATGGTGTCGTCTCCTTCAGCTCCAGATGATGTCACCTCCCCTCTTGGCTGAGCTGCCTCACGTCGCAGTGTTGACCCACGAGGAGAAGAGACCACTGATCTTGAAGCAGCCAGCAGGAAGGAGCCGCATGACAAAACCAGGAGGCACCAACAAGACTGACCTCAGAGCAGGAGGCGGACACAGGTCGTCTACGTGGAGCTGCTCGGTGAACAGGTGAAATCAGGACGGAGACACGAGTCCTTCATCGTCTCAGGAGACTGTGGAAACATCCGGTGTTTTGTGAACAGCAGTGAAAATCTATAGCAGTGAAAAGTTTGTGTCACATCCACAGAAGTTGTCAGTTCAAAGTAAAAGAACGTCCTTTTTCTTGAAATGGAAAAAGTGGCAGTGAACATTTCCATCTTAAAACAGCTCCTTCAATTTAAAATGAATGGAAACTCGGTTGTTTAGTTGTGGAAAGTATGAACGAGAGCGAAAGGGTTTCAATAAGAAACTAAAACATCAAAGTGTGGATGTTATTTAAAAAACTGAGCTCGTCAAAATCCAGCAAAACAGGATCTGACCACAGACTCCAGATAAAGATGGACGATTGGACGGCATCCAAAAGTGAAGCCAAATCCTTTATTGCCCCCTGGTGGCTGACTGTAGTTTAGGTCATAAAACCCACCTCCTCTTTGTTAGGCGATGGGATATAGAAGAAACTATATATATAATATATAATGATATACAAATGGAAATGAAAGAATCAAGATGGCAGACACACGTCCATCTTTATTAACAGTGCATGGATTTGACCTGATGTCTCACCCTGCACAGATTGTAATGTGATGCTGCAGCATTTGTGAATTGTCTGATTACCCCCCCGTTTGATTCACTTTAAATACAGCCTCCCGACTGCGAACAGTTCAGACTCCTAGTGGTAGTCATAGGTAGGGCAAGTGACATTTATCTTTTTATTGCAGACGCCCACACGAGGTTGATAATTGCAGACGGGCGTCAAACTCAGAACAGCAAACAGACGGCTTCAGTCTGTTTTATTTGGAGAAATTACATTTATCACGTCTATAAAAAGAGACCCTGGTCTGCAGCTGGTGGAGAGAACATGTCGGCTCGTAGAAGTGCTTCAGAGGAAATGTTATTCTCCATGATTCCCACAAATACACTTTTAAAGGAGTGTATTTAAAGTGCATTCAAAGTGTTGTGCACAGCTTGTGATCTGCTCTATTAAAGACGGGGAGACATTCTTCCTGTGGCCACACTACTTTTCATTAGGCAGCACATTTCCTCTGCCCGTGCTGCAGCTCGCCGCCAAGAGCAAGAGGCAGAGAAGAGACCAGGGAGAAGGATTTTCAGCTCAGATCTGATTCCACCTGCGCGGGGAGGTTTCGCTCTGGCGGCTCCGGCGGCGGTTTGGAGAGCAGGTTGTGTTTTTGCAGCAGAATGAGAAGGAACGTCTTCTCTGGTAATTTCATACTTTGCCATGTGAGGCTGAAGAGATGGAAAAACACATCGAGTGAATTGAGAGAAAGAATAAAGACGAAGACGGGAGACGATCGACCTGACAGGACACTGATGAGTGGATGTTAGAGGACACAGTGAAGACTTCTTCTTCTTCTTCCTCTCCCATAAACTGCGTCTCCCTGCTGCCCCCCCCCTCACCCCAGATTTCTCTTCGATGTAGTGAAGGCGTCTGAGTGGAGAATATCCTGCTGTGGTGTTTATGTGTGAAAGGAAAACTCCACTTTTTGTCCCAGACTTCACAAAGACTTCAAGGACACGCTGCAGCTCATGAGGTCGTCTGCCGTTATCAGCAAAGTGCAGAAATTCAAAAAACGCATGTTGGTACATTTGAGCTTCCACCTTCTTTAAAAGCCTTGTTTCCTTTTCACTCGTCTTTTGAACATTTCATTTCAGCCAAAACACACAAAGGAATAATTAGTTCCCTTCGTCCAGGCAGCACATCAGACAGTTTTACTCTCAGGGAACAATGTGACGGAGGTGAGGAGCCGTCAATAGAAGCTTTTAGGGGATTTTCACAGCAGCAGCAGCAGCAGCAGATCCCTGGAGCAACAGTTTGTGGATTTACATGTTGGACAATTCAACACATGAGAAAAGAGTGTTTTATAAATGAGGGAGTTTCATCCAGCCGCCTCCAGCAGTGAAGAGCCTTGACTCACACGACTGGGCTGGATAATGAAAAGTAAAGAGGCCGGGTGTCGTTTCCTCTGAGTTTCAAAGTGTAGCTCCCCCCCCCCCCGTTTCCGAGGTGTGTGGCTCTGCAGCGAGATGTTTGGTTCAATCAGGACTTAATTAAGCACGGCTCGATGCTCGGCGCACACACCCACGAGGGTCGGCCGTGCACGTGGCGAAGGGGAAGACAGATGCGTAACGGTTACAGTCAATTAAGCTGCACTAAATGGCAATTGCAACCTAAAGATGTCGCCACTGGGGATCTGCTTCTTCTCGCTGCACGCCTCGACTGCTGCTGGAGTTCGGCTCCGACCGCGAGAGGAGCCGCTCGCCAGAATCTGCACCTCGAAGTGTTTTCAGTCACCGGAGGATACGAGAGGAGCTGCCACCGAGCAGATGGGCGGAGCGGGATGGACTGATTCCCTGGCTCCATCACTTCATTGAGATTACACTGGAAACTGTAGAGCCTACTTATATTTTACTCAAACTTAGGTATAAACCAGATAGGTTAAAAAATAAATGAAACCTCCACCAGGTGTTTTCCTGCAAAACCCATTAGCCGTTTCACTTTAGTTTGATTCTTCTACTGACTCACAACCGCACAATTAGAGCATGTAATTTAAAAAAAGCACAAAACATACACATCTTATTTGCCTTTTTCCCTCTTTCATATAAATTTATATTTTCCTGTGGAATTGTCAATTAAAATTGTCAATGAAAACGTTTTTAAATGACATTAGGAATATCTTATATATTATTAAGATTAACCAGGTGGTTATTGCTGTGACCATGATGACGAGGCTCCGCCCTGACCTTGAAAGTTAAGATTTGAATAAGTTAACATGAGATTCAATCCAAATCGTGACCTTCACAAACTAATTTCTGCCTAAACTTAATCAAACCTTAAATATTGAGTCATCTAATTAAAGCTGATTAATTTGAACAGTGATTTGAAAACGTCCTGATGAATAATGTGATTGGATCAGAAAACCCATTCATTGTGAGGATTAAGTTGCTGTGTCCATCTTTTCTGTTTTATAGAAGATTCCACTTAATTCAAATGTTTCGACAAAGTTTCAAACATGAAAAGTGAAACTCGCCGCACAGAATCAAAAAGCATTTTCCAAAGTTCATCTCAAGGGCTTTTTCACTTTTACATTTAATTAAATTAGACACGTTTTCAATTTAAAACAATCAAAGTCAGAATGTGTGATTCATAGAACCCGAGGTTAACTTCAGGAGTAACAGAGAAAAACAAACGTTCAGCGACTCAGACGAGTTTCTCCTCATCTCCACGACACTGAAGTGGCAATTACCGTTCATATCACTTCAGTGGCTGCACATTGTGTAATCCAGCGTGACCTGTCGCTCCGTGTCCACACAGCTGAGAACAACAGACAGGTCCCAGTATCGACTCTGACACATGATTATTTCATCTGAGCAGCGTCTTCACGTCCAGCTCACGAACCGACACACATCAGCTGGTTGGAGACGTGGAGGCTGCCTGAGGACAAAGTGTGACACAACGTGCTCTGATACACTATCTCTATATACACACTGTAATATACCTGTTGTGTTAAACTGGCTAAATAACACACAGTTTATATATGATTCACCTGCAGTGAAGCCAGTATGCTCATCTGCTGTTGGTTCAACTTCTTGTTTGGATAAGTTCATCAAAAGCCTTCAAACACTTTTCAGACTTTATCACCTGCTGAGGCCACGACCTCACATTTCACACAACGCACACAGAGAAGACATGTCTCCTGCAGAAGTTCACTGATAACAGCTCTCTCTCTCTCTCTCTCTCTCTCTCTCTCTCTCTCTCTCTCTCTGTTGGTTCTTTGTCGCTCGTCATCTGTAAACGAGGCTTCACGCTGTTTCCTTGTTTCCCAGAGCGAAGCCTGTTCCTCCTCATCACGCCTCCTTCTCCCCGCTGAGGTTTGTCCCACTCAGACGAGGAGCAGAGGGATAGAGAGCGGGGGGGCAGGTGGGAGGCGTCAGTAATTTTAATATGTGATCGACACACCGAGCTGGAGACATGTTGTCTGGGGTCTCCCATGAGGTGAATGGTTTTATACTGGTTTGCTTAATATCTCTATGAACTCCAGTGAGAAACTGGAGCACAACGATCTTTACTCACAAGCTCGGATCCAGCGTCAAGTTCTTTCAGGCCCAAATTTTTGAGGTGCTGCAGTGAGCAAGGGTCAGAGGTCAAAGGTCACTGTGCCCTTGTACAGAGAAAACAGCCAGACTCAAACTGCGCTGGTTGTTGGAGCAGTCATTCTAGGCTTTCATTATTCTTCCTCCACTCGTCTTCATCGCTCCTCTTCATTAAACTGTTGTTTGCAGTCGTCGACGACTTCATTAAACGACCTTGTTTGTCCTCCGTCATCACGCCTCCCCATTCTCCCCATTCTCCCTGACAGAGGGGTTTATGGGTATTTATTATGCCCAGCAGGACGCAGCCGCCCACCACAGAGCAATCTATCACTTCAACACACGACTCTCTCCAAGTAGCACAACCTTGTCTCCTCTCCGCGGAGCCTCCTCTTTATCTCTGCCTCCTCGCTGCTTTCGGGTCGCACAGGAGATTATTAAACTTGTCTCTGTTTGCGTGGGGGAGATAAAAACCTGAACAATCCCTGAGACCAGAGAGGAGGTTGTAACGTTTCCTCTGTTCGCTGTAAGTTTGTCGATAACTTCTCCAGCACGTTAATTTAATCGTTAAAGACGCAGGCATAGAGATTTAGTCCTGAACGTTTCCCGTGTTGTTTGGAGAATCTGTTTTCTCAGACTTCTGTAGAAACGATCAGTGGTTTGCTGCTAGATGCTGAAAATACAGATGACTGCACAACTTCAATCTTTATTCAGATTCTTTAGTTTCGACCTTTGCACAAATTCCTGTATTTATGATAAACGGTGTAGCCTGCACACTAACACGTCCCTGTGTTACTTTGCATTAATACGGTATAATATAAAATGAATACCTCCTGATTTACTGTGATAATTCAGTGTGAGTGACGGGTAGTACATCATGCAGTGACCTGCCTCAGCCCTTTCGTTCAGCAGCAGATTGCAGCCCCAGTGAGCTCAGGTCCATTTGAAGGTCATCGTTCTTTCTGATGGATGCACTGATGTTTGCTTGAATAATCAAATATGTGTTAACAGATTCTGTGGTGATGGATTCCTCTCCTGCAGCACTGAGAAAGTTTTGAATGCAGAGGAACGACTGAAGGTCACAGGTCAGGAGCTTTAGTTTGTGTTTGAAAACACACAAACCTCCATGTTTACCTGTAGGAAGCAGAAGAAGCTTTAGAGGAATCGATCAGATGTGAAGTTCGACACGGAGGAAGTTTCACATCTGATGTTTACGTCCGAGTCGGCGTTAGAGAGTTGGTTCCTTTATAACAATATGAAAATACTCAAATACTAAATAGATGTTGATGAAGACGTCATTTAAACAGATTTTTGTGGTGTTTGTGGAACATGAACACACGTTGATTCTCTTTCTGTTCTGTTCTGGGTTATTTTGTCTCTATTCACAAACCAAATCCTTCAGAGGCTGCAGTTGAAGATTGATTTTCCCATTTCAAAGGCTCCTTCAAGCCGTCCTTCCGCTCGAGACGGAACAGCGAGTGTTAGCGACGCTCTCCATTCACCGCGGGTTGTCAAGACTGATCAGGAAGAGGACATGGCCACCTGTGTCACCGTGAACAAATGTCTCTTTGTCCGTCCGGTCACCAGTTGAAAACATCTTCCTGCTGGTTTCAAACCAAGGCTTCATCCCCTCGAGTCCAAAATGTGGTTTTGAAACACACAACAGTTTCTACATTCACACCTGCAGTCGAGGTTTTGACAAACTAAAACACTCTCTTGTGATTCCTGATTGGGTCTTAATGTAAGTACACACATGCCCAGTATACATAATAATGATAATAGTGAACTTCGTTTATATAGCACTTTAAAAAAAACAGATCTTACAAAGGTCTTTGACAGCAAAGCAGGAAAAGTAAATATAAGAGAAATAACAATGAAGCCAGAAAACCACGTTAATTTCGGAAACAAGGTGTCGTTTAAATTAAATGAGTAAATATAGAATCACGTGAACACTGGAACACACAAGAGCAGTGATGTGACAGTTAAAATAAATGAGCAAGTAAAATAAAAGCAGAAATCGATAAAAACACGACATCACATGAAAGCAGGTCTATAAAAATGGGTTTTAAGAAGATATTTAAAAAGAAGTGACCGACTCTGTGAGCCTGTGATGTGTCTTTTCAAGTGGGTTAGTTATGGAGCTAATATGGTTGTGTGGAAAACAATGGATTTAGCCTTAAAATGAAAAATAAAAATAATTCAACAGGGGCTTTGCAACTTCTGGAGAAATGTGGATTAATACCTCAAACTGATCCCTCATCCACCCTCGATATACACACTCCCAACAACACAACACAACCACACACAATAGTGAGTGGGTTTGCTATCTTACCCTCACTGTCGTCTACGTCTTTTTATGATCACACATGTGGGCTGTGTAATTAACGTCTGTGGTGTTTCATCAGCCGACCTGAACGCTGACTGCAGGTAACAGTAGGTGTTTGGATGAGATTTATTATCAAACCCCCGGATTCTATCCCTCCCGCAGAGATCTGCTCTGAAAGAAGAAATCCACTGCGACAGAAAGAGGTCACCTGCTCTTTCAGAATTAGAGATGGAATAAAACTGAGCTAACGACAGCGTGATGTAACAGAGCGTGTGGGGCGAGCGGGGCTGCAAACAAAAACCACTGAGTGTTGCATTAATGAACTAAGAGCTGGGGGGGGCGGGGGGCAAAGAAACACGAGTGGATCTGTGAGGACCAGTGTTTATCGAGTGGATTTCATTGATCACAGATTAACGCAGGAGAGATCGATGGACGTGTAGAGAATTATCAGCCCCCTGGTTCCGTCACATTCACATCACTCTCGTATCCTCCGGGTTCAAGTCAATATGTATAATCAATAGGTCGTCATACTGAATGGGACTGGTTCCATGTCCCAGTGAGGCCTTCAGGGGACACGTGACCTCACTGATGTGTCACCACAAGGGACCGCAAGCACAAATGAAGGATGTGGAATTCTGAGTTAAACTTATCTTATTACATGTCTACAATTTTATCATAAAGAACTATGAGCTGCACTATATGTTTAAAAAGTGCTGTTAAATACAAGGTATTATTATTATTATATTATTATTTTAAACAATAGCTGCAGATAGTTTCTTATTCTTTGACCAACATCTTTTCTTTTTTTTTCAAACTTGATAGGACTTTATCAGTGTCTGTTTCTGACCAGCAGGGGGCGACAGTCAAAGTCTCTTCATTGTGTTTTCCATTGTTTTAAATTTGTCTTATGTCGACATCTAGTGGCCGAGGCATGAAGAACAAGTCGCCTTTGATTGGCTCAATTTGCGATGTGCTTCTGTCTGATTGGCTGGGAACAACTCGACCGTCTACTATAGTCTTCCGTGGAGAAACACGCCCTGTATGAAAACTTGTTCCGTGGTCTGAACGTTGATAATACACGCGAATAGTTTTGTGTTTATTTTACTAATATTTTCTACGTTAAGTGGTTGTGACTTTGAAAACACTCCGGGGAGAAACACGCCCCCTCTGCTTCGGTAAAAATGTCAGCAAACCCCGGAAAGATGTAGTTTCCCTCCGGACGACAATAGATTGGGGACGGGCTGGGCTGGATGGAGTTGGGAAGAGGCAGTTTGTTGTGAGAGTTTCTCTCCGCGGCGGCTCGAGCATCATGGACGGTTTCTGGGTTTTTCTGAACTCGGCTCTGGTTCTCCTGGTTATGGGGCTGAGTGCGGTGAGCTGCGACATCACGGATGGGAACACGGAGCACCTGAAGCGGGAACACTCGCTGATGAAGCCGTACCAAGGTGAGCGGCTCCGGCTAGCTCGTTAGCATGATGCTAACATGACGTTTGTCCCCTCCGCCGCCGCCTGTCAGGAACTAATTAATACGTTATTTATGACGTAATTTACACGTCAGAGTAACCACCTAACCTATCGTGCGTCATTCTCATGTGATAATAAAATATGATATGCGTTTTGTAATGTACTGTTAGCAAATAGGAAGAGTCATGCGATATAAAAAGTTAAAGACTCTATATATATATTTATTTATCTATCTGTCTATCCCGCTGTCTGCCTGTCTGTTTATCTGACAACACTGAATCATCAGCGGCTCTAAATGTTTCATAAAACATCAGTAAAGAAAAGTTTAAGTCAGTTTTCTTATTGTTTAATTTGCATATTATAATTTAACCACAATTGGAAACGTCTCGTATAGTCGGTTTAGTCATATTATGATTTATTTTGTTTTGATAAAATAATTGAATATGAGTTAAACATGCCAGATAGATATTTAGCAGATATTCAAATTGAGGTGGAGAAGAAAACAAGTTGAAAAGTTTGGAGGCGTCACAGCTCCGGCTGAGCAGAGAACACACCCTGCCACAGTTATGAGATCAAACACAGAAGTCATGTGTCCTGACGAAAGGTGCAAAGGGGACTCCACCCCCCCACAGGCCACGGAGGTGTTTGTTGAAGGTGTCCGGTCTTTTACGTCTGTTCTTAAAGCAAACAACCCTCAGCTCCACACCTACTGACGACAACAAGAAATTAAAACATGAAATGTAACACAAGGCATTTCATCCGATTACAAGAAAATTAAACTTTAAATTTCTCATTTTGTATGAAGAGTCTGTGCAACTTGGGTTGCTGAGCACTTACATTGCACTTACATGCAGTAAAACTATTTCAGTGAATACTGTGCAGTACATTCCTCTGAATGTTGTAAGAGGAACCTGAGTGACCATCTTGTTTTACACATTTAGCATATTTGTCTGTTACCCAAGAAGACGGCTGCGTATTATTTACATCTCATCTGGAACAGTCATGCAACTGATTTGGTCAACAGCAAAGATAAGATCACTCAAAAGAGACGTGTAGCTGTCACCATCTGTTTTCTCTTCTTCCTGTCACACGCTGTCTTGTGTCTGATCACTTCCTTGCACTTCACCTGTTTGTCTCCCAGGTGTTGGCAGCAGTGCGAGCAGTCAGTGGGATTTCTGGGGGAGCACGTTGGTGACTGGCTCATACATTCGACTCACCCCAGATGAGAGGAGCAAGCAGGGATCCATCTGGAACACTGTTGTGAGGATAAACCACAAACACACATATTATCTCTCTGTCTATTGTCACCAAAGTCTTTGCTATATCAGCTTTGGGTTTAGAATTAATATTCTCCATCACGTTCACATGGAGTCGCGCCCATTCCCCTGGTTCTCTTTCAAAATGTTCAGCCTTAAATATGAGTTCATCTGTTGTTTCTTCATATTTTCTGATATTATTGTCAGTCCCTGTAAGACTCAGGTGTTTATCTGCGTGTGACAAGTTAATTTAAGCAAATCAATACCTCTTGTCCCCTGTTTCTGGTCCACAGCCTTGTTACCTGAAGGACTGGGAGATGCACGTGCAGTTCAAAGTTCATGGGTCAGGAAAAAAGAATCTCCACGGCGATGGCCTCGCTATCTGGTACACGAAGGACAGACTGCATCCAGGTAGGGACACGTTTCTTCCTCATGCTTCTTTTTGCTGAGTCACTGCAAAATGCTGAAGTTTGGAATTACTCAAAACACATTTCTGATCTGTGGCTCCTCATCTGACCAGTGAGAGCAACACAGAAATATATAATATCTGGACTGAACAGAAGGTAAAGAGCTCCAGCTCAGATTGAGTAAATCCAACGATGTGTATTGGTCCAGTCCTGCTGCACTCGTCACTGTCACTTCATCAGGAAGCTTTTTTTACTTCATGTCTCATCATCTCAGCTTGCTGGCGTCAGTGCTGACCACACAAAGTGTCTGAAGATGTTTGCTCATGTCTCGCCTCATCTCTGCCTCCATCCTAGGCCCAGTGTTTGGAAACCAAGATCAGAATCTTGGCCTGGCTATTTTTTTGGATACCTTCCGCAATGACCTCCATGGAATGGATGTAAGTGTGCAGTGTGTGGCTCGAGGTGATTGACCCGCTTGTTTCTCCACAGGACCTGTGTTTTCCAACAATGCTCTGTTCCACGGGCTGGCCGTGTTTATAGATACTTACTCTAACGACGATGCGTCGGATGTGAGTGGTTGCTCAGGTTCTACTCCTCAGTTTCCTGTCTGTGCAGTTGTCATCACTTTAAATGGGCATGTCGTTCCACCTTCAAGCATGTTAACAGTGAAAACCCCACAGAACTGGTTTGGCTTTTTTTATTCTACAGCAAAAAGAAATCATGCTTATTGAGCATGAAAGTTCTCTGGAAGAAACTTTATCATCCTCACTTTAACTGTTTGAATTAGATTCCGACTGGTTGGCCCACAGAATATCTGCAGACATGAGCCTTTAACATAAACATAGATATTTGAGTTAGTTGTTTATATTAAAACCTTTATTTCAGTCAAAATATTTTATATTTTCTGAATTCAAGTTCCCTACGTTTTTTGGTATTTTCTTTTATACATTTATTTGTTATGAAGTTTATGGTTTAGACTATGAAATAACAGTCTTTGATAACAGCATCTTAGGAATCATTGCCCTTTCAAATGATGTATTACTGGCATCGAACCCATCAGTCGAGTTCTAGTCTTAATATAATTTTTATTTGCTTGTCTTGTCACAGAGTTGCTTTCACACTGCAGCTGAACATTACTCTGTGTGTGAAAAGAGAATCTGGACAAAATGATCATGTGACATCAAACCGATCTGTTCATCCATCTTATTTGAGAACACTCGACTCAGAGCTCGTCAGTGACGACTCCTGTCAGTCAGAAAAAGACTCACCAAATATGTACATGGATTTCTTCTGTTTATTGGAAAACTAAACAAACACTAAAGTCTAAATCTCATGAGGAAGTAGGACACATTGGTGTAAAGTTATTCTTAATTTACTCACTGATTCTTTTAGTAAAAGATAATCCTTTCATCCAAAAGATACGATTTCTGCACTTTTTAAGAATTAATCTCAAATGTTCCTGCAGAGTGAAAGCAGCCATTATGTATAAGAATAAATATGCATGAGCGGATATGACCTCAAACTTACAGCAGGTTTTCTTTTTTATGTGTTCACTTGTCCATCATCCGTATTTCTGAAAGTATTATAACAGTTTTTAAGATTTATCCAGTAATCTTCTTCTGTCTGTCTCCAGCGTTCCTTCCCGTTCATTTCAGCCATGGTGAACAACGGCTCGGTGAACTACGACCACGGCAGAGACGGACGCTCGTCTGAGCTCGGTGGCTGCTCGGCTGAGATCAGGAACAGAGAGCACGACACGTACCTCGCCGTCCGCTACTCCAGAGGACGACTCACTGTACGTGAGGCTGAAGCTTCTCTTTCTTGAGTTGCTTTAAGTGAATCAAGCTGTTTATAGTCCAAAGCAGTTATAAAATTATTATAAAATCAACGTTCTTGTTTTAAACCTTTTTAAACAGTCACTTTTTATTGCGCTGCATTACATCACTTACACCAAGCTTGTGTTCTGTAGGTGATGATTGACGTGGACGACAAGAACGAGTGGAAGGAGTGCATTGACATCGGGGGGGTTCAACTTCCCACTGGATATTTCTTCGGTGCCTCAGCAGCCACAGGAGATCTGTCCGGTGGGTCGGAGCTGGAAACAGAACAAATGGAGTCTTGATGTTCTCCCGTGTACTTTTTGTTTGCTAACAGTTCAGACTGATGTTTTGTTCCAGATAACCATGACATCATCTCCATGAAGCTCTACCAGCTGATGGTGGAACACACACCTGAGGAGGAGAACCTGGACTGGACCAAGATCGAGCCCAGTGTCAATCTGCTCAAGTCTCCTAAAGGTAACAGAAATAAAAACCAGGATTATTTGCACATAGAGCATCGATCTCATCTCTTTAGCTTATTTCCTGTTTTGAAATTACTTTCAGTTCCCAAATAAGAATTTTAAACAGTTTCACACAAACCAGACGAGTAGTGAACACTTTCTTCTCTGTCTGCAGACAACATCGACGACCCTACTGGGAACTTCCGGGGAACGCCCCTCACGGGCTGGAAGGTGTTCCTGCTCCTGCTGTGCGCTCTGCTGGGAATCGTAGTGTGCGGCGTGGTGGGAGCTGTGGTTTTCCAGAAGAGACAGGAGAGGAACAAGAGGTTTTACTGAGGAGGGAAGAGGAAGAGGCGCCTTGTTGCTGAGGTGTTTGTGGTGGAATGAACTGTTTCCAGATGACATAGCACATTTAATGTGAATTTCTTTTCTAAAGATTGTACAAATGTTTATATCTTTCGAAGCACTGCGTTGAGAGTGAATCTCGCCGACTCGTGGTGTTGGTGGATCCGTGCAGAACAAGTGGATCCTTCCATAAGTGAACCTGATCCATGCTGGTTTTTGTTTTCCATGTCTTTGTGTTCATTCATGGAAGCATCATAATGAGTTTACTGTCATTTACAACATTTGCACTCTGAGTTTCTTTCACGATTGTGTTCTCACCTGCTCATTGATTCTTCAGCCATTTCCTGCTCATCTCTGCTCCGAGTGTGATCCTACAAAGAGGGTGAAAGTTTGGCATCAAACTGTCATTTCGATTATTTTTTTTTCTTTCTAAACAGTTTGTTACCGTACTTACTGCATAGAGTGTAAATAAAGATGGAGCTTGTGTCTCCACTTCCTCCCACTATCTAGAGATCTCACCAAAATAAACCAGAACTGAACACCGCCCTCTCAGGATGACATTTGGAGCCAGAGTCTGCAAAAGTGGCCAGCAGGATCGGGAGCCACAGTATCAAGGACCCGCCCATACACAGGCTCAGCCAATCATGACTCAGTCTGAGCTGTCAGTCATGGCGTTTCACACCATTTTTATATAATCAAATTACTAAAATCGGACATTTTTGTGCTAATGAGCTGTGAAGTTTTGTTATTTTCTTTCAGTCTACAGAAAGAGATTGGAGCGAAGTATTGACTGATTTATTCTCTTTGTGTGGCTGTTGCTCATTGTTGCTGATTTCTAATCGTTTTTTTAATAAATTTGAATTAATTGAAATGATCATCAGCACTAACTGATCATTTAAGTATTTTCTCTCCGATCCTGCTACACGTCCAGCTTCTGTGTTTATTTCAAATCATTTCTCAAAGTGTTTCATTGCAGATTTTTGCCTTTGCCTCTTTATTCAGGTTGTTTCTCATTGAATCTGATTCAATGATCGAGAAATCACAATTCCCCTGGTTGACATATTCAAATCGCTTGTTTTGAAAAGGAATTGTTTGAATATTTTAACTATGAGTTCTTTATAAATGCCAACTATCATGTCTCTACAACCCTCAACGCTGTACTTAGGAATATGGGACATCACATGGACAGAGAAAGTGAAACTGCCTTTCAGAAAGTTGAATCACTGATCTAAGTCTCTGTCTTTTTGCTTTTCTTCTGGCTTCCCTCTATTGTTCTCGTTTGGTTCTGTCCCTTCATTGTTAAATTGGGGATTCGACACTTGTTCTTTCATAACTGCAGAAACACAGATGCTCTTTTTTTTAAATCTTTTATCTGGCTCAGTGCATTTGCCTCTGCCGCATCGTTAGGTTGGTGATGAGATTTGAATCTGCTCCTCATCAGAAATAATGTATTAAAATGGGAAAAACAGCTGTTTGCCTGAGACTTGTGTTATTTTTACTGCTATACACAATACACACACTGTATTCAAGAAGTAAACAAAGATGCATTGAATTTTGACGACAAACAAACAGATATTGAGAAACTACTTGTGTTCACTTCTGTATGAAATAAAAATCAGTGGATTAAAACTAATTCTAAAACACATCTCTATAAAATTACAAAATTCAAGAATGAAATTTGAATCTAATACTTTGCTGGCATGGCAGGGTGACGGCTTGTATTATATGTTGGGATGTTTTTTATATGTTTTATAAATTGTGTAGAAACCATATATGTAGTCCCGTTTGGACTCACTAGCGCCCTCTAGGTGAATTGCAGCCTCTGTGTTGACGCTCTCTGGCGGGTTAAAAACCTGTCGAAGCCACGCCCACTGCAGTTCCCTCCAAAATCACATGGTTCTCCTGCTAAGCTAGCACCGGCCGTGCAGTTAGCATTTCTGAAGCTAGTAGCTAATAGTAGGTTAGCTGTTAGCTTGTTTTAGCTCGAGGTTTTTGTAACTGCGGAGGTTCTCCTGTTGTTTGTGGACACGTCTGCCGCCATGTTCCCAGAGGTGAGTAGCATGCTATCGTGCTAACATGCTAACCACAGTTTGCTCAGTTCCTGTTGTTTTTATTTTAAATCGGTTTAAGCTGTGATGTCTATTCTTATTATTGTTTGAGCTTTAGCTTGGTTGTTTTTATGTTATCAGAGTGAAGAGTTTACACATTAAACTTGTAAACTTTATAAACTATAGTTCTCATTGTACTTGTACAGGTGATACTACTTCATTACTGACTCAAAGCTCCATCCCATTCATCTAAAAACATATTTAACATTTATTTACAAGAGAATAACCTGTAAAAAGTCGTCTTTCAGGATTTATTGATTCAATGCTTTCTTTATAGTTTCGCTCTTTTGTAAAATATGTACTTCTACTTATGCCAATTCTATATATATACATGTACTCGGCGTTTTGAATTTTCTTATAGTACTTTTGTGTTGTGGTATTGCTATTGATACACAAGTGAAAGATGTGATGACTTCCTCCACAGTTCATATTGTGAACATGTATATTTACTAATGTCAGGTTTTTTATTGACTGTTTGGTTTGTAGCTCTGGTGTATTTAGAAATGATTATAAATTGAACATTTTGCTTTGTTAATTAATCTTTAATTGATTATTAACTAATATTCAGACAATGTGAATCAAGTTCAAATTATCAGCTGTGATACTTTTTTCCACCACAAGATGGGGATATAGTATTGATTTATTTCTTCTGCTGTGTGTGCGCGTGCATGCATGTGTGTTTGTGTGCGCGTAAACAAGACTGAACTCGACTTGACTCACAGTTGTATATTAATTCAGTTTTTTTTCAGATTTGCATAGATGGGAGATTGTCGTGTATTATATGAGTCTCATGGTATTCTGGACTGATCCTGATTTAACACACACACAAACGCAAGTAAATGTCGCCCTGAGCCTGGAAAGTTTTTTCTTTTCTGTTTCTTTATGAGGTCACATCTGGGCAAGTGTATGTCAGAGGATAAAGAGATAGTTAACCCCAAAAATGCACACATTATTATTTCTAAACCACTGTGATGGGGGGGGGGGGGTGTTCTAATGTCTATTCACATTAGACTCAAAACAACCTCATGTACAATAAGTTAGAATCCTAAGCCTTCATCGCCACACACAGTCTAAATATCCTCTCTTGACCCTCAGGGCTCTATCATCAGACCCCCCCCCCCACACACACACACGACACTGAAGGAGTATTCAAGCACAACACTGAATTTTCATTACCCAGCATGGCTGCACAGTGTGGCAGCCCACAGGCTCCACACGCTCAGACCGTCAATCTTGCCAGCCATTTATTGGCTGAACAGGTATGCTAAAGTGTGTGTGTGTGGGAGTGTTTGTGTGTGACAGAGAGAGAAAGAGAGAGGGCAGTTTAAATAGCTCACAGTTTATTCCACTTCCACTCACTTTCGCACCTGGAAGCTGAGATGGACAGCCCCCTCTTGCCTCTGGGTTTTCGGCAGACACCAGTAAACCTCCCCAGCTGGGACTGAACCACACCGTCGTCTCAGCCCAGAGGGAAGACGCAGAGAGTTCAGACTGTTTGTGTTACTGATGAATCTGATCCCTCTTGTTTGTAAGAGGTGACATCTCATAGAACAGTTTCCACGGGCTTTTGGAAAAAGTAAAACAATATGATCATCTGAATTTTTGTCCTTTAAATCTGGGATAAATCCAAACAACCTCTGTTGCATATTTTGTTGATTTGTGAACATCTCTTCCAGTTAACCTTCTGTTTGACAGTAAATCTTCCTTGTACCGCTCCAACATGCAGATGGCCCACTTCCTGTTGTAAAAGGGCCTTCAGTGTTTGAACCCCTTAGACTTCTGGGTAATTTCCATATCTACACACTGTTATCCCCTGTCAGGAACATGAAGTCCTGAGGAACATGAAGTAAATGAGAATAACTTAAATTCTCATTTACCTCCGCGGCACCACTCTCTAATGGGGTTTGTCAGCTGAGCATTACAACCACAGTCAACTTTCTCTTTGTCTGGATTGTGTGTCTGTGTGTGTCTGTGGTGATGCGACTTCAAGTGTGGGCTAAATCTGCTGGTGTGAGGAAGATTTAGTCATTACTCACAGCTTCTCTTTGATGGTTCAGGTTTGGTTTTCATTAGATATGGATTTTACAGTTAAAGCCTCTGCTCCCGTCGATGACCCTGAGTTCTGGTTCTTTCTTCTTGTCCTTGATAGAACTCCTTGATCCTGTAGATGCTTGAATATCCGTCCATTGCTCCGACATCACCCTCCTCCCCTTGTTCCTCCTTTTTAACTTCTTCACTCTTTGACTTACTCTACGTCTGGAACTTGAAGGTGTGACTGAGGACCTTGTGTACAGTGAACCCTAGTGAATGGCAGTGGGAGCTGAACAGCTTGGGAGTAAACCATTACACCCCCCTCCCTTTTGAATCCCACATGAATAAACTGTAGAGGTTTGTTTTCTTGTATCCTTCACACTCGCTGAACTGCTGCTGCATTCTGAGGAAACAGCAGAAGTCTGATGTTTTAGCTGAAAAGAGGCTAAAGTTTAGAAGAAGATTCTGTTAATAGAAGCTAAAAGAGACATGAAATGCAAAAACAAACTTTAGTATTTAGTATTGCCTGTGAAAACTTAGAATTCTGAACTGAATTTTAGAAAGGTCTGTGCAATACGTCCAAAATGTCATATTTATATTGGTGGTTTCATAAGATCCAGACAGCGATGCAGTAAATATGTGAATGTCATTGTTTTCCTCTGTGAAGCAGCCTTGGGTACTTTGATATGTGCAATACAAATTATCATTATTATTATTATGAGCCTCCTCTGGCTTTGAATTTGGGTTTGGTCTTTGTTTTGAGAACTAAACTGAACTTTGGTGGCTCTTGTGGTTTCTTCGTGGTTCTAGTTTTCCATGAGTGGGGGAGGGGTGTACTCTGTTGTGGGGTCCGGTCTACGGCATCATTTGCAAACTTCAGTTTTCTGGTCTCTGGTCAGACTTTTAAACCCAAACCACGTCCACGTGACAGAAGTAAGAACAACCTTGTTTTATTCTTGGCTGCACAGAATGTAAAACTTCACTCACACCAAGGAAAGCACTTGACAGTTGCTTGTGTGAAAGTGTATGAGGAGGTGAAGGAAGACGACACGGAGCTCCACCAGGTTTTAAAGAGATTTAACATTTACAAAGTAAAAGCTTTTGATTTCCTACAGATGACGTTGTATTAATACTTTGATTAACGTGAGACCCCCCTGCAGCTCCAGCTGATGAACACTGGAGTAATTAGAGTCGCTCGTGGTTCTGCATAAATCGCTTTGACAGCAACAGTCTCGAAGGTTGGGTCGTGATCTGCATCCAAACTGCACATTACTTACCACCATACCTTTTCTTAAAACAACCGCTCGCCCCATCAGCAACCAGAGGAGGAAGAGGAGGAGGAAGAGGAGGATGTGTGTATGTTGTTAGACAGCAGGACAATAGACTAGTTTGTTTTTCACATTTTTTCTTTTGCTCAAGTGTGAAAAACTTATATAAGTGTGAAAGGAATCAAATCGGATCATTGAAAGGAAAAGTTTGACCCTCCACAGTCTTGATTCCAGAGGGAGAGAGAACTGTATTCAACAGCTGCTCCTGCTCGTCCCGGCTTTCTCAGAGAGTTAATTCAAGTTTGGTTTATAATAACTTTAATGATGTCGGCTCACCAGACGGGTGGAGTCTCTGGCGCCGCACCCGTCTGATCAGATGGGGAAGCTGAGATTTTTAACAGGTTAAAAACTTTCTTAAATAATCCACTGAGGGTAATCCACATTGATTAAGTTCTTTCAGAAAGTCCGGCTGTTATTTGTGGTGCTTGGTTTGAATTGGGACTTTCTCAGAACTGTCTCCTTGCGTTTCCTGGCAGTGAAGCTGCTGGGGGACAGTCATCAGATCAGACCGACCTTGAGACGCCTCCTGTTGGACTGAGTCTCGCTCCGTCATCTCGTGCTGCAGCCAGACTCACAAAAACACACTGTAACATCCATTCTAAAGCAGAACGTATTAATGACGCAGACTATTCCCTGTCTAAAATATGTTATTTTATTTTGAATAAATTATTTTATTTTACGCCAGAAACGATCTCCACCCCAGTTTGACATTTATCTGATAGTTAACTTTAAATTGGTATCCAGATCGTACTTGTTCTTATTTCAAGTTCTAAATCTCAGGTTGTTTTTGTGTTTTCTTTTTATTTGTAGTTATGTACAAAATATCAAGCCTCAGTTACATTTCTTTATCACAATGGTCTGATTATGAAATCATATCAATCATTGTTTTAACATGATTTTGATAATAGGAAGCAGTGACAAAAATGTGGCACCCTTGGTGAATAATTTAAGGCCGAATAGATCCTACTGGTTTTCAGTGATATTTAAAATTCTGAGAAAATATTGCAGAGAGTGAATTTTGCTGTTTGTGTTTTTAAATGTCTTTAAACTTCCTTTAGAAACCATGATCCTATTGAGTGGGTTTATCGTGAGCTGAAGGTTTCAGAGCAAACGCTGTTATTTCTCGATGTGAAGCAACTTTTTCAATCTATCAGTTTGAAAGGTGCAGCGTCTGCCATCCTTGGAACAGTTTCACAATGTGCTTCCTGAGCACAGAGTTGTTGGTGTTGGAGCTGTTCTCGGTGCCATCAGGGTCATTTGATATTGTCTAAGAAGTTCTCATCTCCTGTAGAAAGCGTCAGCAGCTGTTTCACTGTGGAGCTGCTGAAAAATACTGAGATATAAGTGAACTGGAATGACCTCAAACGTGACGACATTATTTTCTTATCTGAATTATACAAGAAGGGGGGGGGGTGGTTTGTGTGTTTTCTTCCTCGGACAGGATTAATACAGATTATAGAGTTTATATAGTTCTATAGTTATATCCATAATCTTTTATTTCAACAGTGACAGCTGCCTTTTTCTTGGGTGGCATTGACAATAGAGTGAGTTTCAACATGTCGCGGCCTGTCAGCAGCATCAGAGTCTCAATAAAACTTGCTGACTGATTGTTTATGACTGTGGCAGCCTGCAGGTAGAGCTGCAGATGAACCTGCTTCCACACGTGGATGGAGACCACCTTACATGACTCTCCACACTTTGGAGCCATGGATTTTGAATGAATGGCAGGGGCAGTCCAGTCCAGACCAGCTGAAAGTTTCAAATTTCCCAGAAGTTTTGGCTTTGCTTTTAGGCAGCTGTTATGTTGTTCATCTTTATATACAGTTTATAGATGAAACTTGCAAAAATAATAATATACTTAATATAAGTGTGTGTGGCACATCGGACAAATCGGTTCAATATGGTGTTGCCCTCTAGAGCACACAGCATCAATAACATTCACTCCTGGATTCACTCCATCAGTAAATCTGAACTTTGTACACGGTAGCTTAACATCAGTCATAAAAACGAGAAGTTTGCTGAGATCAGGAACATTGAAGCAGAAGCTGTGACCAAGAGCCAAGATCTCAGATAAACATGGTTTTCATGTTTCATGTTCAGTTCAAGTTATTCTGCGACTCTGATTATCTTTCTTATCATCTGCACCTTTGTTTACCATGGTGGATATAAAAAATAGGTTTTCTCATTATGCTCTGAAAACCGTCTTTGAAATAACTTGTAAAAACCTGCAGGAGCCCTGAAGTGAGACTCCTCCCTGGGTAAATAATGCTAAAAGAAATTAGGAAGATTAATGACTAGCTGAGGGATGTTTAGGTGGAGAGAGGGGGGCAGGTCTTTAGACCCTGGAATTCAACCTGGTGCTGTATTTTTTCTCATTGCAATGGAAACAAAGATTTGTTATTCACTAGTACATCAGCTTTAGGTTAACATCAGGTTATATAACACATTTAAAGATTCTCATCAACCTGATCCTGAGCCATGCACAGTGAATTATGGTTGTTTATAGTTATCTCCCACAGGTTGGAGTCACTGGCTCATAAAACTTTTCCTAATGGAAGTCAGGCAGCTTTAAGAAAACATAAAACGTGATTTATCACATCCACCGAGGAGGTTTCCTCATTTGTCTGTTTATCTGTCAGCTGCATTATGAAAAACGTGGTGAACCACTGAAGATAGTGGAGTGACGATCTGTATGAAATTGACTCATGGATACGATCTCCCCCCTCTTGTTGATGAATGGTGTCTTCCACTACAATGAAGCCCCTTGTTTGGTCAAATCTGGCTTTTGTCTGTAATGGGAAACGATGAGCGACTACTAACTATAAACCAGACAGTAAATACTTTACATCTGCCAGATGTCGTTTACTGTGTTTGAAGATCCTGAGAATTAACTTTCTATAGATTGTCTCACATTAAAGATATTTCAAGACAAAACCTATAACTTTAAATCTTTCATGCCTTGAGTCAGCATGTGTAAACCTGTTATGTGGATTAAGATGATCTAACAGTCTACATCACTGTGCGATAACCATCAGCTCTTTAATTTCTCTGTTGTGGTAACGTTGTATATCTATTTTGCATTGTTGTATTATTAGAGTTTAATAACTTGTGTATCAAGGGTTATGACATTGTCTGATTAATTAGATAGTTAGTACGACAATCATTTATTTTACCATAACAGATTCCAGAAAGAATTCGATAACTGATGTGTATAGTGATTAAGGATTTTATCGCTTCTTATATAGGTTGGGGCAGTTATTTCTAATTGGCAATGTTTAAGAAAGTGATGAACAAAATGTGTCTGCACCAAAATGTGTAACTGCACAGCAGCTGAAAAAAAACAACAATTCATGAAGGGCCAGAAATTAGTGTCTTTACTCGTCTCATCCTTCCACCAAGTGTTGTGTTCTGCAGTTTTTGTGTAATCTTAAATCAACAGGGGTGAAAACGACCTCTTCTGTGGATATAATAAAATCCTCTTACTGCAGAAAGAAACAATGCGTGAGGAGGATTTAAAAATATAAATACTTTCTCCAAGTCCTGGAACACGGTGAAAGGAAACATCATCCTGCCCAGGTTTGTCTGATTTCACTATGTGGAGACAAGAGGTGTTAACTCAGGGAAAGTGAAAGCTGTGGTGATAGGAGGGGGGTCCGCTCAACGACTGAGTGGGAACGTAATCCTCTTACTACATCCCAAAGTGAGTGTGGGTGTTCCTTCAAAGAGGGGGGTGCAGAGGAAAGTGTAGAAAGAAGGTTTAAAGACTGAATGAAACACAAAGCTGTGCAGTGCTGAGGCCTTTATAGTCTGTAGTTGCAATAATTCATTCAATCATTCTGAACAAACGGGAGAAACAGTGGAAATGTTTGTGTAAATACAGCCGACGTTTCTCTTTCTCCTGTTTGAGGCTGAGATGTTTCTAAAGTCTGAGAAAGCCCGGTTTGAACTGAACGAGAAATGATCTGTCCGACTCTCTTGAAAGCTCTGCCCCTTCATGTTGGATCTCTGAGGATAACAGTTGATTGTTGTTGCAAAGATAGAACCACTTTCTATTTCCTCAGAAACAAACCCAGCGGAGGGGCAGGAGGGAGGGATCAAATTGGTTCTCCGAAGAATTTCTATGATTTGATTTGCTTGTCATAGCAAATGTTACAAAGCCCCCGGGGTTGGTTTTGAGAACAGATGAATTGATGAGGGAGGAGATTTATTTACCTGGGTCATGACAGAGATGATCTTTTTGTTATTGTAATTAAAATCCCAGATAATTATTCTATTTTTATCCTAAATCTGTGGTGGTTTAATTTGCTTTTTTCTGAAGCGTACACATCATGGCTGCCTTTATATATCCAGCTTTCGGTCCATGGTAATTAGTAATATCATTCAGAAAAAAACAAGCAAACTTAATATATCACATTTTATGGGCCAAACAGTTTTGCTGTAACAAATTATTTTTCAACTAAAAAATTTCAGCCAAAATTACAAATTAAATTGCTTAGCAAGCGATTTGAAGATCAGACTTTGGGCTCTGGGAAAAGCATTTTAAACCTCACACTGTTGCTGATAAATTAAGAAATTAACGGGCGGATTAATCTGGATGAACAAAAGAACACTCTAAATTTGTGCAGACAAAAAAATGTAGGAAAATTTGAGCTGCTGCACGAACATGAATATATTTACCTGTAAACATTGACTCACAGCTCCAGGTATCAAATATGGGAGCTCAAGTTTAAAAAATGCATTAGCATCCACCTTGTGTTGATTAAACTTCCAACAGTTCTGACACTGTGCAAACCGCAACTTCAACCTTTTTTATGTCAAAGCTCCATTGCTGTCCGTTGGCATCATAAGTGTAAAGTTGCACAAGTTTGTTCTTGTCTAGCAAACTGTGACCTGGATATCCACTTATCATAAATTGTGCAATGTCTGCAATGGCCAATCAAATAAAGGTGTTTTCCACGTCTCCTAGTTTTGATAAAAAGCCACATTTGTGTCGTGTATTATCCAGAGGAACAGGAATGCTGTCTTTGGAGGAAAATTATTTTTGCCGTGAGCAAAAAAAAAACCTGAATTCACTTCATCTCAAAAGTTTTGTTTGGAGCAGAAATAAATAATATGATTAAGGCCAAAAGTTATAAAACCTTGCTAAGTACATTGGAGAAAGGTGGAAAATTGATATCGTGAACCGACCCTTTTAACGTGGGGGGGGTGAAGAAATGAATGCTGTCAGAGGGGAGGCGGGTTAGAAAGAGTCGTCCAAAGAAAACAGAAAGGGAGAGATTTGTATGGATACAGATGGAAACCTGAGCTGGTGGAGTGGGAGAAGATCAAGAGAGCATGATCTAAATCACTTACTTTCCTCATGTCAAACAGACACCTTCCATAACTTAACAGGTTTCAACAAAACCGTCACGCCTACAAAAAGCTGCGCTGCCAAAATACTTGTAGTCGATATTGTCTCTGAGCTGTGGGGGATCAGAACCAACTTGTCCACATCTAAGCTTTTCTCCACAGGGCATTAACAAAGAACAGCAACGCTCATTTCACTCATAGAAAAGCTGATTGTTAGTGTTGGGGAAGGCTGTCATTAGGGATTGCCTGTTGCAGTGCAGATGTGCTTGCTCTTAAAAGTGCTGTTCCACCCTAGAGTGACATTTTTAAATAATTCTGACGGGCCATGACATCAAGATTAAAGCTTGTGACTTGGATAAGTTGCAAGAAGGTAAAACGTCTCACCTTCCTGTTTCTAACTGGTCACAAAACCCACTTACATCTGGCTTTTGTCTGCATGAGACATTATACTATCGGCATTCACTCTCTGGTCAAAGGACTCTCTGGACATGGCTTCTTATCGGCAATGACGGAAATGGGAAACCTGCATTAATTCACTAATTTGGCAAGAGCTTCAGTTTTCATTGTGTGTTCATGACATCAAACCTGATGCACTAGCAATCGTCTTTTTCTAGTGGGTTTGAAACTTTGCATATACTTTAGAATTCTGGTTTAAAAGAGGTGTTTGTCATACGATACTATCACGATACTTAGGTGGCGATACGATATGTTTTGCGATTCTGTAAGTATTGCAATCCGATATCACGATTTAATTTTTTTAAATACTGGACCATGGAAAAGACTTGAATAATACCTTTGATTACAACACAGTCAAATTCACTTAGAGCTTTACAAATTTGATTTCAAATATTAACATTAACTTAATGACTGCCGGGCAGCCAATAGAGAATATAAATAAAAATGTGCCCTATTACTGTATAGTCCCTGTCAACTGTAAACAAACTGAAATGTATACCACTTAGGCTACTTTTAAACAAAAAACCAAAGGTAAATTATTAAGAATGAATAAAAGTTTACTTAAAATATAGACTTTGAAATAAACAAAAAGGAGGCTACGCTTCACTATTGTTTGCATGTAGGCTATGCAAAGCTAGCAAACACAATGTTGGCTCTTTAACCGAAGACTCCATTCTGTTCACTGTATATTGACTCATGTGTGATGGTTGAGTAATGTTCCTCTCAGAGGTCAGAGGTCTCAGAACCTAAATGTAAAACAAACTTTTCTTGACTCTTGAATGATTGACAAGCGAGACGGTGGAATGCTCTTTACGAGTCAAGTAGAAAAATGTAATGTTTGACACTTTACTCACAAGATTTTTTTTTAAAGGGAAAAAAGCAAAGTCAATAGGACATGTTTTTATTTGGGAGTAAAGTGGGTTGCGAGATATTTCTGGAAATTGATTTCTCAGACTGTATCAGGTTTCAAGTCTTATTGTATCACTACAGCTACACACACATCAACAAAGTACTGAATATGTGAGGTGTCGTGATGGAGTGTTGTGTGTTACTATAGACACGTGGTTCTTTTTTCTTTTGGTTTGATTTACTCTTTCACACATCACTTTCAAATCAGTCTGGTGGGGACCGAAATATTCTCTCAAATATTCAAATATACTTCATTGTTCAGGATGGTTTTATAACCACAGGGACAGGATCCGTCGGGAGACATTTAGGACACTTTTACCTCGACCTTGTATTGTCCGGACCTATTCATCAAAGACTAATCTGACCAGAAGAGGTTTTCCGGGTCTGGATCAAACTGAACCAGTGTTGCAGAATGAAAACACTTTTTTGAAAGTTCAGACTTTCAGACCAATTTGAAAAAGGGGAATTGACTCAGGAGCGCTGATCCTCTCTGGTAGTTTTTTTCAGAGTTGACATCTCAGGGTGCAGCCTGGCTCATAGGGGAGGTAAAAGTTCAGCAGTGAGGAACCAGTCTGTGCTCGGCCTTTAAAGTCATTAAAAACCTATTAATCATTCAGAGCTTATAAGGATATAATTATCTATGATGTTCTTACAGAAAAATGTTCATAAATCCACTAATAAATCAAAGAAGAATTATGACTTCAGGACTTTACTGAGAATCATCCCAATTTTATATTTTCTACACAATAAAGGAGTTCAATGCAACCATTAACTATAAGTAGATAATTCGGCATATTTTTTAAGTTTGTAAGGAGTCGAAAATGTGAACATGTATGTTAAAACCAACATCTGTACATTATGTACATGATACAATCTGTGACATTATAACTTATGTGATATCTTAGTCATTTTGGTCCTGAAGCAGCTTTCTGTGGAAAACATGAAGAAGTTGCTGCTCATAGGATTTAAACGGCTGGAGGAGCAGAGCAGCTGGAGCTGTTACTGTGGGGGGGGGGGGGGGCGAGGTTAAACTGGAGCCATTTTCATGATGTGGAAATCGTCTCATTTTGTTGTTATTGTGACTACACAATATTTGGGTAATAAGCACTAGTTAAAAATAGACTTCTGGCAATCTTAGAATAATTTAATTATTTTAAGTTTTTCCCCTTGTTTCTTGATTGTCAGTGGCATATTGTGTGTGTGTGTGTGTGTGTTTGTGTGTGTGTGTGTGTGTCTGTCTTTAATTTGTAGAGAGAAATAATATTCTTGAAGTGATTATGACATTTTGTGTGATATAAGTGTATTAGTGTTTTTTTACTGTTCAATTCAAAGTCAGATCAATGAAATCACTTCAAACTGTTTGTGCATATATGTTTTATTCCAGCTATAACTTCATCCAGCTATAACATCAATGTAGATCACAGGACAAAGACAATAGTTGTTTGATTCTTTAATGTCACATTTAGAACTCTGGATTTCTGATAAATGCCAACTAACTCATATAAAGGAGAAACATTTCTCAACAGATTCAGACTCTACGACCAATAGTAGACGACAGCTGCACGAGAATCTTCTCTCTGACGTCTTTAAACCACCACAGACGACCGTCAGTTGACCAGGGCCTCACGGCAAATATACTTTACAACAACTTAGTGCCACTGGATCACCTGTGTTCATCCAACATGAAGAGTATGGACTACTCTGGAGATGCAGTAAGTTTTGTTTTTAAGGAGCGACTTCAAGTTAAACTGTTTTAAGTTTTGTACATCTTCAAAAAACAACACATACACTTTTATTTCTACATTTAACTTCACAGTAGTTTTACAGGCTTTAAAAGCAGACGTTTGTGGAAATGACTTAAATTAATTCAGCTCTGTCTCCTTGAATATATCTGAAGATGGGAAGGGAATGTGTTTTTATGTGTATATTTGTGTCTTTGAGTCACTTGGACAAATGCAGTCTGATGATGCTGCCAAACAAAACCACTGCAGTGTCCCCAAAATGCTGGAGTCCCTCTGCCAAGCCCTGCTGGACTCAAAGTTGGAGATCAAGGAACTCTCTGCCGAAATCGCTGCTCTGAGGGAGGTGGCGACTGAAAGCTCTGCTATCAGAAAGCAGGCAGAACAAAATGCTGCTCTGGCTGCTGAAGCTATGAAGCAGCAGGTTGCAGAGAAAGCTGCTCTGCAAACGAAAGCTGCAAAGTACAAAAAGAGAGCTGCAGTAAACGCTGCCAGGAAGAGGCAGCTGATGGCTGAGAATGCAGATCTAAAGAAACAAATAGACTGTACTGTCTCACATCTGTATCAGGCCAGAGACAACATGGTCAACATGATGATGTCTGTGGACACAGCACAAGCCAGAGAGGAAGAGTTGGAGAAGGAGCTCGAAGATCTAAAATCGACAATGAAAGTGAAGGAGGGAGAATACTTCTCTTTTAGCGCTGATCCAGGACCTGGACTAAGTGAAAGTGGAGGGTGAGTGGAAGGTGGGATTTAAAGCTCTGCAGGAGAACTATGAGGAGAAGCTGAGGAGCAGCCTCCTGGAAGAGGAGGCCGGCTTGCAGCGAAGTGAGGATCTGATAAAACAGACCTCAGGGGTCCAGGTGAAGTTGTCTGCTGAGCAGGAGGAGGTAACATTCCTCTGTTTTATGGTCAGACTCTGAAGAAGAAAATGGTCGCACTTTTGTTGTCTCTCTCTTTCCCAGGAACTCGCCTCTGAGACCGACTCGTACAAGCTGAAGGTCACAAAGTAGAAAAAAGAGAAGAAGAATCAGGAAAAGAAAGAGCAACTGGAGAGAGAGAAGGAGGAGAAGAAGGAGAGAGAAGGGACAGAGAGGAGGAAGATCTCACCCAGTTTTCTCTCTAAACTCCGGAGCTCATCCTTATCCTTTCTCTTTTCCTTCCTACTTATCAACCAACCCCTCTCCCTGCCTCACCCCACTCCCTTTACCCCTTACCCCCCCTCCCTCCTCAGACCTGTGTTATGAATGTGTATATTTCTTGCAAAATAAATTACGATTACTTTTATCACAGTTTCCTTTTTATTCCAGATGGTGCTTAGTAGTAGTGTGTGTGTGTGTTCATGATAGAGAGACACTTATAAAGCGTTTTTAAAAAGTGAATATTAGAGGTAACATGATATGATTATGATGATGATAAAGAGCTGATGAGGAAAATGTGATTTTCTTTTGGAGCATGATGCAAATCTGAAGCAGAAACTTGATGTTCTGCCAAAATCCAAACAAACAAACGTCCTCTGATGTTATGATGCTGGCAGAAGAATTTCATCATTTAATCATTGTTTCAATCAGGCAAGTTTTGTCAGAGACATTACACACAAGGGATCGTTGTGTTGAGTTTTCAGTTTTCTTCTTTTTCTTACTTTTAAATTATGCCTGATGAAAAATCTGCAATTAAATTCCATCGGAACAGAAATAATGTTTATTAAGGACTTGTTGGTGTGCATCATATTTTAAGGAGGCAGATGGTGCTGAAGCAGGAGGTACAAGAACGCCCAGAACTCGTGTGTGTGTGTGTGTGTGTGTGTGTGTGTGTGTGTGTGTGTGTGTGTGTGTGTGTGTGTGTGTGTGTGTGTGTGTGTGTGTGTGTGTGTGTGTGTGTGTGTGTGTGTGTGTGTGTGTGTGTGTGTGTGTGTGTGTGTGTGTGTGTGTGTGTGTGTGTGTGTGTGTGTGTGTGTGTGTGTGTGTGTGTGTGTTAGAGAGAGCGACCATACGCATGATATTTGGCTCTTGTGTGTAAATGCAAGCAAGTGTACACATAATGGTTTATGTCTGTGTATGTGCATACACATTATGAGCATATGCTTGACATTTGGTATGTGCGTGCATGCGTGTGTGTTTATGTGTGTGTGTGTGTGTGTGAACACAGCATGTCTCAGGAAATAGGAGCAGATTCTCAGCAGATCTACTGGTCCACACACGGTGATGTTTCACTAATACACCCAACGCACAGTCTCCCTGTTCAGTCGTCCATCTGTCTCCCTCCTGTCAACTGAACACTGTCCCTCTTCTGTCCCTGGTGATGACGATCATAATCAGGATAAAACAATATCTTAGTGTTGACTATACTGTTTGACAGTGGTCATGAAACCTCGGGGGGGTACGATGTAAGATGTTATTGAAAATTAAATGCATTTAAGACATTAAGAAATAGTATATTTAGCAATAAGTAGTAGATATGACACCGGATGTTTCTCAAAACCAATCGCAAATATGCTAAGAAAGTGTTTTTGCCCTTGGCCCTGTTTCCCATCTTGAGATTCATTTATTCATTTTTACTTTCACTAAAGTTTTAAAAGTCCCAAACTTGTTGTTTGGGACGGCCCCAGTCTTTTCTTCTTATTTTACTGCAACTCCTCTACTCTCTTTTCCTGCTCTGCTGGTCCTGCTGGTTTTAGCAAGTTCCCATTGATTTGATGATAAATATGTTTGTGACTCACTGCTGTTTTCACCCTAACAGTCTGTAAAGAGCACACAATACTCCACTGTGTGTGTGTGTGTGTGTGTGTGTGTGTGTGTGTGTGTGTGTGTGTTTCACTGAGGGAGACAGTTGGGTAAAACATATTATTGACAGGTGAGACTGGTGCAAAATTTGTCAAGAGCGTGTATTGGCAGGACCTTGAAACCACGATTGTTACGGCACAGACTCCGACAACCATTTCAAGGTTATTTCATCTTAATATACAAGATTTGGTTCATCTCAAATCAACTTGAATTGACATTTGACCTGGTTTAATGTAGAAACTACTGTTTTAGGTGTGCAGAGAAGAATTAGGATAACATTATTCAGACTCCAAAGACAAATGGATCCATGATTTTTGCTCGACGCTCTACAGGTTAAGATTTAGTTGGAATCCACCTCCCAAGTTTATACAAACAATCAAACACCAGTAATCTTTGTTTTGAGTTCATCCAGCCGGGATTATTCTGTGTTGGGTTTCATGCTCAGAGACGTTAAATCTGGCAGCTTGTGTTTGAGATCCTGTAACTTTGCTGCTCTGGTGCATGAACATAAAGAAAAAGTAGTAAAGACGATTCAAAGTTTTTTGGGCTTTTTAGGACTCAGATGTAGTTGCAGTGTTCCGGAGTGCTGAAAGGATTTAAACGTGTTTTCAGTGCGGCCACATACCGAGGGAAATTAGCTGCTTCGCTGAAGGAAGAATTATGGTCATGTTTGTGTTTGAACCATTCAAACTGTGAGATTGGTTTATTTTATCAGCAGCGAGTCTGGATTGTGAGGTTAGAGAGGAGCGGGGAGGAGATATCAGAAAATATGGGACGTGTTGTATTGTTTCATTCTGCTCTGCTGAGTTTTATCCCAAAGGGAAATGTGGAATGCTTCTCTATCTCGTGCCACAGTGGACGTGTTGCTCTGAGAGACACAATGCATTTGTTCATATCACAAACTGACAGAGTTTGGCCTTCGTCTAAAAGCTTTGAGGCTGTTCTGCAGAGTCTCACTCCAGTAGACTCAGGCCTCTCTGTGAACAGATGCAAAATCAGATGTGAAAAAACATCTGTATGACTGTGCAACCAAGCCCGGCACCAAAACACACATTGAGAACTGTTATCTGGGAAGATAGGAGTCAAGATTTGGGTCCTGGAAGCCGCCTCTAAATTATGATTTAAACTTCTCTTGTCATCTTATTGTGTCTAAATCCTGCTTCTGGTAATATTTCTCCTGACAATTGTCTTGATATAAGAGAATTAGAAACAGCACTTTCAAACTCTGGATACCAAAGTATCGACAGAGGAGCATTTTGTGTGTCAAGGTGTCTGAAGTGTGGGTCGGTGATAAGAAGGAGAAGAGAAGCAGTGAAAAGAAACACAACATTTCTTGTCTTGTGTAGGAGCACAAGGCCGCGGTGAGGACCTGATATCACCTGAAAGAGACTCTTTGTCTGAAAGTGGAACAAACAGCACGAGGGAAACTGATGAACCTGCAGAGACACAAGACCGACGCCTGACCAAGGCCTCGGCAGCCTTGAGCTCAGGAGCAACACCAGTACAGCACAGAGACACACACACACACACACATGATATATTTTATATTGTATTATTATATATACGCTGTCAGTTCAGTTGGTTGTTAGTTTGCAGGTCATTTTAGAGGGCTATATGTTTTGGTTCATACTTGCTTAACTGTAAGATAATGATTTTTATCCGAGCAAAGAATACATTTGGTCCAACAATCCATTTAAGATTCAAGATGTTTATTTTCACACTGTTTTTTTACGAGTGCAGTTATTAGAGAAATACTCCGTTAGAATAGTAAGTAAGGCAATAAATAAAGTTAAGTCATTAAGAATACAGAGCAATATAATGATGAGTAGGTACAATATACTGTGATTGAATAGAATCGGTTTTTCCAAATTAAATTTACAGTTGTTAATTAATAATATTCATTACCAAGACAGAAGGACAAATAAACGGAGAATACTTGTTAAATATTGCAGTCATTGTTAGAACCGCTGCTGTGTTTCCTGTACATTTATTTATTTGTGGAAACATTTTAAGTTGTATTTCTTTTTTTCCGTCACACGACCACAGCAGCAGGAAGTCTGTGGTCCTACAGATCAGCTCCCTGTGAGAATGTGTGTTTGAATGTTAAGTACGATTCATGTCATGAATTCCCTGAGCGGGTTCTGAAAACCCAAACCCTGCAGATGACATGTAAGTACTGAGGATTGCTGTTGTGGCGGACAGTGTTTGTTATTCAGGCTTCATCCTTCCAGTGCAGATGATTACAGCTGTTTGTCACGCTGACATGCTGCAGCCTCAGAGACTCGTGCTCTCCTCCATACAAACACAGGAAGGTCGCACACAACAAACACACACTGACACAGCACAGTGCAAATCTAACACTGCAATCAACTCCTGAAAAAACAATGCATACATAGGTATGCAAATATTAGTAGAGAGGAAATCCATTATTCTTGAGGTGTCTATATATGTGTGTACATATAGAAATATATCTGCACAGCTGAATGAATTATTGTCTCTGTAACTGGTCCCCCACTGGATCCAGAACTGTAAGAGTGGACTGTGGACCAGTGCAAAGCTGAAAGCAACTTAGATCTGGTGTCTTTGCTGGTTTCAGACCAGTACAGTTGTCCTCTCCCTGTCCAGCGTCCACATTGTTTAAATAACTAATTCTCTAACTGTTCCAGTTGAACGTAACCATCACAGTACGACAGAATATTATGCTCTTATTGTCCAGCCACAAAAATCCAGATTGTGAGAAGCTCTGAGTTGATGGAAATGTGTCTTCATATGTCACTGTGAGCTCCCACAGGTGAAGCAGTGAGAGATTTGAACGGCTCCACTTCAAGGACCTCAGCACATTAAGAGTATTCAAGGCGTTAAATACGCTTGGAGGTAGAAAGAGTTCTACGTAGTTTCCTAATCGGTCATTGGTGGGTTTGGGTGGAGCTGGTAATAAACCAGTCTTCATGTCTCATTCCCTCTCGGAGCTTCCTCGTGGTGTCGGGAGAACACAAGCTCCTCAGCCTGCTGCTGCCTGTCTGATCCTTATCAGCGAGTCCGGGCGGGTGCTAAGTGTGTTGGGGGGGAAAACACTGTAAATCAAAGCTCTGCCCCAGTAGGGGTTATTACTCCACAGCCTCCAGGGGCGGGTGGGGGAGATGAGAGGACGTGCGAGAGGCAAACAGCGCAGAGACAATTCCATTACTGCTGATTTCCTCTAACTGACTTCCACCCTTTCATTTCTGTGATTGCTCATTAATATCTATTATGGGGACTTGTTTGGTGTTTAGCTGCTCAGAGGATCCAGCTCCATGTCTCCCTCGGTTTGACGCTGAGTTTTATCTCAGTTTATTCGTGCAGTGATCAAATCTAGAAGCGGCATCATAAGACAACGAGGCTTAAGTACCATGAATATCAGGATACGCTATTGTCTGGAGGAATTCATGCTGTCGTCCCTTTTGTGTCCTTATCAAGATGCGTCTCCTGCGAGTTTACACTTGAAGTGACGCAGAAACAAAAATATACAGTTCAGGAATTCGTGCACCTTTCGCTCCCAAATCTATCAACACGGAGGTTTTCATTTCACCTTTCAGACAATTTTCTTGAAACTTGATCCGTTCTCAGACATGAACTCTGTAAATGTTCAGAAAATTGGATCTGGGTATCGTCTAGAATTTGTCTTTCACATTTATAGAACACAGCGGGAGGTTGTTCGGGTCGGACACGTTCACAATAACGGGAGAAAAAGCATAAATACATATATTAGAGTGTTCAGGTGAGGGGCGGTGCCCGGGTGGAGCAGCAGGAGGCAGGACGTGAGGTTCTGGTTTCTCGAATCCGGTCGTCTGTCCCATCGCTCCTCTTTTTAATCCTGAGATATTTCTATTCTTTAAATTTAATGCACCGGCCGCATGTGAGACACTACGTCCTTTTACAGATATGTTATTCAGGGGCTGCAGGACAAGATCCAGACTGATCCAGGCAGAGATTTGCATTCTCACATGGGGAGTTGGATGTAAACTATGTTCATCATTTCTACATACATTAACACTCAACTTACAGTACCACCTTTAATCAACACTTGGGTCCTTGTGATGCAATGAGGCATGTCTCCCCCCCTCACCCGTCTCCGTTCGCCCGACCCCCTAAATTCCTCGCCACCTCAGTGAGGAGAGAGAGAGCGGGAGGAGGTGAACCTGTTGACAGACACATTGACACAGTGAGGGGGGGGGTCAGCTGAGGACTATTCAAGGCCCCACAGCCTCAGTCCATTACTGCACCTGCACACAGGTCTGCCTGACACGTGGCGACAGTTCTCCTCTCGCTGTCCGTCGGTCTGTGAGCGACAGGCTGGAACGTGAACAGGAACGCAGCTGAACCGATGAACTGGGAGCTGAACCGATGAACTGGGAGCTGACCCTGCAGTCACACCCAGAACAGCTCAGCCCGGAGAGGGGCTCCAGTTGCATGTCGCTCCACTCAGTCTAAAGAGGCTTCTGCTCCCGTTAGCTCGTCTTTCATTACATCGCAAATGGAGAAATTACGACCGTGTCTTTCGGATCCAGTTAGCCTGAGGAGAAACACAAATCACATCTGCTCTAATCAAAACAGATATGATTAATAAGAGAGACAGGATCTGGCCGGGTCCGGACAAGTATTTGAAATGATAAATGGTCCCGTTGGCCGATGTACTTGATTTACTTGCGCTCTGTAATCAGGGGAAACATCGAGATTGGTTTCTGACTTCAGACGTCCAAGCATTCTTCCTGCGTGTCGAAGGAAATACTTAAAAATAACATCAGTTCTCTATAAACCACTTAATGGTCCCGGGCCTGATAACATCTCTGAGCTACATTTCTTTTCATCTTTAACTATTTCATTTCTTGCTTTTGTTTTTGTTTATCTAATAGTTTGATTTAAAATGATTGAAATTATTCTAAAACTTTGTTAAATACTTAATGTCCATTTATTATCTGCCTCTGCAAACTGCTCTGAACGGCCTCGGGTCTCGTGCTAAGATTTAAATGTTTTCCCTTTAGGCTTTTTCCTCATTTCCAGCTGAGCTTGATTTACAAACACTCGACACTTTGATGAAGCGATTATCTCAGATAAAACCTTTCACAACACAATTGAGTCCAGAGTCTCCATTCAAAAATCGATTTGTTATTTTTAACTTACTTTCTCAAATTCCATGTTGGTTCCAAAAGGTGAGATGGTTAAATCTGATAAGTCTGCTAAATCAATTCTTTTAAAATGGTAAATGTGTGCAAGAACCAATCCCTTTTACTCAAAGCACAAAATAATGGTTGACAATGATAATATAAATTAGTCATAAAGATTTCCAATACAGATATCGGCCAAAACATATAAATGAAAAAACTAATTGGCCAAAATTCCTCATACTTTGTTGTCAAAACCACGAAGAAATGTAATTGAGATTTGATATTTTACAGTTTAACATGAAACTTTATTATGAATAACTAAAGGAAAACAAGACAGACCTGATATATAAAACTAGAATTAAGAAATAAATATCCCAAAACTCTGTAAAATGTGAACAAAAGCACAACTAATATGTAAAAGGCTCATTTGAAAAGACATTTAGAGGCCAACTGATGAATCTATCATATATGGTGTATATAAATATATATTAAACCTGTATCCATGTATTTGTATGTTTCGTAGTTTATTTTTCTCTATTTGTTGCGTATGGTTTCACACATTCATCCTCGAACGACTGTGGAATTTTTTTTAAACTGTGATTCGTCTCAAATTCTGAGGAGAATCTGACATTTACTGGAGGATCATTGAAATCTGCTGAGACCTTTCGTTCCTCGGTGAGACGTCCGGCACAGATCCGCTGAGCGACCCCCCCCCCCCCCCCGCTGTAGATGTAAATGTAGAGCGGTATGGATTGAGCAGCGTGAGGCAGCAGCGGGTTACGTAGGATGGATTTGAGTTTTCATTTCCTCCAGGCTCTCCTGCTCTTTGCTCAGGTTCACCTGCTGCCAGTGGCTCGCTGCCCACCTTCTGTTGGTGGTTATTTCTGGAACAGACCTCCACCCTCCTTTCTCCTGCCTCTCTGTGCTCATCCATCTCCCTCTCATCACCCCGTCTCCACCTCTTTGCATCGCACAAAGCCAGGTGGGATCCCTTTTATACCCGTGTCGTTTCTTTCTTTATTAGAGAGCGGGCTCTTTCATTTTGAGAGCATTACTTCTACATTCCACGTTTTGTAAAACTTTCCCCTCTCTCCCTCCCTGCACCCAGGCCTTTACTTTCCAGATCTATAGAGTGTACATCCATTTTCATGTACAGTCTGTGAGAGTAACAGTTTGTGCAGATAACCGGTGATTTGAGAGTTTCATGAGAATTATAAAAACATTTGAACATGAAATTAAGAAATAATGATCTCCAAATGAAAAACCACACACATTGAATAGCTGCTTTCTTTCTACTTCTCTTCCTCCTCTGCTCTCTCGCCTCCTTCCCGTTCGTTTTTCTTTCTTTAAAACACTTTTCATTAATTTCACACTCTTCACTCTTTCTTCATTGGTTTCACTTATTCATCTTCATCATTGTAGTTTTTCTTAATTCTCGTTTCTATCAGCTCCCTCCTCTGTACATGTTTTGCTCTCCATCTACCTACACTTCTCTTTTTTCTCATTTATTTTCATCTTCTTCCCTTGCTTTTCTCTCCATTACCCCATTTGTCCTGCCCCCCCCCCCCCCCCCTCTCCGCCTCTCTGCAGGTCCATGTGTTATCTCTCTCTCTCTTCTCTGTATCATAGGTCTCTCTACCTTGGCCTGGAAACACTGGACATGGAGCCTCAGGGAAGCTTCTGCTCACCTTCTGTTTCGCCTTTAGGGACATTACCATGTTTTATAACACAATGCTGTTTTATATATATAACATATAGTAATGTAAAATGTAATATCTGATTTAAGTATTGAAAACACTCTACTATGTCTCCTTCAGTCCCCCAAGGGATTTCCCAGAATGCCTTTGATACCAGTATAGTGGTAGGAACTTGTTGCCATCACCGTAACCTTAAGGTAGACATTCCTCCTCATGCACTGAAGACGTATCATGTGACTGGTTGTGTACTTTCCAAAATCCAAACGGTTCTCGATCCACTCAGGAGGAATAGGGGAACTACACAAACCACTAACTCCTGTCCTTCACCCACTGGGCTGCAAACAGCACTGATATTTAACTGGTCCCGAGGAGGAGGGTGTGTTAGAGTTATGCAGCAAGTGATCTTTAAAATGTGTTATAATTCAAAAGATGAACCTGGAAGCAGTTGTGTTCCTGTTTGAAAAGAAAGTGTAAGGAGAGAAAGTTTATATCCGTTTGTTTGTTTGTCAGCAGATTTACACAAAACTTTTCAGACAGATGGGAAAACAGATGTGTTCTCTGCTTCATTGTTACCCAAAACCCTGGAATGATTATTGTCTTCGCCCGCAATCGATTTAGTTGAAGCTGTTTATATAGAATATAATTATTTAAGTGTCTTATTATTGCAGATTTTCCATTCTGCTCTGGAACCGTTCGGTCAACTTGTTTGTGAGCACTCAGGATTGTGGCTCCACTGAAAGTGAAGTCGAGTGGAGCCGTCTTTGTTATGCAAAGTTAATTTTAAAGTCATTGAATGCAAAGTGCTCATGAACACAGATTACAGTTCTCAGACTGGACGCTGTCCTGCGGCTGCACTGGGCTCTACTGGTTTTTATAAGGGTACTGCATGAGTCAATTTCTCAATTCAGAATGATAGAGGATAAGAATCACAATTCTTATGTGAACGTTTTTTTTAAAACTCACTTTCAAGGTGAACAAGTTGGATTGTGTTGCTTTAAGAAATCAGAAATCACACAACTTTCTGGCGACAGTGAACAAATTACTTTAATACACAACATCCGTGTGTGTGGACTTTAGTGTGAGTTTCCCTTCCGCTCTGTGACTGAAGACTGCAGTTGCATTCTGTCCTGAGGTGCAATAAGAAAATGACTTATTGCACCTCAGCTTTATTATTCTTCCTGTACTCTTCACGATGATGAATCCCGTCTTGCACCTCTGGATCCCCCCTGTGATCGGTTGTGAGCTGTTTGTCTCTCTGAGCTGCACCTTCGGGTTTTCTCTGCAGTTTTCTTTCAAACATCCACAAGACAGAAACGGCTCAATGCCTCTTCTTTAATTCAGTCACGTACTAAAGATGAGATGCCACCATCACCACCCGCCCACATTATTCCCCGTCTTGTTCCTAACCACATTCATGGCCCTGGGCCAGCAGTGGGAGAGCTCTGTGCACTGGGTTTATTCACAGTGTTTACACAACAGCAAGACAAAGCCTGTTGAGTCTCAGCTGCGAAAACAGACCATCACTGATAATTACCTGGAGATGATGGGGTAATTAGGCTATGATGGTTTGAAGTAGCCAACTGTAGCTGTCCAGACATCCAGACTGGTCAGTGAAAAGGGTTGTATACCGTATATACTGGATATGTAGGGATATGCTGTATACATATTTATTCATCCTTCAAAGAATTTGCGCTGCTTTACGTTGTTTTCTCTCTTTGTAAATTAAACATCTTTGGTTTGTACAAATCCATTGATTTCAAGATGCTGTCTTTTATTTTGAGTTCTAATTCTAAATTTTGAGGGAAATTTAGACCTGATCAATATTTTAAAACTATAATTTATGTGTATGTTAGTTTTTTTTTAAGTGTCTCTTAATTTAAACTATTTGTATTGAACTTCAATGATTTTGTCTTTCACCAGTTCTCAGTTGGTGCTGTTGAACCGTCTCAACTTCTCGACTCAGTCGTGACCGATGGAAAAGAGAATCTGGAAAGTTCCTGTCGTCATGTCGTCGAGATGCGTTCAGGTCAGAGTCTGCGGCTCGTAGGTTCAAACCCTCACTGACCCGAGTCACGAGGGGTTTTATCAGTTTGACACAATGTGAAAGAACATTTTTCGATATTCTTCTGTCACAAAGTGCTTGGTAGTTGAAATATTTGCAGCAGAGCAGCTTTAATTTGAGAAAAACCCATCATCCACCTCCAGACTCCTGATTACCACCACACACAGAACCCGGAGGAAAACACAGAAATTCACTTTTACTTCTTCAGAAATTGAATCTCAAATTAAAACTTAAAAATTAGGACATTTTTTTTTACGTTTTCTTCCATCACCCAGGAAGAAATGACCACGACTCTCTCTCCAAACCCCCCGAGCCACAGTGGAATCTAACTGAGCCAGTTGTTGTAACAGAATCCAGTAGAAACCTCAGCTCACAGTGACCAAACCCAAATATCACTATCACAACTTATGGGTCGGGTCACACCAACAGGATTCAGATCCTGAAATCAAACATACTGATGTGTCTGTGTGCTACATGGTGTTTGTTTGGCTACAAATAATCATTTAGTTTTTCTTAATTTGAATTGAATAATAGCACACACACACACACAAACACACAAACACACACACACACACACACATACAAACACAAACACACACACACACACACTGTCGTGCATACTGTCTACACAAACACACGCCCTAGGAGAACAGTCCTGGCCAAGGCCCAAAGGCTTGAGCCCACAGCAAGAGGGGGAGCACACAATCTGGGCACATGGAGGTGTGTGTGTTTGTGTGTGTGTGTGTGTGTGTGTCACAGAATTAGAGGAGGGACAGTGTGAGAAGTGGGTGGAGATGGGATCCTGAGGGAGTGTTGGAAGTGTCTCAGCAGCATTTTGTTTCAGAGCCTTTGAAGGGGCTGAAGTTGAAGTTAGCGCCGGTCGACACTCACGCCTGTAGCTCTTGTGCGTTTGTGTGTTTTTACCATTTCTTGTGTGTTTTCGTGGACCTCACACCGACCGCTATGGGAGTACACCGGCTGTCAGCCTCCTGTCAAAGGATTTCCAGAGTTCCTGAAGCGTGAGGGGAGAAAACGGACAGAAAATTCCTGGAAGAGTCACCTAACTCGACCTCAGGTATGTTTCCCTGTCGCCCACGAGCACGCGGCTCTACTCCACTCGGCTGTTTATTGTGCACCGTGACACCAGTATTTAGTATTACACTATTATCAAACAGTACTTAGAGTATATATAAACAGAGGGGAAGCTCCTGAAAAGCAAGAAGTGAACTTCATTTGCAAAACATTAGTCAGACAAAGTTCTTTGCTCATTAAACTTCTTATATCATGTTTTATTCAAACATAGAAGCACTGACAGAATGTGATACAGGTTCCCATCAAACTTTACAATGTGATTTAAAGACAGCTGTTGTAAAAAAAAGAAGTTTTAAAACAAAAAATCAATCAATCCAGTAAATGAACTTTTCTCAGAGAGAGGGAAGTGTGTGTTTTATTCAAATGTGCATGTTTTTGGGGATTTGGTTTTGATTTTTGTTAAGTTTTTATTTCTGACAGTTTGTGCTCACAGTGTTTTGCATGGGAGGAGCAGTACAGAGCAGCAGTACAGAGCAGCACATGTCAACGCATGCAGCGCAGCTCAGGCCCAGGAGCCCCTCCTTTCTCTGTTCTTCCCTCTCCTGCAGATTCATCCTGCGTTGGAATGAAATTACTCAATCACGTTTTACCTGTAACCAAATCCTCAGCACAGGAATGACTTTAAAATGAACCTGTTGGGTCTCATCACTTCTCAGCCCGGTTGGGGTCCGTGGTCATAACCATAATAATGGATGATGACATTTGTGATGGATGGACGCTGAGATAACCTGAGTCCCCACCTAACCCTTTAACGGTGACTTTCCATGATGGAAAGCAACACGAGTGGTGAAAGACGACGACTCGCTGGTTTTACTGAACCTTGTTTGACCTGAACGTCGGTTGAGGCCTCTCTGGGTTTAGATGCAACTTTCAGTCCATGGTTTAATTTGAAAGAAAAATTGGTTTTCATGTCTCCGGAGAAATACAGCATCTTTGATAAGGTAGTTTCCTAAAGAAGGATTGAGTCAGGAAAGTTTTTTTAGAGGTGTGGAGTTTGTGCAGAGATGAAACCGAGCAGCACGTGCAGATCATTCAGCTTTTTAAATAATCTGAAGGCTAATTGAACAAAGGGGCGAGCCTCATTAACGAGAGATAACAGCTGTTTGGAGGCTCTGAGGTGAAGTCTGGTCTGAGCTGGAGGGATGAGTGGAACTACCCGTCATAAAAGAGGGATGGATTTATGACCCCCGCGCAGTTAGGCTCCTCCACTGACTCTTACTCCCTGAATTACTCTGCCCTGAATCACCAGGAGAGGAAATGAGAGTAGTAATTATGTGGCAACGTCTGGGAATATAAACTGCTTTCTGACTGAAGTGTTCTGGAGGAGCTGTGAGTGACAGAGCAAACGTCTGAGTCAGTTGCTCTGGACGTTCTCTGGACGTTTTCCTGTGAGTCCATGGGAGAAAACAGCAGGAAGCTTCACAGCAGCGGACGTGTTGATGAGGTTTCTAACACGTGACGGACGTAGAACTGGAAGAACACCGATATCTCAGGTGGAAAAAGAGTAGCCGTGCAAGTAGAGGACGGAGACGTCAACATGGAAAGACGTTTAGAATCCAGAGGGTTTTGATCAGAAGCACAGACACTGAAGTTCTGTGAAGAAACTCAGCAGCAGAATGGAAACGTCATGTCCGGCCTCCTGCTGACAATCTGACAATCTGACAATCTGACAAACTCCAGGAAATATCCAGACCCAGTTTTCAAGTGCGATGCCTGTAAAAGATTAGATAATAACCCAAAGCACCCCCCCCCCCCTACTCATCCCACACAGTTGTAAGTGACAGGTTGAGATCGCTAACAGGGAATGTTACTGAGGCATTTCTGACCCTCCCTGTGATTAGAGCGCTGTGAGGCCCGAGTGATCCTCTGGGTGTGTGTGTGTGTGTATCGGTGTGTTTGGGTGTGTTGTATTTAACTTGAAAGAACACCCTCGACCCTCTACACTCAACCCCCCTCCCCCCCACCCTTCAGATGCCACGACCCGACCCTGCAACCCGCTGAGAGGCTCGGGCCTCACGTGGTTTAATGTGTTTAACGTGCTGCTGTTTAGAAAGTTAATCAAACTTTTACAGCCCAGAATGAAGATGAAAGGGTTAATCAAATCCCTGTCAAAGCCAGAAGCATCTGTTTATTGGCACAGTCACTTTATATCTCATCCCCACAACATTTCCATGACTTCATCCAGAGGTTTTATGACACAGCACCACCACAACCACTCCTTTCCCAGTAGCTCTCCCAGTAAACGTCACTGCTCCTCTTGCATTAGAGCTTTAACAAATTCTGTCTGTCTCGTGAAATCTAAATTGAAGTTGTGGACTAACCGTAACCCGGGGCTGTGATGTGGGGGTTTTAGAAGGAGCTAATTTAATGAGACAAGAGGGTTCGGCTGACACCAGTCAGTCAACATTATTCTATAATGGTGACCCCTGACATTTAAGTTTTTCACCCTGGGGGGGCCATTACGCCTCAGGTCGTTAAAGACACACACGAAGCAGAAGTGTTACTGTACCAATCTGCTGCACAGGGACAAATATAATGTATTATTACAGTTCACACAGTGGCAGTAATTATATGATACACATTTAAATAGATCTGCTCCAACTTACACACACTCGTACACATCAGTCCAGTTGTTGCTCCATTAAGCAAAAACAGATTCCCAGTCTGGTTCTTTTATACTTAGAGATCCAATGTATAACTTGAGGGGGTGAAAACATAACCTCCTCGCTGGAGGTAATTACATGTGTCATGATGGAGGATGTGTATGGATATCATTCATCCCGTTCAACCCTGCACTTTACTTCACGACTCTATCACCACAGATTTGAATAGAGCACAAAACAAAACTTTGCTGACGTGCAGGATTGAGTTTATAAATGTATTCGGTCAAACCCTAAACATGAGTCGTTAAGAGAGGCACTTCTCACGGGTCCTGAGTTTCCTCCTCCGCTCAGTCCTGACAGGGTTAATCACCTCCGGAACAGAGCAGCACGGAGCTGTTAGCCCAATATAACCACAGAGCACCAGTTAAAGGCCTCAGAGTCCCGGCTTCACGCTGCGGCTGTGAGAGAGGTCAGCTCAGAGGCCACGCCCCTCCCTGACCCTTGAACCCTTCCAGACTCGGGGTTAGCGTCCTAACCTCACCCTGACATAATCCTGTTGGTCTGATCTGAAATGAGACTCTTGCTGTGAACGTTTCAACAGAGGACGGATCTAGACGGATTCAAGGCAGTGACTTCACACCAAGGACGCTTGAAAAATAAGATTTAAACCCTGGATTAAATTGGATTACATTGAAGTTGGTGACGTTTCCAAAGGGCTGCGGGAGAAGTGGGTATTTCAGAACATATTAAAAACAGACTTTACTTCCCCAACAGATGTGAAATGAATGTTTTATAAACTCTAGAAATAAAGCCCTGTTATAAATAATGTAGTGCAGCTCCCGGGTCCAGGTGAGAGTGGACTGAGACTCACTGGAGCCGGTCGGCTCAGAGTCATCGGGCGCTAACACGGGTCGAGCACGAGAAGCTGATAAAGAGAGAGCAGAGCGCTCGGAGGCAGTTTCTGTAAAGGAGAGCGAGTCCGATTGAGGAGCAGAGAATGACGGGGGGTCTTGTCATCTCTCCCCCCACCTGCCTGATTTTAATTGGTACCTGGAAGCGGCCTCACATATGAGGGATAGGGGAATTTCGCTTCTTGTTTAAATATGTTATTTGCGGCCCCCTCACACACTCCCAGCACAGACTGGTAATTCTCTGCTGGTCCGTGGAAGCTGCTGCCGGCTGCCGTCTTCAGTAGGATGAGCAAAAGGATGATTGACAGCTCGCTGCCTCTTGGAGATATTAAGACTCCTGAAGTGTTTCGTAGAGGCCGCTCCTCCTTCCTCGCTTCAAGAGAAAACCACGTCTTCTTTCTCATATTTAGTTTTTTAAATATGTTTTGTGAGCGCTTGTCCTCGGCCAAGATAAGCCACCTGACAGGTGAGGCACATCGAGACACCGACGTGTTTATTGCTCAGGTGTACAGGTGTCGTTTAGCCGCCATGAGGGAGCGAGCAGCCGGGATCGAGCCGCCGGGATCGAGCCGCCGGGATCCTAATGAGCAGAAACTAATGTCTGTCATTCAACCATCAGTCATCTGAGAATGTGTTTCTAAAAGCTGGGGGCATTTTTGTGAATTCATCGAGAAATAATGCAGAGATCTTGATTCAATTATATTATGATATATTTGGGACTTATATTTATGAGTCTATTTAATTATGTTGACTGTGGAGGTTTATGATCTTTACTGAGTGCCACTCAAGTTGATTTTCTATTCACAATGTGAATTGTTCTTTTTAATCCTGCAAACTGAAAGGCAGCCATGACTTCAGGCTGAAACTTGCCTTGATTTGGAAGCCTCTTGATTTGTGAGACCGATGAAAGGAAAGTGTCATTTACTCGTCAACTTATCACTGGTTCAAGGTTTTTTGTAAAACCAGTAGAAGGTGTGTGTGGGTATGTGTGTGTGGTCTGATATTAGGAGATGAAAGACTCTCTCTCTGCCTGCGATTGGCCAAACGTTTTGCTTCAGAGTTGATGCAACGTGTCTGGGTGATGGGGATTACAAGATGTCCACATTATACTTCACCCTCTTCTTGCATAGTGAATAACTGCAGCTGGGAGTGCGGCTGCTGACGGTGCACGGGGCGAAACCACAACTGTGAGGTTGCAAATCAGAAAAACCAGAGAGTTGCCGAATCTTTCAGACGAGCTGTGAGAAACTGTGGAGCTGGTGGAAGCGCTGTGTCATCTTGTGTCTGCAAATTAAGTTGTTCATGTTACACACAGTTAATATCGTTAGTTAAAAGATAGAAACAAGTGAGGCTTTCATTTTCTTCCAAATCGTGAAGTAAAAATGTTTTTACCAGTACGGCACAAAAAGCTGTGTGGCTGGAAAAGATCTTTTTTACTATCGTCTGATAAAAATCAGTTAAAAGGAAATTGTCAGTGAACGTTTTCCTGACTTGACTCTTTACAGTTACTATCCCTCACAAATCCTCCTCCTAAAATACATAATAATGTTAAATATATTTCTTTGCAGCGCTGTGAATCCCACACAGGGATGAAACAACACCAGGACATTAAGACGTCACATTGTGCTGGTGACAACACAATATGCTCAACACACAGCAGGCGATTTAAAGAACTGCTGACGATCTACAGGATCCGTGCAGTTACACACTGGAGGGATTAACAGGGATTAGAGTGAAACATGAAAACACACATCAAACTGATTCACGCTGTACGTCAGCAGGGTTTTCAGCTGATAGAAACTGTTTCTATTTATTGATTCCTATTATTGATCATAATGACAGCTGATTGATTAGAAATATGAGGACACATTTATTTCAAAACATTCCTTAAGGAAACGTTTATTTGTGTTTTTACTTCCCGGACACCTGAGATCTTCCAGCAGGTTTAACGACCCTCATATTTCTCCACGTGTCCTCAGAAGCGACCTTTCACCTGATTGAGAGGCGTCTCTGTTGCTACTCGTTGTCACACTTAATTGTCAAATTTGACATTTCTGGGTAATTTCATAGGTTAAATGTTAATGGAGGAGTGAAACATCACTTGTGCTTTGTTGTCAACGATTCTGAGTGTTTCCTTCACCAAAATACAAGAGTGAGCACGTAAGAGACTGACAGTGGATGAAGGCTCCACATCCATCAGAGCTGAATGCTGCCGCACCGACTAATGACGGTGTCAGATTGTACCGAGGAACATGGTGGTTGATGTTTCTATTTATGGATCAGGGAGGAAAGTGAGCTCTGTGATTATCTAAATGAGAAATCGTGACACTTTCACTAATTTCACAGAGAATCATTTCTTGGATCTAGATGGAACAATTCTGGAATATTTAGTGGACTGATATGAGATGTTCTAGTTATTTGATGCTATAGAAATGTTGTGATTGACAGCTGAGACTAACTCTTGATTGATGCTCGAGCTCAGCTCTGGTAATCGTTGAAAGATGGCACCACCCGTATCCAGGATGTTTTGGTTTCTTTGTTGTACAGTAGGAGGAAGTGAACACGCGTCATCAATCATCATTTAAACTTAAGTTATGCAAACAAAACTTGAAACCTAATACCTATGCTGTACTTTAAGTACGCAATAAGATACAGTTTGGATGCCCTGGAGGTGTCGGGAGGTGAACAACACACAACTCACGTCACTCATGTTACTGCAAACAATCTAATTGACTCATAATTAAATCTGCTCATTTATAGAAATGTTCTTCAGGCTTTCTGGATTTTAACAAACCCTTTGAAAGTCCCACGTTCATGCCAACACCTTGATGTGATTACCCAGATATTGGATTTCACCTGAATCACAGCAGCGCTCCCCCCTCTCCTTTCTTCTGGAGGATGTGGGTGTAATCGCTTCACAACAACCAGGAAAGGGGATAAGTTGATGAAAGCAGTTGGAGGCCGCGCAGGAATAATGTTGAATAGTTTTACAGCGACAAAAAGTAAATTGAGAAATCCTTTAATTCCCTCACAAGAACCACTTTCTACCATTCGTCCCCCACCGCACTTTACCGGTGAGGAACCTTTGTGCAAACACATGGAGATAATTGCCGGGATGCCACCGGGCCTGGCAGGACCTGCTTTGAGTTGTTTGCTCTTTAAGATCAAACCGACATTCCCGCCCTCCCATTATAAAACGCCCCTGGCTGTCGGATTGGCAGCTGTATAGATCCATGATTCAACTTGTCTGTGGTGCAATACACATCACAGGAAATGGAGGAGAACCTGTACACATGCTGTGAGTGGTTAAAAGCATTAATGTGTGCTGCTGTCAGAAGAGACTCGGTGAGAGGGCTCGTTCTCTGTGGCATCGCTCGCCCTCAGCCGACAGCAGAGAGCCGGCAGACATTAAATCAGAAAACCTTCTGTGAGTCCTGCTTAAACTGAGTGAGTCTGCAGGAGGTTTCAGCTCCTTCAGGAGAGAAAACCCGAGTGGCTTCACATTGACAGAGGAGCTGATGAGGAGTGAGGAAGAAGCTGCTGCTGGTGTGTGTGTCTGTACGAGAGCTGTGAGGCTGGCTGCGGAAATATGATCCAGGAAGCTGGAGCGAACATGTGGCTGCAGGTTTCTACCTGTGGAGTGTGTGAGTGTGTGAGTGTGTGTGTGTGTGTGTGTGTTAGGATGCAGGTGTGAGAGCTGACCGGAGTCGCAGCAGCAGTGGCCTGAGGTTTCTGCCCTGCAGCTCTGGATGGTTTGGATGAAAACATTACAGTTTCCTTCCAGTCTCACTTTCAGGTTCAGTCGAGTTTAGCGTCTCCAGAAAAACGAGTATGTTCGTAGTAAAGATACACAGCAGGACGCACAAAATACTACATTTGAATACTTCTGGTGTCAACACTACACAGGAGTCTTAGAGATGCTAGTGAACAGGACTTGTTTGCCGAAACACTCATGGGCACAAAGATGATTTTAGTTTGAAAATGACATCCTAAAGGAAATGAATGGTTGTAGCCTCAGTCTCTCACACTTTAGATAATTTAATATCCAACACAAACCTTCACTTCCTCTACATCCACGTGTGCTTTGCAATTTATGATTATGAACGAGTGCGTCAGAGAGAAACCTGCAGCTGATTTGTGGGATTCATTTTGTGTCTGACTCGTTCATTAGGTTCAAATTGAATTCATTATTTCTCTGTGTTTTCTATCAGACAGTAATTTATCCTCATGTCCCACTTGCATCACCTTCCTCTGCTCACTCACTAAAGACCTTAGATTCATGACAGTGATATATGATTCACCTGAGGTGTTTCCCCCTTTGAGTTATGATGGGGTCAAATATCGTGCAAAAAAGAAGTTTGGGTCGACAAATTGTTTTAGATTATTATTATTATTATCATTATCATCCACCCATAATGTAATATCATGCATCTGTAATCATTTGTAGTGGATTTTGTTGCTGAAACATCAGAGCCTTGGTAACCAGGAAGTTTATTTGGGGTTTCATGAAGTTTTCTTTTTATGTGTAACTTTGTCCAAGTCAACGAGGGTTTTGTTAAAAGGACCTTTAGGAACTGTGATGGTTCCTCGTGGATGAAGTTTACTGGTTTTGTTCTGGTGATTGAAGGAGCCTTTTGTTTTTCAATGTTGCACCTATTGATGACACAGCAGATTATTCTGTTTTGTTTGATGTGCAAAAAAAAACATGGATTTGGTTGAACTGACCCTCATAGGAAAACCTGATTGCATTGATAATTCAAAGATGTGTTGTGTCCAAAGAGATAAACACATTAACGTGTTATCAGAGACAAAATCCCCTTAAACCTCAAATGACCTCACTGAGGATTACTTTGTATACCTCATTATACCAATCCTGTAAAACCAAATATAATCTCACATCTGTGTGAAATTTCTGGAATGTCCTGGGTTTAAAATTGGACCTAACCCCTAGACTACATTATTCTGAATCCTATTTTAATCTGACTCCGCAGACGTAGAAGAGAAAGATGACACTGCAGAAAGATGTGGGAAAATATGCGAAGCCAGAAATCTCTTCAAACCCAAACAGTGATCTTGACGGTGGTAATCTGATTATCTGTCACCGGGAGGGTGAAGATAAAATCCCACATACCTGTCACCCTCCACTGAAAGCTCCAGCGCCAGTCGACCTGCAGACACAGACCTGGGGAGACCTGTTTTCATGAGCCCACATGAAGTCAGACTACATCCTGACGCTTTGTGGCCCAGTTTGAAGACGTCTTTGTCTTCCCCTCTGTGTGCTCTTCTTTATGCAGACACCAGGACTCTTACTGGACTAACAATGGGTTCAAATGGTTTAGATTTTCCTTCATAAAACCGTCTGCAGAGGTGTCGGAAAAAACCTGTGACAGATCTTTTCATCTCTGATCTGAGGGAACAGCATTTCTGCCCTGGAGATTGTTCTGTGTGGATCGACCGAGCTGAGGATGAGCTGTCAGAGAGGCAGTGAAGGGCAAAGTGTTCTGCCCTCCAGCTCGCTCGGCCGTCACTCAGGGGTCCTGGTGGGTCTGTGCATCAGCCGGGCTCAACACATGGCTTTCCATTGTTTTTGTGTACGATAGCATTTGTTGTTTTAATTTCAGAGGGTTAAATACCCAAAGAAATGATGCACCTTCAAGCTAATCTGAGGCTGAGTGATGCTCGTGAAGGAACGTGCACGTGGCAGCTAATTGTTCTTGTCTCTCGGGGCTGCTGTGGTTTATGAGGACGAGAGGGTTGTCCATGAACCAGAAAGTCGATGGTTCAAACCTCCGATGCCTCCAGTCTGCATTCCGGAGCTGTTAATAATGATTGATTAGATGTTGAAATTGATGAATTGATGTCAGATCATCCAGGTTTTGTTCATTTATTCAGCTCATTGTAAAGAAAGCTGCCGTTTGACAAGGTAAAAGCAAATGCAGTATCCATGTTTTATAGAAATCTAAATTCATCTCAGTCTTAATCTATTTTGAATAACTCCTGCTGTGGTTATGGTCTCTCCTGTAAAAGAGAGATTATAATTCCAACTGAGGGATTCTGATTCCTGGACGATTATTAAAACAGCAATTTGAAGGCTCCTGCCTCCAGGGACGTGAACACACATCCATCTCAGCTCAGAGCGACATGCACACGTTTACACTTGGATCAGCGCTGAACCTCCTACCATCATCTCCATGATACACAGTCATCAAACTACAAATCCCCCCTCAAAGTTGCAGACTGAAAAAAGGCTTAAAAGTAATAATTTTCATGAGCACTTGTTGCTGGTATTTTCCCACAAACTAATAATTATGGGGAAGGGTTGGAGCTGCCACCTGCCTGAAGCAGCTCGGAGGCCGACTTCATGATCCTGAGACAATCTGCTGCTTTATGTCGTCTTACTTTCGGGTCAAGGCGTGTTGGGACAAGAGTCAGATACCTTGCCACAGACTCTCCTGTTGTGTCATTGTGTGTTTTGTGTGTGTTATTTGTGCAGGAACCAAAAAGACTATTCATTCCAGGAAACTCAAGAATGAAAGTTTCCCTTATTCCTGATTGGTAGATTGTTGTGTAACATTTATATCTCTCTTTTCTTCACTCTCCATAGGTCTGAGGTCCTTGTGGGTGGATTAAAGATGGCAGCTTCAGGAACTACCCTCCTCACTTTAGCAGCAGTGCTCCTGCACGTGGGTAGATGTCAGGGGAGTGTGGGAAAGGGAAAGTACAAGTCGCCGCTAAAGTTCACGCACCATCTCTACGACGTCACCATCAATGAGAACTCTGCACCGCGGACGTACGTAGAGACGCCTGTGAAGATGGGCATCGAGGTGACGGATCTGTTCTGGGACATTTCCTTCACTGTCCTCTCAGGTGATGAGGATGGGCTTTTCCAAGCAGAGGCCGTCAAAGTTGGCGACTTCTGCTTCCTCAGGATTAAAACTCGCACTAGCAACTCAGCACAACTCAATCGGGAGGTCCGAGACACTTACACTCTCACTGTTCAGGCAATTGAACGCACTTACGACTTAGAGGCGAAGACAAAGGTGTTGGTCCAGGTGCTTGACACCAATGACTTAAAGCCCCTTTTCTATCCTGCCTCTTACAACCTGGTCATCAATGAGGACACACCACTCAAGTCAAGTGTGGTGAGGGTCAGTGCCACAGACGCTGACGTTGGGAGCAATGCTGAGTTTTATTACTCGTTCACCAGCAGAACTCATCCCTTCACCGTCGACCCTTTCACAGGCACAGTCAGCGTTGTCAAGAAGCTAAACCACACCCGGTTGGAGAGATACGACCTCACAGTGCTAGCTGAGGACAGGACCAAGAAAATATCTGGCGTTCAAAAGTTTGGTAATGTCGCCAGAGTCACAGTGAACGTGGATAAGATGTCGATCGGGCATCTTATTGTCACAAGTCCCCAAAAGCCCTCAGTGTCTGCAGACGGCAAAATAAGTTTCAATGTCCACGTGGAGGGAGGAATCAGGTCTGTGATATCCCTTAATATTGTTGGAGGGGATCCACACAAGTGTTTTGAGATAATCCCCTTAGGTGTTCAGGGCAGTGACTTCCAAGTGATCTCCACAAAGAGGATTATCTTGTCTCAAACTCCTTCTGGGCTGAATCTTTCCCTCCAAGCTAAGGACCGGAGCTTCCCGACTTTACGCTCTCCAATTACACAAATCCACATTCTGGCCTATCATTACAGCCCATTGGCATTTTTGGAAGACACCTACATTGCCACACTGAGCGAGTTTTCACCTCCCAAAAGTCACGTACTGATGGTTTCTGTCAACGTTCCGTCTTATAACGTTACCTTTAGCATCAAGAATAATCCTGACAGCTCCAAATTTAGGATAAATCCCAAAACCGGGATTATCGTAACAACGGGGAAATTTGACCACGAGAGTAAGGATCGATATGAGTTCGATGTAGTGGCCAGTCACGGTGAAGTGGAGACTCACATAGTGGTTGAGATAACGGATGAAAACGACAACAGCCCAGAGTTCAGCCGGAGCTCCTACCAGGCCACGCTGGATGAAAATAGCCCCGTTGGCAGCAGCGTCTTGAAAGTAGCAGCCACGGACAGAGATAGAGGAAAAAACAGCTTTGTGACTTACTCCATTGCCAACTCCGGCCCTTTACCTTTTACAATAGACCCCTTCACTGGTGTCATCTCAACCTCCGCACACCTGGACTACGAGCGCATGAAACGGCGGTACCACCTGAGGGTGTGGGCCTCGGACAGCGGCAGCCCCTTCAGCCAGGTCAGCGAATGTCCCGTGACGATAACTCTGAACAACGTCAACGATAACGTCCCCCTGTTTGAGAGGGTGGGCTGCAACGCCACCGTTCCTCAAGACGTAGCTGTGGGACACATGATATGCCGGCTGTCAGCCATCGACCTAGATGAGCTGCAGCAGCTGACATACGTCATTGAGTCAGGAAACGAGCCCCAAGTGTTTGGAATGGACTCTGTGTCGGGAGCCATCACCCTCAGGCAGCAGATCCAACTGGGATCGGGTTCGTTCACTTTGAGGGTCGTGGCCACGGATGGAAAACATCGCTCCGAAGCGACAGTCGTCAGGATAACGGTCACGAACCGAGGTGACGAGCCAACGCTCCACTGCCGGGAAACGGACATCTTGAGACAGCTCACCGATAAACTGATCGAGTCCATCGAACCCATTTTGACCGATCAGGAGGAGGAGTCCTTCTCCGATGTTCACATCACCAACCGACACTCTCCCAAGTTCGACCTCAGCATTCCCAGCTCCATTGAGCTCGTTGAGGACCATCCGCTGAACTCCAGCATCGTTCAGTTCAAGGCCACAGACAGCGACACCGGGTTCAACAGCAAACTGGTTTATTCCATTTCCAACGGGAACGAAGACGGCTGCTTCTCCATTGACACGTTCTCGGGGGACCTTGTGTTAGTTTGCCCACTCGACAGAGAGACTAAAGAGTTCTACATTTTGAACATCACCGTTTACGACTTGGGAACGCCACAAACATCTGCATGGAAATTCATCGCAGTGAATGTCCTGGACGTCAACGACAACCCTCCCGTGTTCGATCAGCACCGATATGTCATACGTGTGCCTGAAAACATCGACGTTGACTCTGTGATTTTCACGGCACGCGCCGTCGATCTGGACGCAGAGACGAATGGTAACGTCCTGTATTCCCTGCTGACGTCTACCGACATGTTCACGGTTGATGGCCTGACGGGTGAGGTCACTGTGAGGCAGCATCTGGATCGAGAAACCTCGCCCAGGCACCACCTGATGATTGAAGCCAGAGACCAAGCCAAACTCGGCCCTCAGTTGTTCTCCACGCTCGACCTTGTGGTTTTACTGCAAGACATTAACGATAACCCCCCCAAATTCGTACCCAAGGTTTACAAAATAAAAGTCCCAGAAGACGTTCCTGTGGGCAGCCATCTTGTCTGGGTGGAGAGCGTCGACTTGGATCTGGGCATCGGCGGCCTCGTCACCTACAACCTCAAGAACACAGAGAGCGGGATCTTTCACCTTGACTCCTCCACCGGCGCCCTGACCCTTGAGAAGGAGCTGGACTTTGAGAGGAGGCCATCTTACAACCTCACCGTCCGGGCTGTGGACCACGGCCTCCCTCGCTCCCTCTCCTCGTCCTGCTTCGTGGAAATCCAGGTTCTGGACGTCAACGAGAACGTCCACAGGCCGGTGTTCTCAGAGTTTGTGTACGAATCGGGCGTGATAGAGGACGCCGCCGTGGGGACGTCTGTGGTCACACTTACGGCTTCGGACAAGGATCTGGGCAGAGATGGAGTCGTGAGGTATCACATCCACGAAGGATCTGGTGTCGGAGTTTTCACCATCGATGAGGAAACAGGTAATAAACACTGGTTTAGCTTTATGGTTATGGTGGTTGTATTGTTAGAAATGGAATGAAAATGCTTTCTGACAGTCTTGAGAAAATATATTCAACACACCTGCACTTATCTAGGGGACTATATTGCAATATTAAAATGTATAAATACCTCATACTACTAATATACTAATATTGTTTACTGCACATATACTAAGAGACAAATACAGATTTTAAAGTAGAAGCAGAGTCTCAACTCTTTTCAGAACATATAGATAAGATTTTACACAGTTGAAATAGTAAAGAAATACAAATATATGGCAGACATTTAGGATATAGTGGCAAGTTGTTGTGTATGTGGAAAATGCTGAGTTTCCCTAAGATAAGACAACCACAGGTTGTACAACATGGTATTTCCAACGTACATATCCTTTACAGAGGATTTCCTGCAGCCTCTCAGCGTTTCGTGGCACATTCCACTATCGCCCTGCAGCACTTAAAGCTCCGATAACATCAGGGCAAATTGAGTTCTCTGTCATATTAGAGCAATGCTGAAATAAATCTCTCTTTCAGTGGAGCTGCTTTTTCAGCGCTCCCTCAGGGTCTCCAGATTTAAACTTCTAACTTTTGTCCTTGTTTCTAGAGTTCGGATGAACCATAACTACCTTGTGGTATTCAGCCTCTTGTCAGAGCTTGAGCACGTTGTGGCAACAGAGGCATGTCACCCATGTTGCTCTGCAGAGAATTCAGAAAATGACATCCTTTTTTAAATGCAAACCACATCATTAAGCTTGATGAAAAACACAGGGATTAAATACTTGATTCATTTGTTTGAAATGTAAATTCAGATGTGTTGATGGAAAACTGTTGTTTTATCCAAACAATGAATCCTGTTTCTCCACCTTTTATCTCAGGTGTGATTCGTACAACTGAGACCTTGGACCGTGAGAAGATTCCTCACTACTGGCTGTCCGTCTATGTCACCGACCTGGGCACTGAGCCTCTGATCTCCTGGACTCACGTCTTCCTGGAGGTCCTGGACGTTAACGATAACGCTCCGGAGCTTTCCCTGCCTGTGTATTTTGCGTCTGTCCAGGAGAACGTGGACAAGGTCCAATCTGTCGTCCAGGTGTCAGCCACAGATGTGGACGCTTCGTCTGAGGGGAAACTTTCTTTCCAGATGCCGGAAACTCACCGGAAGTATTTTGACATCGACTCCGAAACAGGTAATTAAGAGTGAATGTGAATCAATGTCAGCAACAACGAAATCATTTCATAAAATACGGTGAAACATCAACCATGAATTTTTAGCATTTGATTTCAGTTTTATTCAGCCGTGCAAAGTTAAATTGAATCGTCTATATGCAGCTTCACCCTCCAGTTCTCTGAGTGCAGACATTTGAATGTGCAGCTCACTGAAACATGTCATTGAAGATTTACCGAGCCAACATACGTGCACAGACTTACGTAATAACTCTGGGCTGATTTGATCGGCGCCATTTTCCTGTTTCAAGAGCAGTTTGTTCTGAATTGTATTCGGCACCTCTCCCTCTGATGGATTTAGGTATAAACTCTGAATCAATAAGTGAATATAAGACATCTGGATCACCTTTTGTCTCTCAGATTTAATTCTGACATATTTACGTGTTGCAATGTCTGCAGGGTTGATTTACAGTTTAATTCTGGGATATGGCTGCAGCTGGGGAGTGAAGGGGTGTGGATACAGTAGATTTGTCCTAATGCACTGGAACAAGTCGGGGCAGAACAAGCGATGCAGAACCCGGGTGTGTCACAGGGACAGCAGAGGTGCATGTAAAATGCATTTCTCTGAAAATCACTCAGAAGCTCATTCATCCTTTTTCTGAATGGACGTGACATCTGTGAGAGCGGCAGCAGGACGAAAGATTCCCTGAAGCTTTCTGCATGTTCATCTTTGACAGTTGCAAACTGAGGAGCCACTCACAGGCTTTGAAGTCGGAGCGAATGAGCCCGACAAGCTGCGACACGTCCCGTCGTCCTGTGGTAATCTGCAGGTAGCTCTGGAGCTGGTCCACACCCAAAGGCCAGTGTACTGAGGGATTACAGGGAAGGAGGCCGAGCTGTGTTAACACAGAGTTGTGTGTTGAAACAGGCAAAGACCAACACATTCACACAAGTGTTTTTTTTTTATGTGCAAAGAGCAGCTGAACACACAAACGGAAGAAAACTGTGTCTGCGTTTGCTTTTGACTTTGTCAGGATTTATCTGCTGGACAATCTCAGCTGTGGAGTCAGATTCATGGAGAGAGAAAAGAGGAACTTTACACCTTGTTCTTTACTGAAGATTGGTTTCTAAAAATGTATCTTACATGGGTCTGCTTAAGAAAAACACTAAACACAGATTTTAAACAACACAATACAACGAGAAAAGACGGAAATAACCACAAATCAACATCATTGGACTCCTTTATTAATAGATTACAAATAACATAAACAGCACAGACGTCCAGTGAAACATCAAGAGGATCTGATGACACAACATCAACCTCTGTCCTGAAAGTCATTAGACACCAGAGGTACATGACAAACTGCTATCAGCTTTCATTGCTCAGGTTAATCCACGTGAATGAGGGAGATTGTTTTCCTCTGAAAGATTTGAGCCCGTCGCTGGAACCAGATCCTTCGAACATGATCCACCTCGTCTAATTTTCACAAGTGTACACGTGATTAACGGTGGAGGATGACGAGTGTAGAAACCTCTCGTGCCTCGACAGGAGGAGGATGACTCAGAGGTTTCTGCCTAAGCTTTTATTTTCCTGACGCATGTGAATACGCTGCGGGGTCGTCATTCTGATTCATCCTTAAAGAACGAGTAGAAAAAGTTTCAGGAGGGAAGGATGTGAGCTGGGGGGGGGGATCCTGGGAACACGCTTCTGTCCGAAAACAGGTTTGAGCAGAAAACAAGGGAGGGACAAATCACTGAATGAACAGAAATCTGTGTCGGCCTTATTGTGTGTTTCACAAAAAAAGGATGATTGTTGACAAGGCCGGGCACGTCAGGAATTCCTCAGTTACTCACGGACTCTGTAATTTATCTATTGATGAGACAAACACTTGGTCTTGCGTTACGTCCTTTACGTCCATATCCAAGTTCTGTATTTAAAATCAGCTCAGACAAGCAGAGTCCTCATAAAGATTTGATAACATCATATTTTAATGAGATTTGTTGACAATACTGAAAGCACAGAGTCCATATTCTAACAAGGAGTTTCAGGATGTTTTGTCGAGATCTGTTTGTTTTCTGAATTTGTTAGAAAAGCTTGAAAATGTCTCGTTTTGTATCTGAATGCCTCTCGAGACGGTTTGTCTGTCCACAGATCAGATATCATTATCTTTACGTCTGACGAGTGAAAACAGAGCAGATCTCTGATCAGATCAGGTCGTCGTGTGATAACCGACGTCTGTTTTAGATCCTGTGGCGGCAGCTGGGATTAGTTTTAAACAGCAATTAGCCATTAGTGAAGAATTGGGCCGTTAGCTGCTCCTCTCAGGCGCTTGTTCATCCTCTCAACTTCATTTGCACTCATTTGCTACTGGAGAAGTCAATTAGACAGAAATTCCTTTAGACGCAAACCCGAGGGAATGTGGACTCCAGGCGTTCACTGCTGATATGTTAGAGTATCCGTCTCCCTCATTGATATTCATGAAATGTGGCCTGGACACTCCAACAGGTAATTATAGATATCTCCTTTAAAGACCAGATTACTGACAGGACGCGCAGAGGGGAATAAAGGCAGAAAGGAGAAGTGGCAGCTGTGCAGTTACAAACCAGAGAGAAACAAACAACCCCCGCCCCCCCCCCCCCCACACACACACACACACACACACACACACAGACACACACACACCAGACAACACTGTTTATCTTCTTGTGGTTTTGACGGCCGTCCAGCCCGGCTGAGTGAAAACAGGCGATGAGGGAGAGATGAGGCTTGACCCCTGATTCTCGTGTCTGTGCTAATGACAGAAACACACTTTCTAACGTGCCCCACCTGTTCTAATCACCTCCTCCCAGCGGGGCTTGTTTGCACTGTTGTAAAAAAAAGGCCCAACGAGCGCCGGCAGGTTCTTTCACACCACGGACAACTAAAACATGTGTCTGCCTCAACATCTACTTCCTCAAAAACACAAGCCCACAATAAAGAAGCTATACATACATTTAACGCAAGTTAGAAGCAATTGAAATATTTGAATAAATTAGGTTTAAAAAGAATAGTATATTCTTTTTGGTTGCGGACCCAATGACAAACAGTATTAATGATGTAAATACACAGATTTTTATGATGTTTTTGATCAAACTGAGAATATGTATTATTTTAGTTTTTGAGTCTGACGTTACACACACACACAAATGTACACACACACACACACACACACACACACACTCAAATATCCCTCCTGTCTCTCATGTTTCTATCAGAGCGAATAGCGGCTCTTAATAATTTGCCTTTATTTATGTAGTTTGGATGAAATAAGATCAGAAGATGCTTGAATCAGCACAATTAGGAAACTTACACACTGCTGCCGTGGGGGGGGGGGGGGGGGGGGGACGCTGCAAAAGGAAAGGGAATACAGAAAAGTGGCTTTGAATTTATGGTCTGGTGTGTTAAATATGCGGAATGTGGGAGACTGGGATGGAACCACCGACCTTCTGGTTAGTGGCTGATCTGCTTCGTGGAAATGATTATGCTGTAGGTGTCAAAAACCCTGCCTCCTCCATGTTAGTGGATAGGACATGGACCATAAACATACACAACCGTAAAAATACACAAAAGATAAAGTAAGTAATTCATATTAAGTAGTTCTCAGTGTATTGATGATATATAAACGGTGCATGTATCGGATCATGTATTTCTGGATACTGGAAGAAAAGTGGTGAAGCGTCGTCCATCTTTATTTACAGTACATGTTCCAGAGATGTAATATTTCTCACTTACAGTTAATAACTATACCTCGTTCTTCCTTTTAAAACCAGTTGTCAGCGAATCTAAGAGGAATCACACATTTTATACCAGATGAATAAAATGATTCCAGATGAATAAAATGTGTGATTCCAGGTGAATAAAAACCAGATAAGAACAAGAAGCCTTTGATTTGTAAAGTGTGTCTGCTGAACGCCCTCAGCAGGTTGAGGGACGGGAACAATTTGTTCTGATTTCCTGACAAACATCTGCACAGCAGCTAAATGTGTGTGAATAACCTGCTGAGCCACATTGTTTATATATAATACCAGACACACAAACAGCCGCTGAGACACAGACACAAAGGCTGATTCACCAAACAGCCGTCCGGGCCCAAGGATCCCAACTGTGTCGGAGGTGCTGAGTGAGGGAGAGTCTCTGATTGGCTGCGATTTGACTGATTCACATTGATATCACCTCATTTCCTCTCCAGGATCATCTCATGTTCTCAGGCTCTAAACACGACGGGTGTAAATTCATTACAATCCTTAATTTTAATTATGTGGTAGCTCTGTTCGTCCTAAATGTAGATATTTGTTTTGTTGTTTTTGGATAAACCTTAAATCAATCTTTACTCACTACCCTTTTTCCAGAGCTTTGGATTTTTTTTGTAAAAGTACTTTATTACTCTTGAACAGACTCATGACAAAGATGATGCACACACACACACACACACACACACACACACACACACACACACACACACACACACACTCACACACAAGGAAGTACTTTTATTAGGTGGACACACACAAACACACAGTAACAGCAGAAACAACATCCAAGCACCAAAAGGTGTTTGCTTAGCTGTGATCGCCACACACACACACACACACACACACACACACACACACACTCATACTCACACACACATCGATAATAACAGAAGCACTAACCCTTCTGTCAGTGTTTATTTGTTTAAGTGTAATTAACACTCTCACTTGAGACTCACAAACACTAACAGCATTGATTATGTCTTTGTGTGTGTGTGTGTGTGTGTACAGGTGTGATCAGCACTCACACAGCCTTGGATCGGGAGGCTAAGCCGGAGCACTGTATCGAGGTGAGACTCTAATAAACAAACCCTGTAAAGAAGCAAAGATTATCAATTAATCCACAATAACACATGTTCAGAGACAAAATCTCGACTGTTCCACAACCTGCATCTTATTCTCAGTGTGAGTTCAAACATGTCACTTATACTGACGGAAGAAATCTCCTTTAAAAACTTAATGAGATCTGAAGCTTTTATTATTGAGCTATATGTTGCAAGGTAAAGTAAAGTGTTTTTTCTTAATTCTCAGGTCATCGTGTCGGATAACGGATCTCCGTCTCTGAGCTCCACCGCCAGCGTCGTGATCCGAGTCCTGGACGCCAACGACAACCGACCAAAGTTCACCGACAAACTTTTCCACGTCAAGCTGCTTGAACAGCGCCACCAGGAGGGTAAACAGGAGGTCTACAGGATGGTGGCCCGTGATGGTGATGAGGGTTCGAACGCTGTGGTGACCTACACGCTCCAGGACAACAAGGACGAGCGCTTCCAGATCGACTCGGTGACGGGCGAGGTGACGGCCCACGGGGACTTCTATCCCGGGAACTACAGCATTCTCACGGTTGGTTCTTACCACGATGTGCTCGCACCTTTAACTCTGATGTTATACAAAGATCTGAGAAACCCACGTGCAGTTGCGTGGCTGTGAAACGAAAAGGGGCCTCACGTCTTTCAACAAGTGAGATCTTGAGTTTGCACTTCAACAGGTTGGAGGTAACCACTTTGTCTAAAGAGTTGTGGCTTGATTTACGTGTCGTGTAGAAGTTGTGGAGACTTGAAAGCATCACCGGAGCCCACCAGCTCTGCTAAAGAGGCTTAATTACCCATGCTTATTCCCCTTAGAAGACACTTGAGCATCACCTGCTCTGAGGACAGTGAGTGTCTCCGTCCTTGTCATCACTCTGTGTGGCTGATGCAAAAGAAAATCTCTGCAGGATACAGAAACTTCCTCCACTGATGCACAGAGCAGCTGTTAGACACGATCAAATGATAAAGCCAGTGTTACTCTACGTTTTCCAATGAAAAGAGCAAAACCAATAATGTGTCAGAATGTTCTTATTTCAGTGACACTCCACCACAAGCCCCTAATTTAAATGTTGCTGTCATCTCGAAGTTATTATTTTATGCAAAAATCTCTTATTACTTCTCCCCTGTTCTGTGATCATCTGTTAATCTCACTGGATCTTCTCCTCGGTGTCAACATGGCGACTTTATCTTGAGTCGCAGGCGTCCAAATCTGTGGAGTCACTCTGATGTGGAGCCACGATTTTGTTGTTGTGGCCAAAAACCTCTTAGAAGTCTTCCCGGCTCTACACGGTCGATTCCTGGAGCTCATCCCGAGTCTAGTTCCTGGTCCCGTTTCTAACCAAGTCCACTTCTCCTCTGATGCTCAGTTTGACCACGTTCCCAGTTCATTTCACAACTTCATACTGGTGAACTCATGATGAACAGAAACTGAAAGCACCTCAGCTAAATGTTTTATGATATTATTTTCTTAATAAACTCTCATTACCCTTTTAAATCGATGTTTGTTTCAATCTGTAGATTAAAGCCACAGACGACGGCCGCCCGTCACGATCGTCCACGTCCCGACTCGACGTGGAGTGGATCGCGACCCCGCCCCCGTCTGCTGAGCCAATCACGTTCGACGAGCCGCACTTCACCTTTGCCGTCATGGAGAAGGACAACGTCACACACATGGTGGGCATCATCACGACGGAGACGCCCCAGCTGAGGTGGTTTGATATCGTAGGTGAGTGTAAGCGAACGCAGACACACACACACACACACACTGTGACGCAGACACTCAGGTATTGAGCTGATGATCGATCGGAAGCTGTTTGCTGAGCAGGTGAGACGAGGAAAACAGAATAAAGTTCAAGCTCTAATGAAAAACAAGCATCACAGCCATCAGGGTAATGATCTCTGACCGAAAAGACAAACCCCGGAGAAGAGAACAACTTTTAATATTTCTACAATACACTCAAATTTAAAAGAAAGTGGAGAAAATAAAACTTCCATAAATCTGAACTGGGTCATCACAGAGTAACGTCTCATAGATCAAAGCAACACTCTCATCTCCTGCAGCCGAGCAGAAAGAAAAACATGTTCGTAAAACACATCTGACATTCACCATATTGCCATTTAGAGCAAAGAGCTGAGTTGTAGAGCGCCGCCTCACACTGGAGAATACACACAGGTTTCAGCCGTCAAGCCTCCTGATGAGTCTCCACATGAACCGAGGACGAGCAGTTTCCCAAAGGTCGGCAGTGAATGACTTTAGAGGCGGAGCAGGGTGGAGACAAACGAGGTGTTAAGGGCGAGTGTGGATCGTGGAGTTGCAATTTATTTATATGATCAAACCCACTTCTTCTCAATCAGCCTCTAAAACGCAGTTGTTTTCCAGAATAGTTTTTTATCAATTTGTTAAAAGTTTCTTTCACCTGATTTATTCTATCGAGGAAGTAATTTCTCTTTTTCTACTGGACGTAGAGAAGTTGGTGCTTTTTTCTGTGTTGTGTATTAAGTTGTATATATTCTCATATGTTGAGTTTATAGATACTAGAATGATACAGGGTTTGTACACAGCCAACTTTCTGCAATACTTTCCCTCAAGTGTTAGCAGACTTTCTTTGTTTTATAAGTTATACCCAAATAAATAAAATAAATCTCACTATCGTAGAAGTGTGAGTATCCCTGGAGTCATGGATGAGTGGAGGGAAGAGGGGAGGAGGAGGAGGAGGAGGAGGAAGAGAGGGTCCTGGTGTCAGTGGTTTCAGCAGGAGGTTTTCTCCCTGTGAGGATTAACCAGCAGCGCTCCTCCTCTCATCACATGCCAGATCACCACAGGAGAGACATGTAGCCATCCCTCCTCTCCTCTTCCTCCTCCTCCTCCCTCTCATCCTCCTCTTTCTCCTCCTCCCTCCTCTCTGCCCTCTCTCCACCTGGACCATTGTTAGAAGGCCTGTCACTGTCAGAGGGCTTTCTGGGAAGTAACAGGCGTGAAGACATCTTTTTAGCTGAAGTGGAAATCGGCCCTCTGGACTCCGGAGGTGCCCGTTTGTCTCATTTCATTCTGAACCTCGCAGGAAGCCCCATCAGCGTTTCGCCTGGTGGGTTCCTGCCGGGCGGGGCAGCGGGTGCAGGAGAAAGTCCCAGGTTCCTCCTGTTCCAAGCTCGATCGATGCCAGAACTCGACAGAACAAAACAGACTCTCTGTGCTTCCCCGAGGCGACGCCTCCGAGCTGCAGCCATCGGAGGTCTGACATTCATTATGTCGGGAAGAGTCCTGGTCCTCCAGAGGAGACTTTGATTCTGAGACGTCCTAAACACAGGCCCCCCCGTCCACAAACCAGAAGGATTTCAGCATAAAAACATGAAAAGGAAATAGACTTATATTATTATTATATATAAGAATCAGAAGCCATCCAATCCAAGGTAATCACCAGAACTCCCAGCAGCAGCCTCAGGGTAACTGTGGTCCACTGGTTCACTCTGTAGCTTCAGTAGCTCTGACAGCTCCGTGTTGGATCACAGCTCCAGTGTGATTGGTTCTAAAGCTGCGTAATTGCTCAGTGCTTCTCTCCCTGTGTGGTCTGTGAACATCACTCAGCTATCAACACACTGATGACCTGTCGACTGCCTGCTCCACCCGTCCTCTCCTCCTCTTGTCTGATGGTGTTTGTCGTTGAGAGAACGATGATGCTTCAAACTGTCTTTGATTCAAACTGTGTGGAGCATCAACAGCTCAGGTTTTCATTCCTTCCCGAGGCCTCATTTATCCACAGATCCCACTGTGTTCTGGTTTTCCTTGAACCGAAGTACAGTCGCTCTGTTCTGTGGCTGTTTCGTAATTCCCCCCCCCTCTTGTGTAAAGTCAGAACAACTCCCACTCTGTGTTTGTACCTTTCTACATGTTGAGCAAGAGTGAAAGTGCAACATTCCTTCCCTGAGCAGATGGGGGGTGTTGTGTCACACAACTCCTTTCCCATACCGATACCATCAGGAACTTATCGGCCCGCTTTACATTCCCCTCTCCAGCAGCAGGGCGCAGATGTCTATCGCGGCTCTTTGTCAAAATAAGCGAGACATCTCCTGTGAATGTGGTTCAGAGTCGTGTGGAAGGAGAACACCAGCGACAGGATATCCAGTAGCAGGTCTGTTTGTGGATGGATGCAGCATCACTCTGCCTTCACTGTGATCCCTGATCCGTGAGCTGGGTCCCTGCTGGGTGCCGTGTGTAGGAGATGAGGGTCGGCCCCCGCAGGCAGGAGGAGGGAGGTTTGTCCTCAGCGGGGGGGAGGGTTGTGCATCCGCTCTGAGAGGACGAGTTCACACTGCAGGTCTGATTTCAGCAGGGGGTTCCAATCGCTTGTGATAGAAACACAATGAGAATGAAAACGACTTCACATCACACTTATAAGTATAATAAATCCTCCCCCAGGGTGTAAAGGGAGGACTGTAGTTCTACGTCCAATTAGGGCCTGACAATATGTTGATAAAGTATTATGAAGTATTATTATATGAAGTAATCAGTGTAGCCACAAGAAAACAAAGCAGCAAAGGCAAGAAAACAAATACAATATCATTTAAAACCAAATACTGCAAATGATATGGTCTTAAATCAAGACATCAGATGATATGTAATGACAAAGGATTCAAAATAAGTATTAGCAAAAAAGAACCGCCATGTAAAAGCTATTCAGTCAAAGTACATTTACTGTGGTTACACAATTCATAGATTGTTCCACTTTTTTTTACATTTCTATTAATGAAAACATTCCCTCTTGTTCTCTCGAACTCGTTGTTCCTCTTTTGGAACCGTTTCCTTCACACCAGAGCAATCAGTGTTGTTCCAGGATTTAAATCTGCTGATATTATCACGGACAGTTCGATATGATGCATCCTTTTTACCTTGGAAACATTCCAGCGTATATCATGTTCTTCATCAGCAGAGAAAACTTCATTCTCCCATGAGTAATGTGACGTTTTTGTTGGAAAGATGGAAAACGATTGAGTGGATTTTGATTGATGATAAACTCTTCAAACTTTCTCCTTACTTTCCAAACCCCTGGAGATCCTATCCCCTCGGGCGGGAGCAATCACAGAGGTCATGAGAAGAACAACAACACTGTTCATTTGTCTTCTTCTCTTTTCCTCACTCACTTTGGCAGAAAGTTATCAAACTGTATCACGCAGCAGGAATGAAGCGAGTCAAAGGTCAGAGTCGATCCATCTTCATTCCTGACCCTCACCTGTTTCTTCACCTCTGAGCAGTGACTCAAATAATACGAGTGCAGATCAAATCAGAGACAATGATTCTCTCAGCAGGAACGTTGACCTGATTCTCCGAGCGCGGGGCGAGGACAGCGTGTTCCTCCCCGAGCAGAGCTTCTCCTCCTTCAGGTCGGTTACCCGGAGGAGGAGACCCCGAGGCCGACACGTGCAGGACAGGTCACGTGCCGACACGTGCAGGAATTAAAACAGCCTTTTATAATGCCTGCTAGCCAATTCTGGAGGAAGTTGCGGTAGGACATCTGTTCTCTGGTCATTTGGTGTTCGGCTCCTCGGCTCGCCCTGAAGCAGAGCGTCTGCTTCCATCTCTGCTGATCAGGGCCTCTGATAACCTAGTTGCACAGCCTGAGTGGTTCTCTGCCAGGGGAAGGGAGAAGCAGGAGAGGATCTATTGTTTAGATCAGTTCTTGTTCTGATCCTCTGCAGCGAAAGAAAATTGAGAATAATTTTATAAAGTACGGCTCACTCTGTTTTACTGCCTATACTAAAAAATCTGTACAGTCCCCTTAAAGTCAAATAAACCATCCCAAGCTGCAAACTTTCATAGATTGCGGTGGCAATGTGTGATGATGATTTAGTTTTGATCTATTTTTATCTTCTCCCTGGTTCTGATGTGTTTCCTGCAAAAATCGAAATCAGTAAAACAGACTCATCATCATGGTCGGTTGTTCTGCAGTGGTTCAGCTCGGTCACTGAGGCTTTAGTGACAGAAAGTGACCTGCAGTGGTCCTGAGTATCTGCTGGTTTGTGTGTGTTTGTGCGTGTGTGTGTGTTTGTGTGTGTGTTTGTGTAATAACAGAAAAGGAGGAGGTGGAAAAACCAGCAGTTAAATATTAGAGGGATTTATTTATTGATCCTTATCTAGTCCAGTTTTGTCTTTGTGTACATGCACAAATGGAAATGTGCGGCCTCAAACATCACATAGTTGAAGCAAGTGTGTGTGTGTGTGTGTGTGTGTGTGTGTGTGTGTGTGTGTGTGTGTGTGTGTGTGTGTGTGTGTGTGTGTGTGTGTGTGTGTGTGTGTGTGTGTGTGTGTGTGTGTATGTGTATGTGTATGTGTGTGTGTGTGTTTGTGTTTGTGTGTTTGGCCCTTTGCAAACTGGATGTCTTAATAAATACCATCTGGTTGAGCAGGCAGGAGGTTTACCTTTCTCACGTATGAACACACAACCTGCTGAGGGAGGGAGGGAGGGAGGGAGGGAGGGAGGGAGGGAGAGAGAGAGAGAGAGAGAGAGAGAGAGAGAGAGAGAGAGAGAGAGAGAGAGAGAGAGAGAGAGAGAGAGAGAGAGAGAGAGAGAGAGAGAGAGAGAGAGAGAGAGAGAGAGAGAGAGAGAGAGAGAGAGAGAGAGAGAGAGAGAGAGAGAGAGAGAGAGAGAGAGAGAGAGAGAGAGAGAGAGAGAGAGAGAGAGAGAGAGAGAGAGAGAGAGAGACTCAACAGAAGGAAGGAGGGATGGAACAATGAAAAAGGAATAGAAAGAGGAGTCAAGCCAATTAGAGAAGAAAGAGAAGCCAGATGGAGGTGGAGTGAAACTGTGTTGCTGCAGATTTGTAATTAGATGATTTGTAATTATCAGATAAATCAGGTTCAATAAAAGATCAGTGATCCAAATAAACAAGAAACCAAGGAGTTTTGAATTTAGAGCAGAGAAGCTTTTCAAACCCAGAATTCATCTGTTGGAGACTTTTCAGTTCAATGTTTAGACGAATAGAGGAAAGTTTTGTCTGCATTAAAATTTGCAGACTATTAAAATTAAAAGTTGCTACAGTTAACGTTACGGACGTGAACGTTTCTTATAGCGCCCCCCACAGGCAACTCACTTTGACTCTTTAGCTGCTGAAGGACGATGCCACAACACATCACTGCTCCAACCAGTCAACCTCTGAGCTGCAGACTGGGACATATCATCTGAGATATCACATCTGACGGCTGGTCACGCTCTCAGCCTGTGAGGTCAGCTGCTGCTGATGGAATAAACCTCTTTATCCATCTGTCTCCCTCTCAGGTGGGGACGAAGAGAAGGACTTTGACATCCAGAGGAATAGTGGAACCATCTCCATCGCCCGCGGCCTCGATGCGGCTCGCCGCTCCAACTACAACCTGACGGTGCGAGTCACTGACGGCCACCACACCGCCATCACACAGGTGAATATCTGTTCTGTTGAAAACTGGTCTCTGACACAGGATGAAGAAGATACATGTCTTCAATTCCTTCTTTTTACATTAAAACAAACCAGTTGACTTATAGTTGTCTGACTTTTGAGCCTAAATCAAAACAAGACAACAAAACACCATTTTGCTCTGAACAAGTGAAAACACTCTAATCTCATTGTTCTAATACTGTGTTAATCCTCTCCCTGAGCCGAGCCGACTGCATTAAACAACAATATCCTGCAAATTCATTTATCTTCTCATTTGCATTTGAAAATCTTGGGTTTAGAATCTAATCTTAAATCCTGCCAGCGGCAGCTTCCATGTTTAATGTGGCTCAGGCTGAGCACCTGTTGTCTGACACCCTGTGTGTTCCATCTTTAACCTGCAGGCCTACATCCGGGTGCTGGACATGAACGAACACCGGCCCGTCTTCCTGAAGCCGCTGTACGAGGTGAGGTCCAGAGGATGATGTGTAATGTTTGAATAAATAGATCAGAGTAGCAGAGCTTCCAGGTGAGTTATTACAGAAACAGTTGTGTGTGATTATATCAGAGCTCCGCTGTGATCTCAGGAACAGAAGCCTTAAAGCAAGTTTGTTTATGTCGGGGATTTCTACATTAAAACCAGTCAAACAAACCAACCTCTCATCAAAGAAGGTTCCCTAACGTCTCTGTGCCGTGTCCCTGAGTGAAGGGTGAACACTGATAATACCAACAGTAAATATTAACAGTAATCCTGAAAGCAACTGCATCAGATTCAGATGTGACCTTCATGTTGGATTAATGAGAATCACTCTCTTTTTCTTGTCTTCTTTTCTTTTATATAATCTTTGGAATAATCGTGTGACTACTTTGGAATCTATAGTTTTGTTTGGTGTAAACTTTAACTTCCACCAAAGAAGTTATGTTTTCATTCCTGTCTGTTTATTTGTTGGTTTAAAAGTGAGATATCACAAAAGCTACCGGACAGATTTCCATGAAACGTGGTTTGAATTTAAAAAACATACATTTCAACCCTGTCTGCGTTTTTCGAGGCTGCTTCACTGTTGTTTTTATTAATCAGAGTAATCATCACCCTCCTTGATCCTGCCACTTCTCTAACACTATATCTCCTTGTCCTCAAAAAGTTGTCTGTCCTCAGTCAGACCACAATTATGAATACAAATTGTTATTCAAACCAAAACCTGATTTCAATTTCTAAACCCTGTTGTTGTTTTTGATCATTATTATTTCCCCTTGTGTTTCAAGGTGTGGGTTCCTGAGGACACCTCCCCGTGGAAGGACATCCTGCAGATCAGTGCTCAGGACGCCGACGCCAACAGTAAGCTGGTGTTCTCCATCCACAGCAGCCTCCACCCCGACAGCACCAAGTTCTTCCACCTGGACCCGAAGAGCGGCGTGGGGGTGATAACGGAGGAGCTCGACTACGAGACGATCTCTGTTCATACTCTCATTGTCATGGTAGTGACACAGTTCTCATCCATGCAGTTTCAGTTTAACTGAATATTCTGGACACTCTAACATTGCTCCTCCTCAGGTGCGGGACCAGGAGATCCCAGTGAAAAGGAACTTTGTGAAGGTGGTGGTTCACGTGGAGGACTGTAACGACCACTCGCCAGTGTTCCTCAGCCCTCGCTACGAGACCACCATCTCCAACCTGGCCCCCGCCGGCTCCGAGGTGATCCGCGTCAAGGCGCTGGACAAGGACCAGGGCAGCAACGCAGACGTCAGATACTCTCTGCACTCAGGTTCGTCCTCACACCTTCAGAGCTGAAACATCTGGACAATTATTGACAACGTTTGATCAAAGTGGTGAAAAAAACATGTTGCAGAGAAGAGAACATCTGACAGACAATCCAATTATTCAATTTACAATCATCTAAAACCAAGACAAGTAGAGAATTCTCACTTTCTTAAAACCTGAATTCATAGTTTTTGCTTTATAAATTACTTAAACCTTTAATTACCAAAATCAATAAGATCAATAACCTGGTTAAAATCTAACTGTCAGGTTGTTTTATTATAACAGTCTATCATAAGAACTTCAAGTCTTCAAGTACCCTGATAAAAACGACTGATTTGTGAGTATTTTCTTTGTGTAACACTTTATTTTCTCTCCTGCAGGAAACATCGACCACATCTTCTCCATAGATCCTAAGCTGGGCTCCATCACTGTCTCCAAGCCTTTGGATCTCCAGCCTCAGGACCTGTTCCACCTGACGGTGAAGGCCACCGATCAGGGCTTCCCTCAGCGCAGCGACCTCTGCTCCATCCACGTCCACATCCGCATCTCCGACCATTCCCCCCCCACCTTCCTTCTGGACGAATACCTAACAGAGATCAGTGAGCTAAGCGCCTTCGGAACGCCGGTCGTCACCATCTCGGCTTCCAGCCCCGCTGCAGTGCATTATGGGATAGAAAGTGGCGATCCAAATGGGATCTTTCACATCAACCCCTCCACCGGGTTGATCTCAACCCAGCAGCACCTGGATTTTGAGAACTGTGTTTCCTACAAACTGAAAGTCACAGCTTCCACGACAGCCGGAGCGTCGTCCAGGGTCCTCGTCCACATCTACGTGATGGACGAGAACGACAACGCTCCCGCTTTCCAGCAGGGGGCGTACACGGGGCACATCGGGGAGGCGGCGAGCATCAACAGCCTGGTGATGGGAGAAGGAAACACTCCACTGGTCATCCAGGCGTCCGACGCTGACAGAGATGTAAACTCTCTGCTGGTGTATCAGATCCTCGAGCCCGACATCCTGAACGTTTTGAAGATGGACTCCAGTACGGGCACCATCTCTTTAATTTCACCAGTCGACTTTGAAACCAGGGCCGAGTATCACTTCACGGTGCAGGTGAAGGACTCGGGGGAGCCATCGCTGTTTGCAGCTGAGCCCGCCAAGGTCACTGTTCGCATCCTGGACCTGAATGACTGCCCCCCCCAGTTCACCGCCCCGGTGTACGAGCCGTCCATCATGTTCCCGGCTGTCAGACACTCAGAGGTCGTGCGCGTCACGGCCCATGACCCCGACTCATCAGTGTCATACAGCATCACCGAGGGGAATCTTCACAACGCCTTCTCTGTTCACCCCCACACCGGCGTCATCATCGTGAGCAACGTGTCAGAATTCAGGCCGTTTTATCAACTGGTTGTCAAAGCGTCCGACGGCCTCTACAAAGACTCGGCCACCGTCCTGGTGAATGTGACCAACCTCACAGCGAGCGACCTCGGGTTCCAGCACAGGGTTTATTCAGCAAGCGTCACAGAGAACCTCCGGACGGTCAAAACGTTAGCTGCACTAAAAGCAACAGGCTGCCATTTGAACGAGCCTCTGTTTTATTCTGTGCTGAACCCGATGGGGCGGTTTGCAGTGTCCCAGTCGTCGGGCGTTCTGGAAACAACGGGCGTCCCCTTTGACAGGGAGGAGCAGGACGTGTACAATGTGGTGGTGAAGGTAGAAGACATGAGGAGCCCAGCCAGGACGGCCACAGCGCAGGTCAAAGTGTTCATAGAGGATGTCAATGACAATTCTCCACAGTTTCTAAATCTACCGTTTTCAATGATGATCACTGAGGACACAGAACCGGGAGACGTTTTATATCAAGTCACTGCCGTCGATAGAGATTTGGGGGAAAATGGATTCATCGTGTATTCACTGGAGGAAGATTACAACCTCTTCAGAATCGATCCCGGTGTCGGCGACGTGTCCCTTCAGAGGCCGGTGGACTTTGAGGCCCTGAACAAGTACGTGTTGAGGGTCTTGGCCGTAGATGAGGCTGAGCCCACTCACAGCACATCGGCGCAGCTTGTCATTCAGGTGAGGAATCGAACCAACCCCGTTTTCCAGACTCTCCTTTACCCGCTTAAGGTCCCTGAAAACGTCCCGACCTTCACCACCATCCTGCACGTCCAGGCCAGAAATCCGGAGGGCTATCGGCTCATCTACAATCTTGAAGAGGAAAACGGCTCAAAACACTTTCACATCGATTTCAAAACGGGCGCTTTGACCGTCACCAACCCGCTGGACTACGAGAGTGAGACGATGCACGTGTTGACGGTGCGAGCGTCGGACTCTGTGACCGGAGCTTTCTCTGAGGCCTCGATAGAAATCGAAGTGGAGGACGTGAACGATAACGCACCTGTGTTCTCGAAGTCAAAGTACAGCGTGAACATGGCTGAAGCGCTTCCTGTTGGTTCCTCGGTGATTCAAGTGTCTGCCTCCGACAGGGACTCTGCTCAGAACAAAGATTTGACCTTTGAGATAATGAAAACTGAGGGAAACGAGACCGAGTTCTTTGAGGTCGACCCGAGCAGCGGGATGATCGTCACCAAACAAGTCCTGGATCATGAGAACACAAAGCACTTTATTTTGAAAATCAAAGCCACGGACCACGGCTCTGCTCCCCTCAGCGGTGAAACCAGTGTGTTTGTAAATGTCACGGATGTGAACGACAACCCACCGGACTTCGTCACCTCCCAGTACGGAGCCAATCTGGATGAAATGGCAAAGTGCGGCCACATCGTCATCAAGATCCAAGCGTCCGACCCCGACACCGGCGACCTGAACAACCTCAAGTACAAGATCCTCTCGGGAAACGAAGGTCGCTACTTCAACATCAACGAATCCTCGGGGATCATCTCCTTCTCCAACGTGTGCAAGAGGAACATGGATCCTTACTACAACCTGACGGTGGCCGTGTCCGACGGCGTGTTTCAGAAAACTGCTCCGGTCAACATCGACATGATCAACAGCAACAGACACAGTCCGTACTTCAAACAGGACGTCTACGAGGCCGAGCTGGCTGAGAACGCCGAGGCGGGGACTCGAGTGATCCGATTGGCCGCCATCGACCCAGACGACGGGCCCTACGGCAGCGTGGACTACACCATCATCAACAAACTCGCCGACGAGAAATTTGCCATCGACGTTGACGGACAGATCGTCACCACCCAGCCGCTGGACAGAGAGAACCCGGCCCAGAGGGTGATCGCTATCAAAGTGATGGCGAAGGACGGCGGCGGAAAAGTGGCTTTTTGCACCGTGAAGATTATTCTCACCGACGAGAACGACAACGTGCCTCAGTTCAAGGCCTCAGAATACCAGGTGTCGATTCAGTCCACGGTGAATAAAGGCTCCCCGGTCATTCAGATCATGGCGTACGATGCAGACGACGGCAAAAACGCTGATGTCACGTACAGCGTGGACGAAGACGAAGAGGTGACCGAAGACATCATCGAGATCAACCCCTTCACCGGGGTCGTGAGCGTGAAGGAGAGCCTGGTGGGCAAAGAGAACAAGATCTTCAACTTCAAGGTCAAGGCTCGGGACGGCAGCCTGCCCTTCTACAACTCCACCGTCCCCGTCCAGGTCAAAGTGGTTTCTCCTGAGGTTCCTCTCCCGAAGTTCTCCGAGCCTCTCTACACCTTCTCAGCTGCAGAGGACGTCCCCATCGGGACGGAGATCGGCTCCGTGAGGGCCAACTCCAAAACGCCGCTCATCTACAGCCTGGTGAACGGGAACACGGTGGAGAGCAACAGGGACAGAGTTTTCAGCCTGGACAAGGAGAGCGGGACTCTGCTGGTGCAGAAGACCATCGACCACGAGAAGACAAAGTGGTACCAGATAGACGTGATCGCTCAGGGGAACCACAACGGGACGGACGTGGCCTCGCTGGTGTCCGTCAGCATCCAGGTCCAGGATGTGAACGATAACCAGCCGGTGTTCGATGCCAGCCCGTACAGGGCCTTCCTGGCTGAGAACATGCCGGCTGGAACCACCGTCATACAGGTGAGAGACAGAGAGCACTCTTTCTTATTCTTAGAGAGAGAGAGGAGGGTTAACTGTGATGTTGAGAAAAGAAAAATAATGATTTCTGAAGTTTAATGAGAACATCAATCAACTTCATCAGATTGATCTGATCAGCAAAACACTAGAAGCATGAAAGAAGCCGTTTATCTCCAGAGTTCATATCTTTCATCTAATGTGTTCACTACCTCTAGAAACAGGAAACAAGAGGATTTAATAGAGCTGAAGTGATGAAGTTGTTTTTTAACTTTTAAACCAAATATTTACTATTTCCATGCTTCTCAAAATCCAACACTTCCTGGTTGAATATCTTTACTGACTAAAAGATTAAACATAATCAACAAACAATCTCTAAATGTCTCAGCTTGTCAGGAGATTTATGTTCAATCTGAAAACCAAAGTTCAACCACTTCTCATATTGACCTGCAGGTCACCGCCAATGACCCGGACACCGACAACAACGGGGTCGTGACCTACACCTTGGAGTCGCTCCCTCACGACGCCACTGCTGAGGTCACGGAGGTGTTCTCCATCGACGGCGAGGGCGGCTGGATCACGACCACGCGGGAGACGGACTGCGAGACCACCAGAGTCTACCGGTTCAACGTGGTGGCCACGGATCACGGCGGAGACGTCAAGCTGTCCTCCAGCGTCCTGGTGGAGGTGACGGTGATGGACGAGAACGACAACCCGCCCAAGTTCTCCGATGACGTGTACCACGGCTCGGTGGTGGAGGACAGCAGTCCAGGGGAGGTCATCGTCTCAATGACAACCACCGATGCCGACGTGTCTCTGGAGAACCGGCTCGTGACCTGTTACATCACAGGTCAGTTTTTTATGAAAGTGTGTTTTGTGCATTTGAAAAACTGTTGTATGACCTTTATCAGTTTAAACTCATTGAAAAACATCAGATGAATCGATGTAGGAGCTGTAGCTCACTCCTGCTTAAAACTTAAAACTCTACCTGCCGGTGACGGTTCAGTGCAGCCGTAGATTTCCAGGGAATGTGTGACTGTTTGTGTAACTGTGTTTGACATCAGGTTTTACCTGTGATCATTACGTTTTCTCTGAGAGCGGGTTTGTGTTTGTTCCCATCCTGCTGCTTCTCTGATGGATTCATCAAGACATTATTGAGGTGGAATTAAATGTCAGTGGACCGCTGAGAGTTGATGTTCCTCAGCCACAGATTAAACACGAAGAGGAAGCGGTTGACGAGCCGACAAAGCAGAATTGCCAAGTTTGAAACCCTGCGGCTAGCAACAAAAACAAAGCCTTGTATTTATGCAAATCTATGATTCTCCTCCAGACAGTCGAACCTGGACAGATCTAAAGGGGCTCGCTGTCACAACAGGGTTTTTAGGAAAGAGTTACCGGGGAATATTTGCACTGGAATTATTTATAAACGGTCTGTTTGTCTGACGTGTCTCTTCAAAAACAAACAGAAGAAAATCTTTGGGATATTAAAGCTGCCCCGCACCAGAATGATTCATGTGATGATTGTACTTATTCAGGAGAGTGTGTGTCTGCAGCAACAAGCTTCTTTCTGTTTTGCTTCAGGGCCTTAAACATTTTTAAACTCAACCACCTGAGAAAGTTTTGACAAAACACCAGAATAACATCTAATTATTCCTGTGATTTACATGCAAAGCTAAAATAAATGTTTCTAGAGTCATAAATAACAAGTGTCAGCTGCTCTAAACAGAGTAGTTAGTTGAAATTTAGTGTCTGACATGCTTGTCCGTCACGGTTTGATACGAGGACATATCCCCACCGTCGCTGCAGGCTGCTGTCGGACTGCAGCAGCTGATTACAGCTTTGTTACTGCCAAACAAAACCCAAATAACAGCTCCTCACGTCAGTCTCAAGGTCTGTGTGGATTCAGACATTACTGAGGTTGAAGAGGTTTTGTTCATAAAACAGATAAACAACAGTCGTGGCTTCATCTGTGCATCAGCTGTGCTTGGTCGCACCGTGCAGACTGTGTTTGATTCATGAAATAAAAGCTTTAAGGTTTTTATCTCAAAGATACGAGTTTGAGATCAAGGAAAGAAAAGAATGAATTCAAACAAGGAAAAAGTAGTTATCTTATTTTTTTTAAATCTATCGGAATCCACTTCCCTTGAAAAAGTTAATTAAATCGAACTAGTATTTTTAAGTTGTTTTACTTTATATCTCCTTGTTAGTATGTCTTATAACTGGGATGTATTCACCAGCTTTTGTCTGGTTCCTCCACCTTAAGAAGTGACAGGTGGACTTTACAGGGTTCAGGTAAAACTTGTCCAACTTGAATCATACTTCAAAAATTCATTGTCCTCTCATCCAGCCATTAATGGAAATGTATCTTTCACTGGTGTGTGGCACACAGAACAACACAATACAATGCTGTATACATTTCAGAAAACTACAAAATGCTGTATTACAATTTTAATTTGAGTTCAAGTTACCTGTGACTTGTTCAAAACTAAATATTATACCTACAGTGAAAAGAGCTGGATTACTCTTGTCATCTGCTAAGAAACACAAACAAACTGATTTTCATTTATCTTTAATTTAACTTTTTGAAACCTGCAGAAACCTTAATACCCGTAACAAGGTTTTTCAATTTCCTGTGTAATTAGTGCTAAATTGTGTTTTTCTTCCCTGTAGTTATTCCTGTAATCAACAGCTTAACACAAGCAATTATTTGGTTAATTATGAGGAACATTAGCTGTGGTATTGATCTTCTTCCTCGCTCCTGCAGACGGGGACCCGTTGGGCCAGTTCGCCATCATCCAGCAGGACGAGGGCGAGTGGGGCCTGATCGTGAAGGAGCGTCTGGACCGAGAGTCCAGAGACAGGTACACGCTCCGAGTCATCGCCACCGACGGGAAGTCTGAGGCTGCGGTGACCGTGGACGTCCACGTGCTAGACATCAATGACAACAGTCCCCTGTGTGACCAGGTGAGTTGTCCAGCAGCAGCTCAGCAGACACGTTCACAGGCCAAGGCCAAGGAAATTCTATTTTCTTAATTAGACCAATAGAATCTGAGTGAATCCTTTAGTGATAAAGAATCTCATTAAACGCCTTTAAGTGAAGAAACAGTTGAGAACACTAAACATTTGTGTATTTTTGATCTAATTTAACTTTTTAAAATAAAATATTGGTCAACCACCTTCCACCTCTACTGTAAAAAATGGTATTGGTTATTGCTACATACAAATAAACGTTATAATAAAATAGAAACGAAAAGTAGATAATTCCCTCCAGTTAAATTGTGAATGTATCTTGGAAGAAATAATCGTTCTTCTTCAAAGACTCTGAAAAGGTTCAACTCTGCTATAAATCACATGTTTCCTCCAGTAGCTTCACAGAGAGCAGTGTGATTATCATTATGCTCATTATCCTCGTGGTGTTGCAGCTCGTGTACACGGAGGTGGTGATGGAGAACTCGCCCTCCAGGCTGTTTGTGCTGAAGGTGTCCGCCTCTGATCCCGACGTGGGAGCTAATGGACAGATCTCCTACACCCTCCACGGCCCCGACGCAGACAAGTTCCATCTCGACCACCGGACAGGTAGGATGCTGAGAGCGCTCCCTCGGAGTGTTTAAGTCGGTGATACCATCGGCACTCTGCCGCGTCTCAGACAGGCTCCACGCTGACAAGGGCCCAAAAAAACACTTCTATTGTCGTTTGTGTTTTCATCCCGCTCGCTCACATCCATCACACTTCACGTCTGTCAAAACATCTCATGTGGTAGACGCCAGCCGATCGACCTGGAGGACATCAGACCAACTAACAGAGCGGCTTCATCCACATCAGAATGTTTTAGTTTTAAAAAACATCACTGTTTATGTTGATGTCCACAATATCACGTTTTTTAGGTTTCCGAGCTTTTTATGAAACATTTCAGTCTGAAAACTCTTTTAATCTAGATAAGGGAAAAGACTGAAACTGTTTGAAACACATCAATGCTCCTTCCTGATTGGTTCTTAGAGAAGAAATCCTTCGTCTCACTGTTCACTTTAGTTTTAATCCCTTCGTTGTTATTTCTGGGACTAAAGAACCAACTAGTAAACAATCAACTTCCTGTTAACACCGACACACAAGAGCACTGTACAAAAAAACATTTAATGAAACGATTTATGATTTATAATATCGATATCTGGACTGGAAACATTGAAATAACATTGAAAGCTGTGTTTGACTTCCAGGCGAGCTGTTCACTCTGGCCGTGCTGGACCGAGAGACGGAGGTGGGATACGACCTGGTGGTGAAGGCCACGGACGGGGGGGGGCGCTCCTGCCAGGCGGACATCCTGCTGCTGATCCAGGACATGAACGACAATCCTCCTCGCTTCTCCTCCAGCCACTACGAGGTCACCGTGTTCGACAACACCACCCTGCGCACGCCCGTCGCCGTCATCTACGCCCAAGACCCAGACACCGGTAGGTCGCCGGCGCCATCGAGTCCTTCTATCATCATGTCGGCTTCTCTGGAAATGTAAATCAGAGTCTATGAACAGAGAGAACATTATAAACATGTAGTTTCACTCAGGCCAGAACATGTTGTGGCAACACCTTGGTCCTTTTTACTCTATTACCTCTATTACAGCCTAATGCTCAGGCTTGTCTGTGTGTGTCTGTCTGTGTGTGTGTGTGTGTTATTACTGATCCTTAACACAATGAAAGACCGAGCCATTCCCATTCCTGAAACACCCACGTGATGAAACCTTTTCTGTTTCATTCCAGCTCTGGCATGAAGGATTTGAACTCTTAACATTAAAATCTCACTCTGCTCGTTAGGCCACAGTCATTTAACTCGTTTCTCATTTCCTGTCCAGTGGTTTATTTTGACTATTTGGTCTGAGAGTGTGATATTGATCCTGTGATATTGAGTGTTGGTCTTTGGATCTAACATCGGATTTCATCCCGATATTATGTCTGATAAATGATTCCTGATGTGTTGACTGAAAACACATCACCTGCTTCTTTTTATTCAGCCTCTTGACTTTTTACTGCCTCATTTACTTCAACACAAACCTGTGATACACAGAAAGTGTCATTTATTCTCTGACTTAAAGCTGAAGAATGTGTGAAACCCAGTTTTTACAGAAAGACACGATGACATGAGAGCTCCCAAAAGTGAAGCTAAGAGTCTTGATCTCCACCTAGTTAAAAATTGTGATTTGATGTTATAAAAACTAGGTTAAACATCATGATTGACCGCTGAGATTATGTACAACGTTTGATCTAGGACAGACAATGAGATTCAAGAGCTTTTGTTGATGCCTCTTGTTTCTATTGTGAACGTGTCTGAACATAAAATCTCCTGCTGTGTTCTTCTTGTGAAAGTCTGGAACAGTTTGTCCTGATCGTGTCTGAAAAACATCTTCAATTTCATATAAAGGTGCCAGGATTTTAAAAAGTTTTTTTTTAGAGTTTATTTCTTTACAGTTACTTCCAGAGTTCACACAAAGACAAACTTCAGTCCTCTTCTCACATAGACGTCTTCTCAAACCTGAGTGTGTGTTTGTGTGTTTCTTCCGTTCTTGTTTATTATCCTTTCCCTCATGACTTCCTTTAAATGTGTTTCTATTTTTCTCTTTCCTGTGATCTACATAAGCCTCTTGTTTTGAGTCTCACTTCTGAGTGTTTTTTAGAAAACAATTTGATCACACTGTTGTTGTTGTTTCTTTAGCTCTGAACAAATACCAAACCAATTGGAACCAATCTCTACCGATTTAAATGAGCTGGCAATGGTTGGTGCAAATTTCAGCAGCAGTGTTTTTGAATCTTTTATTCATTCGCTGCCTCGGATGTTTTTTAAGGTGTTGGAACAGTAAAATCACACAGAGGTGAAGTATAACGCACTTTGCTTAGTCATTGGACGTGTGCCTGATGTGTGTGTGTGTGTTTGTGATGTGTGTGGAATGTCTGTGTGTGTGTGTGTGTTAGTGTGTGTGATGTGCCATTCAAATTACTTAAATTCTCACAGACACGTTTACGCTCAAATTGAATTGTTTACGCACAAAAACACAGATTCACACTTGTTAGTCGCAGTTCACACACACTAGGATTTGATCAGATGCACAGAGATGAGCAAAGTCTGAATGGTAAACATTCACACACACACACACAAACACACACACAGACACACAAGGAAACAGCAGCAGACAGAGCAGCCGCTCCCTCAGATGTGCTGCAGCTTGTCGTCTTTCTCACAGAGCGACGGTGACGAGGGACTCACATTTTTATGTCTCAAAGAAATGCATCGAAAACACTGATAATCTGGAACAAAGACGATTGTCTCAAAACGTGGGAACATCTGTGATAAGAGTCAAACTCGTCTGAGGGGATTTTAATTTCCCAGATTTAGATTTTTTGGTCTCTCAAGCACCAGGAAACTTGAGGGAAGTGAGAAACCAGTGCAGACCCGAAGCAGCTGGACCTCAGACCTTCTGTTTGTCGGAGCTTTGTGTTAAAAATGTTGACCTTTGGTTGCGGCACGCCCTTCAGTGTGTGTAATTACACACAAACGGCAGGGACGTGTGCACAGCGTTCAGGGATCAGGTGAATCCAGGGATCAACCTGTTTGTCTCATGCTTCACAGCTTCCTGGTTTTCCTCCCGTTGTTTGCATTGTTTGCACAGCACAGTTATTTTTACTTTAGTTTTAAAACTATAAATACATTTTTTATTTTTGCTTGTTTTTTTTTATATCATAACCTTTTAGATTTGATGATACAACCTGACCCTCGTGCTCTGACATTCAGGATTCAAACCACAACATAATCTGATTGTGAAGTGAATCCATCCGTCTTGTGTTCTTGTTGTGACGTGTGTTAGACGGCGTCTGGTCAGGTTGTGGTTAGATTTCTCCTCTGGAGTTACATGATTTCTCCTTTGGCAAATTACAGGTGAATCACCGTGAAACTCTCTGAGCTCATCTCTCTTTGCCTTTGTTCCAGATGAGAACAGTAATAACTTCTTGCCGTATTTCAATATCCTCTCTCTCATCACAATGATGAAACCAAACAAAATGTAATTTGGTCATTTCCAAACAAATATAGTGAATATTCAAACTGAACTGATTTGTTTTGGTGCTGCTGATCAATATCTGGGATTAGTTTATTTTATTAATCAGTTCTGTGTGTTCACTCTGTGCAGGAATAAACTCGGAGGTGAAGTACTCCCTCCTGGCAGGAGACGACGGTTACTTCTCTCTGGACGAGTTCTCGGGGGTTCTGCGTCTGGAGCGACCTCTGACCTCAGACACCCCGCCCTCCTTCGAGCTGAAGGTGAAAGCCACCGACCGAGGGCTGCCCCGTCACCTCTACTCCATCGCCACCATGACGGTGGACGTGGTGTCCCTGGACAACTACCAGCCCGTCTTCCTGAGCTCCGAGTACACCGCCCAGCTCCCGGAGTCCACGGCGGTGGGGGTGGAGGTGCTGAGTGTCTCCGCCCTCACCACGGACGGAGGAGGACCGGATCCTGTCGTGTATCGCATCGTGTCCGGTAACGAGGACGGACGTTTCCTGTTGGACTCAAGGACAGGTCAGTGCTCATGTTCCTCATCGTGTTTACACAGCTGGTGAAGCATCAGTTCCTCTTCCTCAGTTACAGATTCAGTTCTTGGTCACATTGGACCTCAACATGTCGCACAGCAGAACTTTCCTCTTCCTCTTTCAGAACCGAGTCTTTGTGCTTTAAGTCCAGCTGCATCACTTCATGACATTAAACAGGGAACGGTCATAAAAGCAATAAGGATTCAATCTAAATTCCTTCTCATGTTGTTAATGAGTGTTTCACATATTTGCAGTTAATTAGTGAAGTCTTTAAATTAAATTCAATATTCTGTGGATATGAACATGCATCAGTTAAGGCCACAGTGTGAAAGGCTGCGGGCGAAGATATAAATTAGAGTCGACCTCCTCATTGAGAAACTTTACTGGTAATTAGACGACTAAACGGCCAGAAGCTCTTTTCTAACTTCTGGCCGTTTAGTCCTCCTCTGGTTTTCTGACTTACTTTTCTTTACTTTTCTTTTTTCCTGAGTTGTTAGCGTTGCCTGTTCATCCAGCCTCCAGTTAATTTTTTTACGATAAAAGTTTCTCTTTTCAAATGTAAGTTGAAGTTTGAGGTCGAGTTCCTGTGTCCAGAGTTTCCTCGTGCTCCGTCCCCGGCGGGTTTGGGAATCGAACTGGATTCTGTTCTTTGGACTCTTGTTGTCAATAAATCATTAAAAGACAGAAGACCCATGATAACTGCTCGCTGCATTAGTTTCAGTGTTTGAGGGAGAGTTAGAAAGTTTGAAACAGCAGAGATGTGGAGATCCAGAACTCTGCAGCAAAGGAAGCTGGGTAAATAAAAAAAGTCTGAACTGATTGCATGAATGAACCGGCTGAGAAGAGGCCTCGGGGATAAAGACCTGTAGTGACCTTCTGGTGTTGGTCCCGTAATCAGTCAAGAATCAGACACTAAAGAGTTTTGGTGTTGAGTTGTTTCAAGTGGGACCTTGAGCGTCTGGACAAGTGGAGGAGGAGGAGGAGGAGGAGGAAGAGGAAGAGGAGGAAGAGAGCTACTGCACGTCTCCTGCTCTTCGGTTGCTTCTGTTTTCTCTCACTGTGTATGTTTGTATCTTCCTCTAATAATTAAATCCCCCGATCGTCTTCGAGCATGGAACAAACTCACTTCCTCCTCTTTGTTTACTCACTAACAGGAAACTCAGCTGCTCAGGAATTCAAACCTCTGCTCTTCTGAGTTGTTGGTCCTCGTTGTGCTGTGTGTGTTGTGTTCCCATTCAAAATTTGGATGGACTTAGTTTATATATTTTTCAAAAGCATCGATGATGTGAGTAGTGAGTGAGATATTAGCTGCAGATGATTTATAAGTAGAAAGTCCCTCAGTAGAGCGCAGACCTCCGTCAAGGCCCAACAGGCCCCTTATGAAACCACATTTAAATTCAATTGAACCACATTTGCAGAAATTCATATATCAGATGTCAGTCCACTAAATATTTTCAATTTTTCCATCAAGATCCTAAAAGCTTTTCATTAAAATCTCTTAAAAGAAGGTGCATAGTTAATTTTTCAGGTGTTGTCATGTCGTCCATCTTTATACACTATACGTCTATATGTCTATATGGGATCTGCCCCAAAATATAACGGTCTGTGTCTCATCCTTTTGTGTAATCAGCAAGGGTTGTGATGTGATGGCGCAGAACAGAGGAACGTGTGTAATACAAGAAACTCAGTAAAATTGTTATTGTTGCCGTGCAAGACACAAACTTTGGTGAGTCTGTTGTGCATTTATTAATTTCAATGTTTAGTTGAAACATGTGTGTGTTTGTTTTGCACAGTGAGAAAACTTGTGAAGAACATTTGTGGAGAGTTAAGCTTTGTTTGTGTTGGAGGAGTGACGACACATCACAGGTGCACTGTGTGTGTCTCAGGTTGCACTGTGGTTAAAGGAAACATCAGGACGATGGCAGCTGCTCATGTTTCCTCCGACAAGTGGACGATGCTGGTGTCTCACTTAATTCTGGACTTGACATTAAAAATCCAGTTTAGAGCAGTTTGATTGTGTTGAACTTTATTCTGCTTCTTGAGTTGTGTTGTTGTGAGTCTCTGGACCTTTGAACAAGAGGTTGCTCATGAACGCAGTTTATTGAAAACCAGATGGAGCATGTAAAAGTTCCAAAATGGCCGAAGCAGTTAAACAAGTCTTTGCTTTTAGGGCAAACAGGTGAAACTCCTGTTTTCTTCCCTGAATAAGAATGTTGGCCCTGATTCCACATCAGCCTTTGACGTCCTCCACCACCTGCCACTGCTGCGCTCCTCAAGCTGCTGCTGCTCTATAGAAACAAACCATTCAAACAATCAAGCACATTTCCTTCAGCCCTCACACCACGTGAGCAGCAGATCCCACCACAGGCTGACGTCCGTCCTTGTAAATCCTGATTGTGCAGGTAATTATTCAAATGAGTCCGATTCATTGTGCTGAAATCCTGCATTTTGACGGATGCCTGGTTCGTGTGCTGCAGCTCCTGCTCACGCTGCCCACTGCCAGGTTTCTATCAATAAGAAGGTTGGTGTCTGGGTTGTACTGAAAGAAGCCTGAGCTCATTCTGAACAGCGTGACTTCTCACTAAGTAGAAACTGCGTGAAGGTGATTTGTCACTGTCAACTTCAATTACTCTGATTCCCACATGTCTTAGTGACTACACACACACACACACACACACACACACACACACATACACACATATACACACGGCTCCTCGTCTTCATCCTGAGATATTTGTGTTCTTCAGTTTCACGTCCGTCACGTGTTAGAAACCTCATCCACTCGCTCACTGGGAACCTTCCAGCTTTATTCTCACATGGCCTCACTCTACCTTTGTCCAGACATTGTACTTTTGACCTTGGACCGAGGACGTTTTTAGACGGAGACACGTTCGTCCTCACTTGTTCAGACGGTGTGGACGTCAAACCTTACAGCAGGAGTGGAACAAAGCTTTGGTCCATCTGTCAGCTCGGACCTCCTCTCCCTCTCAGGGCGGCTCAGGCTCAGTCATTTCCTTTAACAGCCGGATGCAGTAGTTTTTTAATTTGATTCAAACTGGAGTAAACAGTGCATCGGTGAGGATAATCATCCGCTGTGCTCCACGGGGCCGAGCGGGACGGCCACGTCGTTCACTGTGTGGTTCCCGATGGTTCCCAGGCTGAAGCTCAGGGAAGCATCTGCCTCGTTAGTGACGGAGGGAGCGGCACCAGACACACGTTTTCCAAACCAACTAATTAGTCGTCCATAAGTCCACGAGTCTCTTCTCTTTAAAACACTCGAGATAAAACTCATCTCCTCTTATTCAGCTGGCGTTTTATCCACTTCAGTATAAAAAGATTTCCTTTCATACTGAGGTTTTTGTAGCAGATAGTGTTTTTCAAAAGTAATAATGAGTCTTTTAAGGTTTGACTTAAACGTAAAAGCGTCATTAAGAGACGAGAGATTTATGCTTTATTGATTTGATTTTGTGTTTTCAAACCATATTGTTCACTTTTATGAGAGAAAAGACTTAAAGTTGAGAATGTGCAGGTTTGTTTGTGTAGTTCACTTTGTCACCTCAGATACACAGCAGCTCACAATTCATTCATTGGAGAATCAGGACTATATTGTATGTCTCCCACTGTGGATGTACAACTCTTTCTTAACCAGTAAGCCATGTAAGTGGTTAACATGACCGACTGGTGGGTAAGTAGGTCACAATGGGTTTTAGTGAACACTTGTCAGAGAAGGAAGACATGCTGCAGCTGTTGGGACAAGGAGCTGTCGAGTGGAAACATGTCGGTTTGAATCAGAGCCTCAGAACCGTGACTCAGATGTGAACATTAAATCTAATCATTCTTCTCTTTCTGAGGCGATAAGTGAAACATCTCAAACTTGATCTGGTTCCTCGTGAAGAAGGAGTCGATAAACACAACTCAGGTTTACTGGTAAAGAAACGACGAACACGAGAGAGACTCATTAATCAGGAAGCCTGGAGCTGATCCAGCTGTTCCCCGGCAGACGAAGGTAGAAAACAAGAATAGATCAAATAAACAGATGAGTAAATAACACAACGTGGATCCTTTCGACTCGAGCTGTCAAATGTCCTTCATCTCAGAAAAATCTATAAAGTGAGCCGTGTGTTCCAGCAGCAAATGATTTGCTTGTTGGAACCTGGAGGTGTTTGGTTTGAGGCGAGTGGTGAAGGGATGTTATTGTTGGATCCTGGTTTGGTCTCTCTTAATGAAGCGCGGTGGAGACACTGGCTGGCGGCCCAGAAAACAGGCTGAGGGCCCCCCCCCCCCCCCCCCCGCTCTGCTGGAGACCACGAGCCTGTCGACAGACACACTCAGTCTGTGTGCGACTCACTGAGGACTGTTCACAATGATACACATTGTTTTAAAAAGTTCTGATCTCTGGTTTTTAATTGTGTCTATAAAAACTGATAAAAAAGAAAGACTGAAAATAGAAAAGATCGTTTTCTTTTAGATAAAATTAGCACTGAGAGAAACACTTGAACCTGAGATTTCATCTTTTCTAGCCTCAGCCTGAAATATTTACTGTGTTATGAAAAGAAAACTCGACTGCATCTTGACTTGAGAAAGTTTTGTCTCTCTGACGAGGCAGCATGTATTTGTAATGACGCCCCCCCCCCCCCGGTAAGGAGATCGTAGAACTACAAAGAACAAAATCAAAAGGTTTTTCTGAAAGACAAATTTTAAAAGTTAAGAATCAAAAGATTTCATCACCACAAAACTAAATCTGAACACAACACACTTGTTATCTTCAAACGGGTCAAATGAAACTTCATGTCCTCTTCAGGGAGAATAACTCAGAGTTTGCTCTGTGGTCCTCAGGCCTCCTGACCCTCATCGCTCCTCTGGATTTCGAGGTTTTGCGGGAGTACTACTTGTCTGTGGAGGGAAGTCGGGGGAAGTCGTCCCTCAGCGACATCACCACGGTCATCATCAACGTGACGGACGTGAACGACAACGCGCCGGTGTTCGGACGGGGCGACTACAGCGCGGACATACCGGAGGACATGTCGCCTGGGGGCCTGGTGATGAAGGTAGAGAGCAAGGCACCGACACACGGGGCTACACAGGAACTTCAACTTACTCAATGATTCACTCGGTTTCATACGTTTTCAGTGGAGCAGAAACAACAAGCTCATTTCTCCAGAGTTCTTATGAAGGGACTGTCTGGAGAAAGTCTGGAGAAAGTCCCGAGCTTGTACGCATGTATCATTACACCAGATGTTCAAGATCTATAAAATATTTTTTACAGTAAAGTTTACTTCAACATCTGCATCACACTCCAGAGAGCAGAGCTGAAAGTTGAAGAGAAGGTCACATTGAATAAATTAATGTTCTTCATCCTCAAGTGTTCAGAGTGTGAATAGAAACAGGAATGTCAGAAATCTTTAATTGAGTCTCTGGATTGAAATGAAATATTTCCAAGTTTCATATTTCGTCATTATCTGACGCTTCAGTGTTTCCATTCCCAACACAAACACACACACACACACACACGCACACACACACACACACACACACAACATGCCTCAGAATCCTCAAAGGTAAAACCTGCAAACACACTCAGATTAACGAGTTTCAAAAATATACCACAACAGAAAACATATAAACAACTACACACAAAACATAAATCAAAATTCAAGTTTGAGACGAAAACACTGAAAGAAAAACTCATGTGTGAAATATGACACATTCATTCTTCTACACACACAACGTGAGATGATGTGGCCAATCAAATCGATGACGCACACGTGTAACAACTACACACACGCACACACACACACACTCATGGTTATCTGACAACATGTCAGCCGTCATCTGTCGGTCTAGCAGCAGAGATAACGCAGCAACCACACAGCTCAGTCTGTAGTCACATGGTTTCATTAATTAATCAATCTGCTGTTGAAGATTTTAATTGATGTTGTAGAACAGGAAATGGACGTCAGGATGAGGAAGACAAGTCTGAACACAATTGTGATCATTAGTAAAATCATGTTTGATTGTCTGTAGTTTTTTGTGTGTGTCCTCATATTGTACTGAAGCTAACACAAGCTCATATTTATAAACCTTTGAAGCTCAAAGGATTGTGTGTCGCCCCCCTGTCATTAGAACGTCTCAAAATACATTGAAATCTCCCTCCAGGTCGCAGCCACTGACCTGGACGGGCCGATCAACAACCGGCTGCGTTACTCCATCGTGAGCGGAGACGCTCGGCAGCAGTTCTCCATCGACCCTCGCAGCGGAGAGATCACGGTGCGGACGGCGGTGGACAGAGAGGAGGTCAGTGTCCGTCTGTGTGTCCAACGAGTACACATGAATACAGGGAAATGACACAGATCAGGAGGAAGCATGTCACAGGCATGGGGAATAAAGGGGAGTTGACTGAATAAGCAAAAAGGAAAGAAATCAAACCCCAGATTCTCTCGTCTCTTCTCCAGATCCCTCACTACTCTCTGACGGTGCAGGCGGCGGACGAAGGGAATCCTCCTCTGTCCACCGCGGTGCACATCACCATCTCCATCACTGACGTCAACGACAACCCCCCGCTCTTCTCACTGGTCAACCACAGCCTGCTGCTGCAGGTGAGTCAACCTGAACCTCCCCCGCAGCATCACATACCACCACACAGGGAAGAGGCCAATCCACAGAATGATCATCAACTGTGGTGGACGTTTGGCCCCATTCGTCTGTCAGTGGCTGCAGATTTCACAGTGAGACCCTGATATTAGCCGCCTGGAACCAGCTGCTACTTGAAAACAGCAGACATGAAAATGATACGCTGTCCCACAAACGGGGAACCTCCAGAGGACCAGAGGCCACACGTCTGATTCCTGTGGGCGTCACCTCCAAGACGCCCTGATCACATGACCCGACACTCAGCCAGTAGCAGACTGAGCTGTTCTGCTTCCCTTCAGTGTTTAACAAAGTTTACTTGTTTGAAAAGGAAACTGAGATTTGAAGTGAACTATCTTTAACTTGAACCCCTGAGAGCATCATTTAGAAATGAGACATTCTACGGGGTGGAATAAATTTATGATTCAAGACGTTGAAGCTGCACAGAATATTAAAATGAATCATGTTTCCCTCCTAAGATCAATCAAATGTGCGGCTCCCGGTGATTAGAAGTACGCTTTCTGCCTTTAACCCTGTTTTATTAATTGCTTTGACCCCTGTGGGACACCGTAGACGAGTCTGGCAGATTCAGTGAAGCGTGTTGTGGTTGAGAAAAACAAACGCTGTGCTTTAGAAACTGACCGCGTTTCACGGCCTGGAGCGGTGAGATGAAAAAATAAAAGATCAGTCGCCCCCCCCCCCCCAACGCCCCCCCCCCAACGCCCCCCCCCCGCCCTGCAGTGGAAGAAAACCGCCGACCTCACACAAAACCTCTCATCAACAAAACGTCAACAAGTGATATTTAAAATAAACGTCAGCCCAGAGAAGAACTTCCTGTTTCATCAGCTCAAATAACTCGCGGGGGGGGGCAGCGGTCGCATTCATGTGTGTAATTTGACAACTGGATGAGAAAACACAAAGAGAGGGACTCGCTTAGACTCTGTGTGATTTGTTAATATGAGCAGAAAAGGACAAATGACAGCCCTGAGGCGTGTCAAACTGAATTAAGGCTGCGAACCTCCACCTGCTCCGCTCCTGACTGCGTGATGAGCTGCTAATGAAGACTGATGAACTAATTACTCCAGACGATTAAAGAGAAATCACTCAGATCAGTCGTTTCCATCTCTCAGTCCCTTCATGACTCTCGCTCTCCATTCTGCTCTCTGGTGGAAAGAGGCTGAGCTCATTAAAGAGTTCAACACCTAGAGCGAGGTTACTGAACTGCACACGGCAGAACGATCAGCTGTGTGTGTGTGTGTGTGTGTGTGTGTGTGTGTGTGTGTGTGTGTGTGTGTGTGTGTGTGTGTGTGTGTGTGTGTGTGTGTGTGTGTGTGTGTGTGTGTGTGTGTGTGTGTGTGTGTGTGTGTGTGTGTGTGTGTGTGTGTGTGTGTGTGTGTGTGTGTGTGTGTGTGTGTGTGTGTGTGATCATGCCCTAAAGACAATTGAACGAAGCAGAGCAACAAACCTTCGACCCTGAACTTGTTAAAATGAAGAATACATAATTCAATTTATTTTATTATTCAACTTTAGAAATCTTTTCTCGCTTTGTTTTTTATTTATAGTTTTTTATTTGATATTAAGTCAAAGTGGTTAAAGTTAAAAACACTTTGACCTTTATTAATGTGACATGAGTCTCAGCTCGATTTGCAAAGAAAGAAAATAAAAGACCTTCAGAGGGAACTCTTTTATAATTATAGTACATTTCAGAGCCTGCACTTGTACTTGAAGTACTTGAGTACTTCACTTTGAACACAAGTATCTGTACTTCTGCTTGAGTACAGAATGTGTGTGTGTTCATCACCTCTGGATGTGGTCGCTCTGACACCCGGTGTACATCACAGAGCTGCTTCCCGCTGGCTGTCGCTCTGTCAGGATTCAAACTCACGTCCAGTCACAGAGTTGTTCCAGAGCCAGAGCGTCGCCTCCGTGTGGTTCTGAATCCAAACTCTGTGATATCGTCCCATCTGCTGATGTCCCCCCCCCCCCCCCCCCCGCCCGCCAGCTCGGCCCCATGAAGACAAAGCAGTGATTGCATTAAGCAGATGGATGTTTGCTGGAGCAGGGGAAAGTGAGTTGTCATTTTGCAGGTGCTGCAGAGCGTCCTCTCTCCTGTTGATGTCACGTCCCTTTGTTTGTCCTCCTGTCCTCTCTTTACGACGAGCACATCTGTTGCAGTGCAGCGTCTGTCTGAGGCTGTGGTCGTATTTCACTGAGAGCAGCAGATGGACCTTTACTTCACTATGTGTGTGAAAGTCTCCTGCAGGACAGACACCAACACGTGGTTCACTCCAGAGTTTAATCAGATTCGTGTTTGTTCTCGTGCTGCTCTGCATCTGTCAGATGTTTCCCTCGAGGGAGGCAGAACTAACATTGTTTGACAGAGCTGGACCGGAGGGTGTGAAGCAGCAGCTCTGCTCCTCAGTCCTGATGCTCACGACTCAGATTCACACTACAAAGCTTTTAGTGATGAGGGCCGACACGTGTGGAATTTATGGAATTTTGAAAACATTCACATCTTCAGGTGATTTTTAAGTCTCCAATTAACTTTCCCTGCAGGTGTTTGAACAGTTAGTGAACACAGGGAGAATAGGCAAACTTCCCGGGTCATGGGACTCGAACCCTGAACTATCTCGCTGCAACAATTGTACTCAAAACTGCACCACCGTGCCGCACAGAGGAGACGTATTCACAATCCTATGAAGTTGAGAGACCATGAAACACCAAGCACCAAGTTAGATTTCCTATTTTTGTATCGACTCAGCTTCAGCTCAGGCTCCGATCCTCTGTTTATCTTCACTTTATCCATTCTGCCCCCGTGAGGTCACTTCCCAGTACAACATGTTTCCCTCTGTCTCAACTGTCTGCTGCTGTATATATATTTCCTCAAAGAGTAAAATGGCGGTGAAACCAGAGAACTTGAAGAGAAGCTTTAACTGCCCTTTGCTCCTGGTCTCCTCCAGGAGGGCGAGGCGGTCGGCAGCAGCGTCCTGCAGCTCGTGGTGACGGACAGGGACACGCCGAGGAACGGCCCCCCTCTCTCTTACCACATCGTGAGCGGGAACGAGGATCGCCGCTTCCACGTGGACCAGGGCGGCCTGCTGTCGCTGTCGGCGCCGCTCAGGAAGAAGGTCAAACCCCGACATCAGCTCAAGATACAGGTGAGGAGGCTGTGAATACTGTTTCCTGTTCTCCACTTTACATCCACCTTTTACTCTTTTGTCTCCTCCTCCCTCCTACGTGGGGCTGTTGTCATATCTGTCAAATATTTCACTCCAGAGTTTCTTTGTGTCTTGGGTGGAAGATAAAAATGAAGATCTCATAAATTGGCTCACTGTGAAAAACCAAAGTGCTCATTTTAAATCCCGGTGCAGCAGTAAACCTGTGATGCTCTGCGGCTCGTCCCTCGGCTGTGAGGATGGAAATCACACAGGCCGAGCATCAGGGGAAATGTTAAAGTCGTTTTTATATGAGTCGTTCATCAATCCACTGGAGAGTCGCCAGCACGTGCCTTCTCTTCATCGTTGACAGGATGTGGAGTCAAGCCTGCTCCATGTTAGATCCCTGTTAAGTGGACAGTGTTGTCCTTCAGGGCTCATGAACATCAACTTGTGCAACAAAGACAGGAACGTGTGGTGCTGTGAATACAGATCTGAACTGTTGATATCGTGAGAAGGAGTTCATCCAGAGTCCGTCAGTCGAGTCGGGAAGTTTAACGTCGTGTTTCTCTGAGAAAAGGTTTATAACCAGGTCGCAGTGTTCGAGGCGTCTGAAGAACTGAAGGCTTTTCTGAGTACAGCTGCAATATGCATCACAGTGGATTTCTTTGGCCTGTCTTGATGTTATCTGGGGTTTTAACGCTGCTTATTGAAGCTGTTTGGGAGAATAGTTGCATGTTTTCATCTTTTCAATGTTTTAAAAATGTGTTTCTCTGCCGGTCAGTGTTTAACTCCACAACACGGTTCAGCAGGCGAGAGGATGTGTGATCTATAATAAGAACTGTTCACTGATCAGATGTTTGACTCGTTCATCTGGTTCCTTCTCACACGCCTGAAACTGTTGAACTGTCTCGTGGACAGCAAGAAGAGAAGATGTTTGTTTTAAAATCCAACACACGACAAAATGTTAGGAGCTGAAAATGGTCTGAATGATCTCTGTGGTTTGTCTCCATGCTTCCTGCCTGCAGGTGACGGACAGCGGCCACCCCCCCCTCTCCTCCATCTGTGTGGTCAACATCAACGTCACCGAGCAGAGCAAGTACCCCCCCTCCGTGGTTCCTCTGGAGGTCTTCATCACCACCTCCGGAGGCCTGTTTGCCAACCGGGTCATCGGCCGGCTCCACTCGTCGGACCAGGACCTGGAGGACGTGCTCTCCTACAAGCTGGTGTCAGAGAGCCCCCCCGGAGGCCTGTTCTCCGTCGACCTCGCCGATGGGAAAATCTGGGCGGATGAAAACCTGGAGGAGGGATCGTATTCGCTCAACGTCAGCGTGACCGACGGGAAGTTCAGCGTCTGGACCGGGGTCAAAGTTCACGTGTGGGCGGCCGACCAGAGGGCGCTGGACTCCGGCCTCACGCTGCAGCTGGACAAGATGTCACCAGAGGAGTTTCTGGGAGATCACTGGAGAGGCCTCCAGCGCAGCCTGAGTCAGGCTCTGGGTTTACCCCGACAGGAGCTCCACCTGGCCAGCCTGCAGCAGCAGCCCGACGCCCGGGTCCTGGAGCTGCTGCTGATCTGGAGGAAGCCGAGTGGACTGGTCCGGAGTCTGCCGACCAGCCGACTCTCAGGTGATCACACTGTTCTGTTCTTAATTTATGAGCCCTGCATGATATGAAGAGAAGGATGGAGGACAGGTTCTTTGAAGCGTCTGTTTGAACCTGAAACCTTCTCCCTCGTACAGGAATCATATCAAACATGGAGGACTCTCTGGGCCTGAGCATCCTCCGGGTGAGCCACAACGGCTGCCTGGACGCCGGCTGTCCCCCCCGAGGCTGCAGGAACTCCGTCCGGCTGACGGGAGAGCGGCTCGGCCACTTCACCACCGCCAGAGCCGGTTACATCACCCCCCACCACGCCTGGGAGAGCGTCTGCCCCTGTAACGGTATGTGTGTGTTTCAAACCAATATCACTCTGGTGTTTTAATGAGGTTGGTTTTGACAGTGTAGAATCCAGCTCGTCTCTTTCTAATCTAAAACTCTGTGGAGCTGCGCCTCTAGTTTGATCTAATCTCCTTTTTAACTGTCCTCAGATTACTAACACAGATTAGAGCCCTCCTCTTTTTACCTGTTAATCCCGCTGCAGTCGATCCCTCAGATTTGACCTGAGGGATCGAACACGTCTGGTGTGAATGTGGGTTCGCCGTTAGCTTCAGTGACAGTCGACAGAACATCTGAGCGGCGGCGGTGGCGGCTCGTTGGATCGGGCTCCGTGATGCTCGTTGGCATTCCTGAGAGGATTAGAGCAGAATGAAGGTCGGCGAGCTGCCGTCTCGGTGTCAGCTTGTCTGGATTCCTCTGGAACCTCCTCTGGATGTTTTGAAACCTCTGGTTTTAAGACGTTTTGGAGATAAGGAGTCGTGTGAGATTCTCAGAATTTACTCATTTATTTTCATTCGTTAAGATCATTGTGTAAACGTACAACAACACAATAACTTTAATAGGTTTAATACTTGATTTGAACTCAAGGGTTCCATTGAATAAAGGTTTCTCAAAGATGGTTTCTGTCATGTGATGTAGTTCTTATCACACTGTTGTAAATCAATCAATCATAAATCAAATTTTGTTTTTATAGCCCATATTCACAAATAGCGATTTTACTAATTAAACCCTCAACAAGAGTAAGTCAAAAGTACGAAAGAACACAAGAGAGAAGAAATAAGAAAAGTGATTATATTTAATTTAAAGGTTATTGAATCTGTGACCTTTATAACAATGTAAAGTTTGATTATTAAGATGTATTTTATGTGTTAGACATTAAAATCCAGCCGGGGTTTTAAACTGAGGTTTTTAAGACAGTAACAAACTTCATTGTGTGTTTTTTGATTTTTCTCCGGAGAGCCGCTGTGGAAGACAAGGTCAAAAACAAAGTTAGTGAATTCAAATCCTGCTGAAGGAACAGTTCTCTTCCCCCGACAGAGACTGGGAACATGTTGTTACTGAACCTTCCCACAGGCCTCATCAAAGTTTCATACTGGAACCAGTAAAAAACAGAGAAAGAACCCGAGCAGGAGAAGTTTTGTCTGAACACTAATCCGCTCCCTTCTGCTGCTGGAGCACCATCGATCCGTCCATTCATGGTCCACTCATCTTTCATTCAGTCCCTCTTCCCCTCGGTTCTGATGCTCAGACTCTTCTCCGATGACTTGCTCTGTTTTTCTTTATGCCTTTGGACATTTTAGTTTTTTCAGCTCTTGGCGATTTTCCACTTAAAAAGATCAAACTATTTGAAAAAGAAAACACGTTTCTCTTTCTCTCTCTCTTTTCGTTTTTGTTCTGTCAGATGTGAAATCACATTACGTTGAGTTTACAGCGTGTTTCATCTTCTGCATGTGGCCTCAGGTGAAGGTGGAAAAACAACTCTGCCATGCACGGCTTTCTTTTTCTTTTTCTTTTGTAAGTTTTGTGGCCTTGAGTGTGAATCTGAAAAGGGAATTTGGTGCCTTCAGAAGATCAGGTAACAAGAATCTATAAAAGTCGACTGGATGAAGAGAGTTTAGACTTAAATCGTGTCAGAGATAATTTATCTCAACATCTTGTATCAGTGCAAGTCTTTAAACTTCTCATTTGTTTTCAGTGCCAATAGATTGAAAATGCCGATCAGGCCGAACCCTTCTTTCTGCTTGTGCCGTCAAAATGCAGCATAAATCAAATCTGAAACACATTAAATATTCCAACAAAGTCCAACATTATTATCAATGTTCAAATATCTTTTTCCGACTACGATCAAGCTGAGCAAGATGTTTTGAAAATGAAAAAATGTCAAACTAAACTAATTAAAGATCCAAAAGGATATTTTCAGCATTTCTACTCTGCAACGTCTTGTTTTTAAATTGTCGACATAATCTGTAGATCCACTATTACAAGTGTTGGATGAGTTAGTTCAAGCCAATGTGGTAAAAACTAAAAGGGTGTGTGTGTTGATTGATTGATTTTCCATATTAATGAATGAACAATATCTTCTGATTGAGCTCAGTGACCCTGAGGTCACGTCTTGGTCCAAACACACAGAAATATGATTTCAAATGATATGAAAAACATGCCAGGAGTGTTTTGTCTGCATATTTTTCATTTTCCGTGTCCCTGTGTTCCAGAGACAGCACTGAGGTTCGATGGGAAATCTTACCTGAAGTACCTGCACAGGATGGACGAGGACAACCACGAGTTCAAACTGTCGCTCAAGTTCAAGACCTTCCAGGATCGAGGCCTCATCGCATCGGCCAACAGCTCCAACGACTGGGGGCTCCTGCAGGTATGTGTCTCTGAGGCTGCAGCTAAACAGATCAGGAGACTTTCAGACACCAAGTTAGAACAACTTATTGCAAGAACATCACTAGTGGGATTCGCTCAAGATGCACAGGAGCTTAAAACTGGTTTAAAACCTCATTTATTATCCACAACTTGGCGTCTACCAGTTATTTTCTTCAATATGAAAGTAGGTATCGGCTCCACAGGTTGGCGGCTCTGTTGACTGGGTGCGTGCACGTTTCAGTTGCTTTCAAAATTATACTTGTTCTAAGGAAGAACCAGGAAAGAAACCACGTGCACTGTTAGTCAGCGTGAAACAAGAAGCTCCGTCATCGTCTGTTAGCTGGAAATGTCACAACAGCTCGGAAAGATAAAATGAAAAAGAACTTGTGTGAGTGTTTGTGTGTGTTTGGGTGGGTGTGTGGGTGTTTATGTGTTTGGGTGTGGTTGTAGGTGTGGATGTGGGTGTGTGTGCTTGGGTGTGGGTTTGGGTGTATGTGTTTGTTATCTCTCTGCAGTGAGGCAACTTCTATTTAATACCGGTCCAAAACCTTGGTGGACATGTCTCAACGTCTCTGGAGAACAAACACAAAGTGAAAAACATAGTGTCAAGAAATTGAATTACAACTGAAGGAATTGTGGGAAATGATTGTTTTTCATTCATCCACAGGAAGAGAGATTAATCGTTGTGTTCTCCTCTGAGCCAGCAGCTCATTCACTTTGCTCTCTGAGTGTCGCTGCTGTGCAGAGATTAAATCTCCTCCTAATTTTCCTACAGTGTTCGTGTGATGTTGTCGTTTGACGTTAATTTACCGTCACAACGATCAAATCTGAGAGCTGCTGATTTAATCTGTTGAGTTCTCTCCAGGGAGCAGCAGCCGAGACGAGTGAAGCCTTTCATCACGTTTCAAGCTCCGATGGATAAACACAACCGGCTGCTCCACTGAGAGCTTCTCAAATGTCAATATCATACCTGCTGCTTTGAGCTGGCTGTCGTGTTTTCAGTTCAACCCTCACGTTCTCTGAAATATTTGATATCTCACCAATTTAGTCTTTCACGTATGAAGAACACAGCTGATTATCCGCTCACAACAACTAGAACATGTCTGGGTATTCAGGTGAGGGGGCGACGTCAGGAGGACAGTGATGACCTGTGTGTTTGACCTGAACACCTCTATGAACATCAGAGCTGGTATTAAGCTCCACCTCTGGATCCTGTAGCCAGGAGTCTACATCTGGTTCAGCTCATCAACGCTCTTTTGATTTGAGAAGTGAACTCACAGTCTTCTGGATTAATTGACACGTTTCTTCTGGAGTCGTGGAGGGAAGGAGAGATTCATCTGGCTGCCGTGATGAAAGGTCTCCTGCGTCATGTGACAGGGACAGAGAGAGAGAATAATGATTCGTTGTATTCTTTGTGACACATGAATTATTCTCTAAACACATAACAAGAAAATAACTGGCTTCCCCTCGTGGGCTCCTCCTCTCATTTGCCATCCGTGTGTTCTCGGACGGAATATTCAATCATTTTGATTCTCGGGGAACTTCAGAAGCAGCGTTCCGTTTCCCAAGGTTCCTCCTCCTGGGTGTTGGTTCTCCGCTCGCACATGCAAGACGGATCACGTGGTCAATGAGAAGTCCCTCGTCTGGTGCTTTGTGACGACTGCAGAGAAACAGTCTGGAGATACACGACTCGATCTGTGCACTCGGTTCCCTGAGGCCATGAGCGGCCATTCTTCTTCGTAGCTTCTCAAGAAATGGCCCAATGTTTGTTAATGGTTGCATCATTAGATCTTCTTTTTTTATTCCACTAACATGGAGGAGGCAGGGTTAATATGTACCTGTACATTGGCAGCTACTGGCCACTGATCTTATTAACTTAATAAGATAAATAAAAGTAAATATTAAAGTTTCAGCAGAGACGTCCACATGAAAAGCCTTGTAAAGAAAACTTATAGTGTCAAATTATAATATTGTTATTACTCTACTATACTATTATAAATCCTCCTCCAGGAACCTGGTCTGATAACTGAAGGAGGATCGGTTCCTGTCCCTAATTAACCTCCACTGTACTGAATCTGCTCTAATGAACCAGAGCATGTTCATACATATTCACTCAGCCTTGATTCCACTGTTACACGCGTGTGCATGTAAATGTGGACGTGGATGTGTGAAGCTGTTCCCGGGTTGTTTTATTATGTACAAAACAAAGTGAGCACGCTCACTGCAGAGGAGCAGCACAACACTCACTGTTCACACCTCTGTGTGTGTGTGTGTGTGTGTGTGTGTGTCTGTGTGTGTGTGTGTGTGTGTGTGTGCATCACATCCAGGCTGAGTACACGTGTGCAGCAGTCGTTGTTGAACTCGTTGACGCTCCCCACAGGAAGCTCGGAGTCGTTGATTTATGGAATCGCGAGGCACTGATGTCGTGGAGCTTTGTCCCTGTGGAGTTCGACTTCACTCTGTGCTCGTGCTACATGCGCTGAGCTGATACTATAAAACCAGCCTCAGTGCATCAGAGGGGGAAATCTATGGTCACATATCCACCACACGACACAGAGCAACACACAGTCGTGTAAAATGGATGAAGAGACAAGCGACAGGCGCCTCAGACGTCTCCAGGTTCTCACTCGTTCCTCTGCCAGAGCTTCAGCGTCTTCCCCTGATAAGATCCAGAGCCAGAGCTGCTGTCATTGATCCATGTGAAGGACTCTGCAGGTCGACCCTCATAACTGAATCACTCCTGTTGGTTTGTTTGTTGTTGTGTTTTTTTGTACGCCCTTTGGCCGAGCCACAGGAAATCAGAGCGAGCCTCTGGCAGGAGCAGAGAGAGAGTCAGCGTGGGCCTGAACGTTCAGGAGTCTCTTCACAAACAACAACAGAAAAACTCAAAACAAGAGCTTCATCTTCAAGAGGCGCCAGTCGAGCAGATCGCCATCAATAATGCATCGCGGCCTTCGGCGTCCAATGGGCTGATGCTTCGCAATTTGCAAAACACACACTGCATGGGTCTATTTAATAGGGAAGATATAAGGGCTCTTACGATACATCAAGAAAACATGAATAGATAAAAAGCTGCTGGCTTGTTAGTTTGAGAGAACGCTGAGCGAGCAGAAACGTTAAGAGGCTTCCGCTGATGTTGATGAAAAGCTCAGTGTGTGTGTGTGTGTGTGTGTGTGTGTGATCTGTGTGGTGTTGTACACGGGAAACATCAGCAACACAGAAGGTTGCCAGCGAGTAACACAAACGACTTGTCAACAGCAGTGTTTGTCTTCTGAGGGTCTTCACCCTCCACAGACGCAGCAGATCGGATGTGATGAGTCACTGGAGACGTTGATTTAGTTGTTTAGTAATAATTAGATTTTAGTTTTCGGGCCTCAGACGCTGATTTAAGTGACAACATGGATCTAAAGTTGACTTCAGCAGAGTTTGAAGTTTTAATTCACGGTTAATCTAGTTTGTTTGGTTTTAAATCAGAACTTATTAACCTGATAATGTACAATTTATACATTTTAGAGACACACAATGTTTGAGGTTGATGCTCCTACAACTTAGTTCCACTGTTTCTCTCAGATCCAGAGAAATCCACATTTCACTGTGACAAACTTTCTCCCGGGTCCTGTTTCTCTCAAAGTTCTTTGTGATTAAAATCAAGAGGATGATTTAACTCTGCAGTTTACACGAGGTTAAGAGTCTGGGATTAATCTTCAGCGTGGACACAGCTGATAAGAGTTTACTGATCTTATCACACTTGACTTAAGATACCGACTCTTTCAAGGTTCTTTCATTAAACCCTAACTTCTCTTTTCTTCTGCTAAACAATAACTCCTGCTTCTTATCTGGTTGTGTTAATGAATCTGTGTCTCCGTCCTCAGCTGACCAGCGGGGAGCTGCTCTTCAGGTTCAGCTGTGGAAACGCCCCCCCCGGCTCGCTGCTCGTCAGGTCTGCTCCCCTGTCAGACGGCCGGTGGCACAGCGTCCTGCTGGAGGTCAACTCCACCGCCCTGAGGCTGACCCTGGACCAGCAGCACCCGGCCTCCAGCGCCCTGACCGAGCCGTGCCGGATGATGCGTTCCCACGGTGCTTTGCTGTTCGCCTCGTCTTCACAGGGCTCCCCCCCCGAGGTCCACGGGCACCTGCCTAACTTCAGCGGCTGCCTGGAGGGCCTGGAGCTGAACGGGGATCCGATCAGAGCGGGCGACGGGGGGGAGTGGACCGGCCCCGGGAGCCGGAGGGTGTTCGGAGTTCACCAGTGCTGCAGCCGAGCCGGAGCCTGCCACGTCAACCCGTGTCTGAACGGAGGCGTCTGCGAGGAGGAGGCTGCTGGAGGTGAATACACCAGTAACACAACTCATTTATACAAAAGGAACTTAACACACGTACTGACAGGAAGGTGCTGTAGTCAGGACTTTGGCAAAAGAAAATATATATATTAAAACTGAAATTAATATTATGTTAATACATAATTACCATGATATTGAGAAAATGAGGAATAGGAGAAATGTCAGAAAGAAGTGAAAAGTTTTAATGATTTATATTATTTCATTCAAGCTGTTCAAACCCAAATATATTCATGTTGGTATCGAACACGAGGAAGTAGAACTTCTATTAACCTGGTTTTTGTAAACCTGCAAAACTAAATCTGATAAAAAGCCAAACAGAATTTTAAGATGAAAAATTACACAGTCTGTGTTTCTGCAATTTAAAAAGATTCCAGAAATCTCCTCCACAGCTGAGACTTACTTTTAAATGTCAGAAACCTGATGCTCTTGGTTGGTTTTGATCTTTTCATGATGTTTATTCATTTTAAAAACAAACGTCACAAAACAGACGACTGGTTGAACATCTGGTTTTGAGCTCCAGGTGATGAGCCACGAGTCGTCTGTAGCGGCTGCAGGTTCGATTCCCACCTGGACTCTGCATTTTAAAACCAAATCAAGTGAAATCTGTAATGTCAGGTTCTGATTATTAAATAAGAAATAAACAGCAAATGAAGCCGTTTCCAGAAACTATTTATTTAGCGTTGACACAGTGAAACATTCATGTTGACCGTTTGAGGTCACATGCTCGTTTGAGGTCATCACTGATTGGTTCTTACATGATCAGGTATAGGCAAAATACAAAAGACAGAATATTGGTATCAGGGATGTTTGCAGCCTCTTGCTTGTCCTGCATCATGTCCCAGAGAAGAGGACGTCCACTGGCTTGACTCATTATTTTCTCAGAGTAGCAGCTGATAAGATCACAGACGCTTTAAAGTCATATTATTCTCATGAGTCTCTGAGTCGGAGGAAACGAGTTCCCTTTCGTGGAAGGTGGATATGAAAACAAAGGTGAAGCTGCAGCAGATACAATCTCTGTGATTTGTAAGAAACAAATGAAACCCACAAGCTTTTATCAAAAACCTGCCGCCTGATGGTATTTCTTCTTTCCCAGTTTGATCAGTGATCTGCATCGTTTCTCATTTTCCTTTCGTGCAATAAGAACTTGTCCACTGTGTCTCTGTGGACACGAGACAGGAGGCTCCAGTCGGGTTTCACTTTGGACTTTATTCACCATCCCGTCAAATCACATTTCAGTTATAATACAGAAAGATAAAAAATATTTCCCCAAAGATCCTTCTTGGTGAAGACAATGTGATCCGACAGGTGAAGGCACTGGATGGTTCTTTATGTTTTAATGCAGAATATAAATTTGTTTCCAAACTGTTAAACTGAGGATTCGATTTGGTTTTCCTTCTGAGACGGAGAGAAGAGATGAAGAGACGTGAAGTCAAACGCAGGAACAGATGAAAACAGAGAAACAGAACTTGTTCTCTTCATCTTTTTCTAGTTTGTTCATTGGCCGGGAGCGATATGTGTAAACTCTCAAGTCAGGGAACCAAAGAAACGTCTTTTTAAAATGATATTAACACGAGAAACCATCTGTGACCAAGTTTAAGTCGGTGACCTTTGTTCTGGGCGGATCCTCCCTGAGGGGGCGTGGCCTTGGCTCGTCTCTCAGCTGCTCAGCTTCTGGAATCTGTCGGCAGACTTTGGTTTGGCAGCGTTCCTGTCACGTGCAGCCGGCGAGGGGCCCGAGCGGTTTGATGCCGGAACAATGTTCCAATTACTGAAATAAGCTTTAGCGAGATAACTCTGGACGGGAATGGAAAAGCTCACGAGTGCTAACAAAAGAAAAGTTAACGAGAAAACACAAACGACAGAGGAGCAGAACAGAAAGTTAAAAACACACAAACAAGAACAACAAATATAAAACTTAACGTGACGAGTCTGAGTCTCCCACCGTTCAGAGTTCAAACGTGTGTGATCATTATGATTCTCAGTGTCTGTGTTTTGTTTTTAAAATCAGTAAAGATTTGTTTAGCACCGACAAACCAAACAAACTGATAAATAAACTAATGAATGGTGATAACTCATCAGTCCTTTGACGACAGGTTGCTGGTTTGAGACCCAGCCCCCGGCTCAATCCATCACATACAGAGTGAGAACATGAGACTTCTGCTCCTCAGAACAGTTTGTGTTGTTTCCTGCGCCGTCTCCTTTGCCTTGTGTGTCCCAGTTTCACCTGGTGTGTAAAGAGAAAACTTTTCAGATCAGTGAAACTCTCTCAGACTCTTTATCACGTTCTGTTCAGTTTCTCTCAGGCTGATTTTTATCTGTAAATATCAAACACCCTCTCGTGCTCCGCGGCCGAAGCAGCTTGAGCTCTGCTTTGATTACTTACTGTCCGGGGGGGGGGGAGAAGCTCCATGGCTTTGATCAGTGGCTCTTGTCTCAGACGTCCTGCTGTGATGTGTCCACAGATCCACGCTGCAGGTGTGTGGGACTCTTCCACGGCGCCCGCTGCGAGCTGGACGAGAACCCGTGTGCGTCCCAGCCATGTGTCCACGGCCGGGTGTGTGTCCCCAAGGCTCAAGGCTACATGTGCAACTGCTCCCTGGACGACGCTGACGCACGGTACACACACACACACACACACACACACACACACACACACACACACACACACACACACACACACACTTACTGCAGCATAGTTGTGTAAACAAGTGTTTTATAGATTTAAGGTCCAATATTGATTTGTTTTTTTATTGAGGACTAAAATAATGAACAGACTCCAGACTGTTATGAATAATGAAAACGGGAAACAACTATTATTATAATCTATAATATTTCGACAATAATTGATCGAGACCAAAACCAACAGATTAATTGATGAGGAAAATTCATATTTCAGCCCAACAAATAATTTACTTCACACAATTATAATAATAATTCCAGGCACAGCCCATAAGACAAAACAACAACTTGCATGTTTATGTGATTGGCCCCACACTCACACACTCACACACAACCAGTGGGTTTTATTCCCCTCACATCACCGACATCCGCCCGATAGCAGGTCACATTCAAACCAGATTCCTGCAGCATTTGCATATTCCTCCATCCACTCGGTCCTCGTGGGTATTGAACACGCTCCGTGGTCCAGGTGGTGCTTGATTAACTCGCTGAATGAAGAACGGCCGGCGCTGAGTGGTAATTACAGGAAGTGGGCGTTTGCTTTGTGACTTGTGAAGCTCACAGATTTGATCTCACGGTGTTCCGATGTGTTCTGATAATTATCTTAACGTGTGCGTCTCTGTCTCTGGAGGAGAACGAGATGTGTGTTGTGTGTTTTCAGTCACGCATCCACACAACACAAAGACACAGGACTTCACCTTTCACTTCATTTAACAAAGCTTTGCACTCTTTCCACAATAATAAGCCTAACACAAAAGGGGAAGCTGTACTCTGGTGTTCTGCTGGAATGCACAGTGAAGGAATTCAGCACAGAACGTTCGACATCTCTATCAGTGCCAAGTCCGAGATTGAAAAATCTACAATCAGACGATACATTGGAATATTTATATTTATATTCATATATCTGTGCTGGTGACAGATGAGGCCTGAAGCTTTAATGTTTGTGGTTTTTGTCTGGTGTCGATGTGTCTTCACAAATGTTCACTTGAACTCAAGGATCAGGTCAAAGGTCACTATCGGTATAACACATATGATAAAAGAAGGTCCAAGGTCAAATTGATTGGTTGTTCAACTAAATAAGAATTAATTAATAACACGTCTTATATAATAAGACTTTAAAAATGACAAATGATTCATCAGTTCTTCAGACTTGTTGTTGCAGTGCTAAATAGAATCTAATAGTTAAATGTGATGTCACAGCGCATTATTTAAATTCTCAAACCCTCAAGTGGAAAACATCTTCACATTAGCACATTACTTCACTAACATTCACATTCAACTGGACTCTGAAAGTCCAGTTTGTTCAAATCCTCCGTGTCTGGTCTAAACCTCCTCGATCTGATGTCCTCTCCTCCTGCAGCTGCCACAACCTCCTCGACATCTGTTCACCGAACCCGTGTCCCGGAGGCTTCGACTGCAAAGTCACCGACGGCTCGCTGCACTGCGACCCTCTGCCTCAGGTCTGTGAGAGCAACAAACACTGAGTTACTATGATGCTTTGTGAGTTTTAATAAACTAATTCAATGTGTTTCTGCTGCCCCATGTGTCCAGAAGCTCAATCCGATGATCGGCTACATGGAGATCATGGAGATCAGTGCCAGCGTGCTGGGACTAGTGTTCCTGGTCGCCGTCTTTGTTTGCGTCCGGAAACGTTACGTTCAGCACAAGAAGAAGAAGAAGAAGCCGGTGTGCGTCCAGGACTCCAACGGGTACGACACTCAGTCTTTAACATCTCATCCAGATTATATGTTTAAGACAGAGATGTACTTCAGAATCGAACGATGTACATTCAAATAATAAATCAAATGTTCTCTTCTGACGCCTGCAGGTATTTCCAGCCCAGTTTGACCAAGAGCCTCAAAGCCAACAACCAGGAAGTGAACCCCATCGAGATGAGCTCCATGGTGGGTCCCACCAACGACCTGGACCACGCCCCCTTCAAGCCGCTGCGGCCCTGCAGCCAGATGGGTCTGTGCGGGGGGGGCCGGGCGTCTCCTGCTAAGATGCAGGGGCCGGTCGTGTGCAGTGTGGCCCCCAACCTCCCGGCCCGCCCCCCCTCCAGCTCCGACAACGACTCCATCAGGAAGAGCCACTGGGACATGGACTATGAAGGTGGGTCGGTGCTGCTGGGACTTCAGCAGAGTGAACATGACAACTAGTGCATTTTAATTTGAAACATGAATGTTTACTAAGAAGAAAACATTCATAAAACTTCACTGCACTGATGAGCAACACAAACATCACATGATGGAAACTAAATATTAGAACCGGCTGAATGATTGAAGGTCAATGTAAACAGGTGTTAATTAGTCATGCAGAGCAGTGCATCATGGGAAACGCCTCGCTGCCTGTCAGCACGCGACCTGATTACAATCAGGAAGATGAGACGTGCTCCTGTCGTTTGCATTCTACATTTCTCTCTCTCTATATTCTGTCATAACCTCCCTCCTCTTTTCAACGTTCTTCCTCTTCCTGGTTTTTGTCCTTTCTTCTTGTCCTTCCCTCTCACCGCCTCAAAGGTCAAGTTGTGGAGGTTTTGACCTTCAGCTGTTTTGTTGACATGTCAGTGAATCTCAGGAAAGAAGATTCACTGCAAACAAGCAGTTTAAAGATAATAATCTAATCTTCTTCCTTCGTCCTCTGTTTCCATCTCCCTCTTGTTCCTCTTCTCTGAACTCAGGTCCTCCTCCTCCTCCTCCTCCTCCACCTTCTCCCTCTGTTACATCCTCTTAACCTTGTTTTCCACCTCTCTCATCCTTTCTCTCGTCCTTTCTCCCTCGCTCCTCTCTTCTGTGGTGTATCTGTCTCTCTCCTCCTCTCATTGTCCTCTTGTTCTCTCTCTCTCTCTTTTTGAGCACAGCGTTAATTTCTCTTTCATGAAACGGATCAATACGGCCGTGACTCATACATAATGTGCTGTGTTCTCGAGACAGAGGCAGACCAGGCATCCGTCATCCCATCGTTCTTCTAGCCAATCAGAGACTAGAGGACACGTTCCTGTTGTTCCTCACTTGTCGTCCAGATCGATGATGAAGAGGACGACAGCATGTCCTCTCCACTCTGCTTCTGCTTCACCCTGTGACCTCAGCACTGACTCCTCCAGTCGAGCTTACCTCACTCGTCATCTGAGCCAATCGGGAACTTTCTCCTTTCGAATTCAGACACGGCCGCTTTCATCGACTCGTCAACCTGTCGACCATGAAACCACGCCCACTCGTCAACCTGATGACGTCAAGATACTGAATCATCTGGTTAAAGCATTAAAACCAGACCAATCTAGTCGTAACCTGGTCACATGCTTTCATCTATGTATAAATCAGTAATCAAACTTTGTTTTTAAGTATTACAAAGAACTGTCAATCCAACCATATTTGACATACAGTCAATGTGAATAATTTACATTGATTATTCTGGACAGTTAGAATTTTTGCGAGGTTCTGCTGAGACATCCTCTCAACCAATCACGAGTCAGTCTCTTCTGTCAATCATGTCGTCTCAGCCTGTTTTTAAATTAGCTGATTAAAACCAAACGTATCAGGAACATGAACATGTGAACAAACATCAGTGAGATAAGAACGACCTGAAATGACAGAAACCGACTTTGAGAATAATCCGTTCAACATGTACGAGTTAGAAGTTTGCTCCATGTCCCGTTCACTAACATGGAGGAGCTCATACTGGAGTCGGCCTTCGGGGGGGCGATCAAGATGCTCTGGCTTCACTTTCATGAGGCGTCATGTCGTCCTTCTTAGTAAACAGACTTAGAGGTGAGAGCCGGTGGAACAGGAACGGGTCACACAGAAGAATCTCAGACTTTCTGCATCAATGGATCTGAAAACAAAGATGTGAAGGTTCCAGATGAAGCTGCTGTGACGTCTGATCGATGCTCTTTGTTTTCTGCAGCGTCGGAATCTGAGCGTTTGTTCCTAACAAGTTATTGAACTGTGGAAATAACACGAGCAGAGATTCTCCTCAGCCTGAACATATCTTAATCACTTTTTCTTTCTCTTTGTCTCTTTTCCTTTTCCTCATGTGTTCTAAACGTCTCTGTTTATCAGCCTCTCTCTCTCTCTCTTCTCCTTCCTTTTCATCTCGTGTCAAACAAACGATTCCTCAGATGTTGTTTTCAAACCCTTTAACAAATGAAAGTGAAAAAGATTCTTCTTTATCGTCAGAACTGGTTCTGGGTCAATAATTTAACGACTTTAGGAGATTCCTCTTCCTCCTCAGATCCTGCCCCAGTGTTTATGAGTATTAATAATAATGAGTCAGGTGGATTGGAGCAGTTTGTTCAGTCGGTGGCTGAAGCTCAGGATGGATCTTGTGATCTAATCATCTGAACTCTCTCGTGTTCTCCTCAGTTTACCCGGCGGATCCCGACTACTACGGCCGCCCGGTCGTCCAGGAGTTCCCTCAGTTCGACATCGTGGAGGACACGTACTCCAGCGGCACGGTGGACTCGCGGAGGAACTCTCGATTCAACGGCTTCCCCTTCCCATTGGACCGCTGTGACCGCCGCGCCCCCCTGCCACCGTGCTACAGCAACCAGAACCTGGACAGCTTCCTGGGCCCCGACGGGCTCCCCCTCCCCCGCTCCCAGTGCCCCAACGAGTACACGGCCATCAGCTACTACCCCGCCCAGAACCCCCGCACCCCCGACAACGTGTCGGGCGGCTACAAGAGACTCAGCATGCGTCTGAGCGTGGCCATGCCGTCGTACTCGGAGCAGGCCGACCCGCCACCGGCGCCCAACCCGGCCCAGCCGCAGACACGCCCCCCCGGGCCGAACCCCAGGAGCTACGACAGGACGAGCATGGTGGGCAGCGACTACGGGAGCTGTGAGGAGGTGATGTTCTAAGATCCCCTGACCCTCTGCTCTTAGGCAGCTCTGAAGTAGAAGAACAAGAAGTCCAGCAGTGGGGGGGGGGGGTGAAATGTGAACAGTATTACAGACTCGAATCGTTTCAGAGTCAGAACGAGGACAATCGTTTTCATTTTCTAAGCCTCGACCCGGGAGAGAATCTGACTCTCAGGGGAACGGGTCAGAAACACAACTCCTGCATCGGTCAACACACAACATGTGACTCATGACTTTAAATCTGATGCGATGAAACACGAGGTCACTGCGACCTTCACAGAAATGTCTTTGTGATGAAATCCTGAAAAGAGGTTTGATGAGGATGAAGAGTAAAAGCAGCTTCATCATTTCCACATTCTGCTGGTGCAGGTTCGTCTCTATATGAGAAGTAGTTAATCATAAAAGAAGAAGATCAGAAAGAAGCCACAGGTTTAAAGTCACTGTTTCAAATCACCACGTATTAAAAGTGACATTAAGCTCATTTCATGCAGGAGAAACATCTCAGTCGCTGATCAGCTCGCTGTTGTTTGTCTGTCACGATGTCCGGGGGCTGGATCCTCAGAAGACTGGAGGGGCCGTGATGTTCCTCGTGAAGTCCATGTGTTTGAACTTTAGGATGTTGGTTCCTGTGGATTCTGCAGATGTTGAATCTGATGGATGAGTGTGAACTTTCTGTGTTTGTGATGAACTTCTTCTTCATGTGCAGCAGGAGAGAAAACGTGTGTGCAGCCATTTTAAATGTGCTTCAGCTGGAAGAGATTCTTGTTTTGGTCTCGTTGTGCAAACTGAGTTTTACTGAATATTAGAGTCGGTGCTTCAGCCTGAAGATCTTTTTCTTCAAAAGAAAAAGATTTTCACATTCCAAACATTTCTTTAAAAAAGAATTTCAAGTTTTGATAATCTGAGTCTCAATGAATCACTTATAGGTTTTGGTTTATGAAACTTTAAAAACCAGTCGTATGACCTTCACTTATCAAATCTGTCTTTAAACAACTCATACTTGAGAAGTTTCATTTAACAAATATCCACAATTTTATACTTTACAAATGACTTCAGTCTGAAACGAGTGAAAGAGATTATTATTTTTATTGAAGAATGATTGAAAATGAAATTAAAACTTATGTTAAATGTATCATGAAAAAGAGAAAGAACAAACAAATCATAAAATCTGAGCAGCTTTGATCTGAATCTTACTTTTATTATCAATTGTTCAGAAATCCAGAATTTCAGCTCTAAAAGTATTAATTTCTCAATGAAAACCTGCAGCCCTGTTTGTCAATGAACAACATAAACTGAGCCACAGTAAACGTACGTATATATAAATATATATTTTATAATTTGTCCACTCAACCTTTTTCAACAAGTAATTTTTCCAGGCTCTGCATTGCTATGAGAACGAGTGATGGTCCTGTTCAAACAGCCGGGATCAGGTCGCTGGTCGTGTGTGTCTGTGTGTGTCTGTGTGTGTGTGTGTTCAAGGTGTTTACTGCTGCTGTGGGGACGCAAAGGATGCTGGGTTATCTCGGAGCTTGAGCCGAGAAACACGAGTGTTTAAAGTAAATTAAATGTATTTAGATTTAATTGTAAAAAACAAATACGTCCTTAAGAGAAAAAGTTTTTCTCATTTGTGAAAACGTTCAACTTGTTGGTTGAGTTGTTCTCCTGCTGCAACAGCACTTTACAAACCACACGGAAAACAAACCACTCGGAAAAATAACATTTACATCTCAGAAAAAGACCTTTGAAATAAAACCTGGAGCGATCGAATGAACTTTACTCAGAGTAGTATTAATACTTCTGTACTTCATGAAGTTGATAACAGAGTTTTAACGATCAGAAAAACTAAACTAATCCACTTTGTGCAGATTTAGAATTAAATGTTGTTTAATGAGCTGATTCCTGTTAGAGATTTCTCACCATCGCTGTTGTTGTGGTTGTTGTTGTTGATGTAGAATCATGTTTATAACAAGATGTAACTATCTGCAGGTGTTGTGTTGTGCTGTATAAACAGTGTGTGCCTGTGTGTTGTTGTTTGTGCAGATTTCACTTGAATGTGCATTTGTCTTCATTCATTCATAAAGTTTATTTTTCTATCAATGTGGGCCCCCCCCCCCATGTTTTTGCTCTGTTTCTCTGTGAGAGATTTTTATTAAGATGCCATCCTTCTGTTTTTGTTTTCAACCATGTAAAGAGAATATGAATAAAGATATTATCTTCTATGAAACCGACGCCGTCAGACTCCTCGTTCGCTTTGTGTCGTCAGAAAAGAGAAAGAACAGCTGTGGGCGTCTTCATCTTCGTCTTCATCTTCGTCTTCGTCTGGAGCGAGAACTGAGAACGTTCCGGCTCCAGACGGGATCTGAGCCATCACAGGAAATCAGGAGGCGACAGTAAGAGAGAAATCTGTGTTGGTCTCAAACACGTGAGCAGAGCCGATGGTTTCAAACCAGTTCAACCAGCAGCTTCTCATGAGGGACGTGGATCAGGACCTGAGAAGCTCTCAACTCTGAACCAATCAATCATCTTGTAACTTGACCGTTTAACACATCGTACAAACAGCTGAGATTAAAACAAGTTTGTTTCTTTTATAGAATTATAGAAAACGATTTGTTTGAAAATAATCTGGTTTTGTTAAAGTTCAAATCAAACAAAAGCAGAAAGTTCTGCATTTAAATCAATAATCAGTTAATTGAAGCAACGCAAATCAAAGTTCAGCAGGAAAATAACAAGCAAGTTAATTAATCTTCTTTGGAACGACTTCAAACAAACAAGACATTAAAAGCGAGGGGTCAAAGGTCAGAACAAACCCATTTCCAAGCTCCACGCCACTCAGGTAATTGAACACAGGTGGAACACATGAGGACTGGTGCAAAGACAGGAAGTGATGAAAACACACAAAATAAAACAGGAAACAGAACACACAGAAACAATAACACATACAAACATAAACACAAGAATATACATGAAACATGAGGTCATAATTAAACAGAAAACACTTTAATAAAAACACTGAGAAATACAAAACCAGGACGTCATTGAGAAAAGAAGAAAAACAGAACTGCAGTCACTGAAACTGTACTATAAAGATAAATGTGCCCTCATTTTAAATTGCCTGTTATCATCTGTTTATAATTTGTTTACTTCAAACACTGCAGGACAAAAAATTAATCAGTTTTATAGATTCCAGATAATTCTCCTTATTAATTGATTGTATGAAGCTAAATTACTTTTCTCTATTATCAATGTAGAGAAAAAAAGATTTCTGCAGCTTCTCTAAGTGAAGCGCACGTTCATGATTTTAACTGCATTTTAATTATATTTTATTGGATTTTATGTTTAATAATTAATTTAAAAGAATTACCTTCTTTTAAATGGGTGACCTTTGTCTTGTGCTCATGACGTCTCATTCCACGTGAATCTATTTTCTGCTTCTTTGAAAAAACCTCTGAGAACATGAGTGTGGGCATCGAACACGTAGAGAATGAACATGTTCATGATAATAATAATAAACAGAATAACTAATGTGTGTTTATGTGTGTTATCTTTACCGTTGTGCATGAGAGTGTGCACGTGTCTCTTTGTGTATTCTCGATGCATCAGCGCTCGCATCACAAAACACGCTTCACAGTGTTTGGTCAGACGGCCCCTGGGAGCCCACGAGGGGAATTAGCCTACGTAGTGTGAGTAAAGTGTGTGTGTGTGTGTGTGTGTGTGTGTGTGTGTGTGTGTGTGTGTGTGTGTGTGTGTGTGTGTGTGTGTGTGTGTGTGTGTGTGTGTGTGTACGTGTGAGCCGACACACAGACACACACACATTATCCACAGTGGAAACTCGGGCGTTTCAAGCACCAACAAAGTGAATCTCCGATGAGGAAGAGGAGCGGGTATTTGCCGTTTGAATGAAAATCCAAGGAGTTGGTGAAAGCAGCGTTTGATGTGGAAATGAATGATTCAGTATTTTTTACAGTACCCTCTAACCAACCCCCACCTTCCTCCCTCCTCTTCGTCCTCTTCCTCCTCTTCGTCTCTGTGTTTTTTGGCTGATGATCTAGATCCATCACCTGCTTCAGTCCGGCAGACTCACTCGTGTTTTGAACGGATCCAATCTGAGGTGATTTATAGTTCCTCTGCTTCTCGGCTCAGTTCAGAGATGAAACTCCAACAAGTCGTGTGATTCTTTGTGGAGATCTATTTTCCTCGTGTGGATCCAGTTTCTGAACTTCAGCTCTGGGGGTCGTGAACCCGGTTTGATTAAACACAAGAAGAAAGTTGTGAGCGATGATGTGAAGGTTTCACAGATAATCGGAGAAACTCTGAATCCGTGACCTGTAAATAAAGATGACGTGTCTCCTCTTCCTCACACTGTTCAGGAAATGAAGCGACTACATCTCGGATACAAACGCTGCCATCTTGTACCGAAGACTTCTTTTACAGCCTCAGTCTGTGAGGTCACGGTCGGAGGCGTGGCCACGGTACCGAGTTCACACCGATTCATTCGCTCGACCAATCACGAGTCAGTCACAGCTGTCAATCACAAAAACACTTGAAATGTGTGACTAGAACACAATTTGACGTGTTTTCCATATAATATATTTTCGCCCATGTCCTATCTGCTAACACGGAGGAGATGGGCTTTATGATTTATACTGCAGCCAGCCACCAGGGGGCGATTGAAATGCTTTCGCACTCTGAGCGATTGTGGAAACAGATCCAGGAGCAGCAGCTGCCAGGTTAACCTGATTTATGTTTGGATCTCTCAGCTTCTCGTGTACACGGATGAACGTCCCGTCAGTCAGGTTCAAATCCTCCACTGACCGATCATCACATGCATCAGCAGAACGTGAGCATGACACAGGGACAGAGAGAAGAAGAAAGTTATAGTTTAGCTCTTTGGCTCCGTGTTTTTCTATTTTCTGAGTCATTTCTGAAGACATGAACTTTCCTGTGTTTCGAAGGGTATTTCTAAATAATAATCATTTACTCACTGAATGTTTCCAGCAGATGAATCGATCTGTTCCAGCATCTCAGCTGTGAAACGACTCAACAGTCACTTTAACTTTTTTTTTCTAACATTTTAAATCTGATAAATCACTAAAATCACTACAATCCTGCAGTGAATGAAATGAAGGTTAATGGAGAGAATGAACGAGCTGGTGCATAAAGCTTCGTCCTCACGTGCCAGAGGAATGTGAAGAGTCCCATGAAGCTGAGGAGAAGATGAGAAGCTGAGGGAGGAAGATGAGAAGCTGAGGGAGGAAGATGAGAAGCTGAGGGAGGAAGATGAGAATCTGAGTTGGAACCGTGTTCCACACGAGAGGGAAAACCTGGAGGACAGATGAGAAGATGAGGAGGAGAGCACATCACCTGAGGAGGGATGTGGCAGAAAGAGAGAGAGAGAGAGAGAGAGAGAGAGAGAGAGAGAGAGAGAGAGAGAGAGAGAGAGAGAGAGAGAGAGAGAGAGAGAGAGAGACATGAGACCGAGAGGGAGGAGAGACAGAAGAGAGAGAGGGAGGAGAGAGATGGAGAGTGGGAGGGATGGATGCTATAAGGCGCGTGAGCTTCCTCCAGACGCGCTCAGTCGAAGTGAAGTTTCCTCCTGAATGAGCGAAGCCCCCCCACCACCGGCTCCTTCCGGTCTGAATGGAACCGGATCCATGAATCACAGGATTTGTGAATGAGAAGCTGCAGCGCGGGAACTGTCCTCCAGCCCAGAGAACAGCGCGTGCTCTCTTTTGAATGGGAACAGACCGGAAACCTCGTGGCACGCGCTGGTGTTCAGAGGGCTCTCCGTGCGTCTTTCCGTTGCGCGCGGGAGATGTCCTGATCGCAAGGGTCCAGGTTCCGTCCCCCCCTCGTGTCCGGTGACGCTGCTCGTGTGGACACCGGGACAAACAGAAGACAGAGACACACACGTGATGTCCGGGTCCGGGACCTGAAGACACGGATCCCCGGTGACAGTCCGACCGCCGTGCGTAATGCTGAATGGAGCGAGCCTCCGCGACCCGCTGCGCCTCGTGGACCCGAGGCACCTCCCGCAACTGATGTCCCTGGAGGACCACGAGCCCACCCTGGTGGGGGGGACCCTGGCGCCGCGAAACTCCACCCCGGTGGGGGGGGAGGCGGCCCCGGGACAGCAGCAGCAGTCCTTCCCCTGGGCCGTGACCCTGCTGGCCGGAGTCCTGATCACGACCATCGTGGTGGATGTGATCGGGAACCTGCTGGTCATCGTGTCCGTGTTCAGGAACAAGAAGCTCAGGAAAGCAGGTAATGGTGGCTGATGGTCCCAGTAGATGCTGATGGTCCCATTAGAGTCTGATTGTCCCATTAGAGGCTGATGGTCCCATTAGAGGCTGATGGTCCCAGTAGAAGCTGATTGTCCCAGTAGAGGCTGATGGTCCCATTAGAGGCTGATGGTCCCAGTAGAAGCTGATGGTCCCAGTAGAAGCTGATTGTCCCATTAGAGGGTGATGGTCCCAGTAGAGGCTGATGGTCCCATTAGAGGGTGATGGTCCCAGTAGAGGCTGATGGTCCCAGTAGGGGCTGATTGTCCCAGTAGAGGCTAATGGTCCCAGTAGAGGCTGATGGTCCCAGTAGGGGCTGATTGTCCCAGTAGAGGCTGATGGTCCCAGTAGGGGCTGATGGTCCCAGTAGGGGCTGATTGTCCCAGTAGAGGCTAATGGTCCCAGTAGAGGCTGATGGGTCCTTTTAAAATGATTTACATGAATTCTCCTTGATGCTGAAGGTTCCATGTTTTATATAAATGTATTATTATTATTTCCATGATAACGTTTATTACCAGTTTGTTTCATTGACATCTTTCACCTTTCATTTTGTTTTTAGTTGTTTCTTTTATATTTGTTCGTATATATTTATTAAAACAACTCCAACAATATTCCAATAGTTTCATCTTAAAATAAAGTGTAAGAACTTGAGTGTAAACGTTACATTTATTTATTTACATTTATCACATAAACTAACACAAGAAATATTAAAATGTAAATATTAAGAGAAAATATTAAAAATAAACTCTGATGTGAAATAGAACATTTTATTATTTGAAAACAACAGTTTACACCATTATTGATTACACCTGCATTACTGTTGTTCAGAGGGTAGAGCGGAGAGGGTCGGTGGTTTGATTCCCGGACTCCTGTGTGAGTGATGATGGAGAAAGTGAGCTAGATACATAGATGCACTGTGTGTGTGTGTGTGTGTGTGTGTGTGTGTGTGTGTGTGTGTGTGTGTGAGTGTGTGTGAGTGTGTGACTGTGTGTGACTGTGTGTGACTGTGAGTCAGTAGCTGCTGCACTTGTTCCCTGATGATGAGGAATGTGATCTGAAGTTTTCTGCTCAGACTGAAACGATCAAAAGAACACGTGGTCAGACTTGTTGCTTCTGTGACTTTCTCCATCTTTGCGTTTGTCTCCGTCTCATGAGCGTCTTCCCCAGGTCGCTGCTCGATGTGTGAGTCGGGACACGGAGACGTTGCGTTTTGTAGATCTGACAGGAGATCAGTCAGCGTTAGTCTCTGACAGCTGCAGACGGGAGATCTGCCTCGTTGGCTCTCGGTCAAGGAACTGAATTCAGTGAAGCCAGAGTCGGACGCTCGGTGTGATCGATGTGTGAGTCTGATTGAAGCCTCGGACTGATGCGCACCACGAGCCCTGAAGAGCGCCGCTGAGCACCAATCCCCTCAGGACGCCTCGGACAGAGTGGGAATCAATCCAGGCTCCTCATTGTTGTATCTCACTCAGCAGCGTGTTCCCAGTCAAACCTCGAGTGAGGACTCTGAATATTGATGGCTTGTTTGGCCTCTTACAGTTTAATGGAGCAGTGAAGCTGAACTTCCTGTGAAGCGTCAACATGAACAGTCCTGGCAGAAAATCAATCCCCCCCCCCCCCATTCCTTCACATTACAAGACAGTTGATGTTGGAGAACCTTGTCTGGTCCTAGAGGTCAGAAGGTTGCAGGTTCAAACCCCGCAGCACAGCCGAGCGTCTCCTCTGAGCTGCTGCTGCTGCGGTCCAGTCCCAGCTCTTCACTCGGTGTTGACTCAGATCAGCCGGAGGATTCTGAGCAGAGGATTAAACGCTCGTCAGCTGCTCAAATAAACAGGAAGCTGAGAATCTGTTCGGTTTGAGATTCAGCGTCTCGGGAAACTTTAATACGACAGACGTTTGGTTTTAGGGTTTAAATGAGATTTGATGACTTGTCGTCTCTTGGTTCTGCAGCCGAAGGTTCTGGACGGAGGCGCTGCTCTGTTCACGTCTGAGGGTGGAGTGTGAGATAGTGTGTGAATTCAGTCTGACGGAGGATAGCACCACCATGGACATCTATCCATCCATCCGTCCATCCATCCATTATCTTTACCACTTATCCACATGGTTCTGGATCAGATCCCAGCCGACAGCACCTGGTCACACTCAAGGTCAATCTAGAGTCTGACTGATTCCTGCTCTGGATGTGGAGGATCTGGAACTCGTCTTCACTTTACTGTTTTTAAATCATTGCTGTTTTTTATTGGATCTAGTTTGTTGAAGTCTTTCTTTGTTATTTTATTCCCTTGTGAGTTATTAAAGTACTCTGTAACCTTGTTTAGATAAAAGCTCTATAAATTAAGTTGTAGTATTATCTTATATTTATTATCATATGTTTTGAGCCACAGGTTCGGCAGCAGAACTCGATCAGGAGGTTCTCTGCTCGGATCCTGTGAAGATGCTGCATGTGTGTGCATAGACACACTCATGCAGGTAGGGAAATGTAACCTCTGCTTTTGACCCATCTGGTGCAGGACACACAGAGCAGTGAGCGACCATGTACGGCGCTCGGGGAGCAGATGTTGGGATAGTAAGGTGCCTTGCTCAGGGGCACTAGACAGGGTAGGGAGACTCTTGGATTTTTTGACAGATCAATCCAGGTTCGTCTTTTGTTGTCTCTCCGTGGAGTCGAACCAGAGACCTTCTCTGCCCATAGTCCAAGTTTCTGCCTCTAGACAAGCGCCTCTCCTCAGACAACACTGGAGATCAAGGAAGAGGGGGGTGATGGGTTATTTTGGAGTACTGTAGTACTGTGCAGTACTGTGAAGTACTGAGTACTGTGATGTTCTGCTCCTGATGCTGCCTGTAAAATGTTTTTATCATGGCAACCAAATGAAGTGCTTCGTTCTCTTCCTCCGTTCAAACAGAAACCCCAACCCCCCCCCCCCCCCCCGACTGACCACACGCCCACGTCAGACACCCCCCCTTCCACAAACCAATCAGAGTCCAGTATTGGCAGACGCACACCTGATGTGTGTCAGACAAAATTCCCTGAATTAAAATAAATGGTTGCACCTTGTTCCTAAAGCTTGTTCTGAAAAAGAAACTGGATTTCAGGACCTTATGAAAAGAGGAAGAGGGCTGCAACATTTAATCACTTGATAGAACAATGTTTCAGCAGCTATCATAATAATAATAATCATATTTAACTGAACAACCGGTTCCTCCTGCAGCTCACGACTCGTTTCACTCATCACACGGAGAAGATTCAGAAAAGTGTGAAACGATGAGAGGTGGAAAACAGGATGAACAGTTTCTCTCATTTGTTCTTCTCTCCACCTCCTCATTCATCTGATCTCCCTCTTCTCTCTTCTCTCCCTCTCTCCCCTCCCCCCTCTCTTGTTTCCAGTTACCCCTTCTTCCCATCCCTTGTCTCTATTCATCTCCTGCCTCTTCCACCTCCTCCCCTCTCCTGCCTCCCTTGTCCTTTCCACTTGATTTATTCCCTTCAGAATCCTTCTCCTCACCTTTTCTCTGCTCGCCTTTAATTACTCCTCTCTTTCCTCCTCCTCCTCTTCCCCTGTCAGGTGTCTCCTCTCTCCCCACTTCCTCCCCTCGGTTCCCTTTTCTTCCATCTACCTCTTCTGCTGCCTTCCTCTGCCCTGTTTTCCTGTGAACCCACTCATCCAGTGATCACCTGTCTCCATCTGCCCCGTGAGGAACACATCTCCTGAACAACATTAAACTCCTGCAGCAGAAACACCTGTAAACACATCTGTGTCTCATGTTCTGTCTCTCCTCTGTCGTATGGAGACATTCATCTGAACATCAGGTTTATAGATTCACGTCTCACTGCTTCGAGCGTCTCGTGTCCAAACACTTTGTCTTTGCTCTTTGTGTCTTTTCATGGAAACACTATCATCTGTTTAACCCTTGAACTCTGCAGTAGAAATGTTAACATTGGAATTTTTTTGTAAGGCAGTAAACTATAATAGATGATGAAAGCAATAAACACAAAACCTATTGATCAAACTCACTGAACGTAACTTAAATGATCGTGACGGAGAGGAGGAGAGATCTTGGCTTTCGGCTGCAAACAGGATTCATGTTTTAACTATGATAGTTTTTATTGTAGATGGATTTGAATGCAAACAACAATCTCCCACAGCCAGTTTTGAATCTGGTTTGTCATCGGGATCCCCAGGTTCTGTGAAACGCTCTTGGCTGGTGCAGTTGTTATGGGTTTGAATCCCTCAGCCTCTGACTCCCTCCCCCAGCCCATAGACATTCAGAGTCGGGTTAATTGGAGTGAAATTGTCTTTGCATGTGATTCACTTGAGACCAGTGTAGGATGAACTCTTCCCATCAGCTGGGATTCACATTTAGTTTGTATCACAACAGACATTATCTCAATGTTCTCTGGGTTCTCTACTGAACCGGTCCGACAGCTGGAGACGAGGAGGATGTTCTGAAAGCCCCCCCCCCCCGCGCTGAGGGAATTCACACGTAGAATAAACCCGTGATTCTTCTCTGACCTTCAGTCTCATCGCAACATCTCAGGACGCAGCTGAGCCCACGAGGAACTCCCATGAATCTCAACGAGCCCAAAGCTCTCAACTAATTAAACGTATTATGTTAATGAGCAGACTCTGGGCAGAAGGTCGCAGTGACTTTCACACGGTTTGTGAAGAGCAGATGATCAAACTTCATGGAGAAGCTGCGACTAAAGAAAACTGTTCAGTGGTTCTTCATTTGTTTATTTGAACTTGTGGTTGATTTTTGTTTTTTTCTGAATCCACGGTCAGTTCATCTCAAGCTGTTGTTGTTCTTCTTCTTCTTCTTTCATCCACGGCTTCATCGGGCTGGAAACTTTGAAGGTCACGTTTTCAAACTGACCACCTTCCCCCCCGTCTCAGGCTGAACAGTTAGTTTCCTCTCCGTTCAACACAGGATTTCAGTTCACCAGAAAACAGGGGAAAGTTTTTGCAATTGTGTTTTTTGTGTTGTGTAGGAAAACCTTGTTTGGGCTGCTGAGCCACAGAGAAACGGGTCGACAGTGGAACATGTGGAGTTTGTAGAAGCTGCAGCTTTTTAACTCTACTACAGTTTGTTGTCATAAATGGATTTCATATTAGTCTCAGTGGAAGTCCATGTTCAGTCCATGTTGTACTGAATGGATCCAGAGCTAAGGGAACAAGTGGAGTAATGTAATGTAATGTAATGCCCCCCCCCCCCCCCCCCTCCATCATCATCAGACCTTCAGAGCTCATGCAGCAGGTGACTGAGTCCCTATAGAAACAGATAATGCACCTTTTGAAAATGGGCCATTTACTCTGACAACGTCTCTAAAGGAGAATCATGTGTCACAGAGGGGCGACGCTGCCGCCACTGCAAACCAACACAACACAACACAACACAACACAACACAACATGATTCCACGAGTTCAGGACGAGGATTCAATAATCTGCCTCATGAATCGTGTGCACGACGCAGATCTGAGCTCCGCTGCTGCAGCTTGAGTGAAACTTGGACCTGTTGTCTCCACAATCTGCAGCTCTCTGCAGAAACATCTCAGAACCGGAGGGATCTGGATGCATCTGGGTCACGTTTGAAGTTATTTGAAGTTTGTAACAAGTCTTCACTATAATGCACGTGACTCATATTCAATAGAAGAAGATTCTGGTTTAAGATTTATCTGGAAAGTTTGAAGTGATTTTCCCTGGAAGTTTGTTGGCAGAGCGTTCTTTTGGGACAAAAACCTGGTGAACCATGGACGTACTGACCATAAGGCAGAGTGTTGTGTGTGTGTGTGTGTGTGTGTGTGTGTGTGTGTGTGTGTGTGTGTTTTTCTCTGTATGCTGTCAGCAGTCGACAAATTTTACTTCATATCTTTACTTCATATCTCTGAGGTTGGAGGGAAATGCATGTGGTTCACCTGCTCTTATGGACGTTCAGCAGGATGCTTCTTTCTAACTTTTTACTCCCAGGATAACTTTATTAAAATCAGTAAAAGTTCCTGATCCTCAGCGAGCAGAGGTTCAGATTTTAGAACAGGAGACAGGAAGCTCAACGGCCCAGAGAACATCAGCTGTGCTCCTTCCCAGCGTCAGACCTGATCCCGAGCACCGGCCCGACCTCGAGCTGCCGCGGCTCTGTGATTTATTTTGTCTAATTTCCTTAGACACTTCATCATTCGCTCTAATTCTGTGTGTTTGTGTGGGAAGAGGACACGTCTGCTGCTGCTGGAGGAAAACAAACCCTCGTCTTCAACCTCACACCCGAGGATCCTCGCTCAGGAATAAGAGAAACCTCAGCTGTCGTTGTTTTTCATCGTGGGACAGAAATGTGAAATTTCCGGTTCATTGCACGGCAGCTTCAGAAACTCACCTCCTGCAGGTTTGAGAGGAAGCTCCACAAAACCTGAGGTCGTCTCACAGGCCTGAACTTAAAAGCACTTCCGTGTTCAAGTTCAAACTTAAATCAGCCAAGAACCGGATCCTCGAATTCGAGGTTTATCAACTATCATCACATGTTTTTTTACAACGTTCTTGTGTGTGTGTGTGTGTGTGTGCGTGCGTGTGTGTGTGTGTGTGTGTGTGATTGTGTGTGTGTGTGTGTGTAGCAGCTGAAGAACAACAGGCTTCACGAGGTTCCCGCGGCTGCTCCTCCTCCTCCAGCAGATCAAGCTGGTTTTAGATCCGCTGCATTAATTTGCATCTTAATGTGTAAAAAACGACGACTTTGAAAAGATCACAGGAGTCTGATTGAAATCTCTGCTCGTTAATTCATCATGTGTCTTAATGGACAGGCTCATTAGCAGAGCAGGTCGGGTTTAATCCATCATTACACCTGACGCTCTGTTCGGAAAATGTCGAGATGAAGTTGTAGAATTATGAGGAATACATTTTATGACTTATGACTCAGACTTTTTCTTCTTCAACTTGGTCCTGGTTCGGTCACGTTCTGTCTCTTCTAATGTCAGATCAAACACATCCTGGCATTTACAGAAACATTTACATGTTATAAATCTGTAACGAGGCCAAAACACTTTCATCTGAAGCATGAAGCTGTGAATTAATCAACGGTTCAAATGGTTCTAATGAGATCGACCCTGAAAGCTGTAATGTCTCCCTCAGTCACTGAACTGCTCAGGGAATTGAACCTCTAACCATTGGCTCCCTTGCTCTTCCTGGCTCATTACCACGTGGCTCCAGCTGACACGCGAGGGGCCATGTTGTTGTGAGTTTAGTAATAAAGACAGAAGCAGAGACTAATGCATCTTGACAAGTCCCCTCGCTCTGCGCTCCGAGCCACAGCTCGTCCCTAACCAGCTTCTGGGACGTGCAGGAGACAAAGACCCGTCATCCAGAATGTTAACCAGAGGCCCCTTGGTAAGGAAGACGGAGTGCGGGGGGGGGGGCTGTTAGACGAGCCGTTGTGAGGAGCCACGTGGACCAATAAAAAGCTTCAAGCTCAACGTGCCAATCACAGCAGCTGCAGAGACGCTGCTCTCGATCAGGCTCACAAGAGCCGAGTGGAGGTTCAGGTTCAGTTAGTGATGACTGGAGCGTCGGGTGAAGGTGAAGGTCAAACGAGGCCTGTTCTGTGTGTTTATCTGTGAGGGAGGATGTCCTGGTTGCAGGGACACGATAAAGTGACAGATAAAGAAACAGGTCACAGAGAAATAACATCTAACAGCAGCAGAAACAACTTTGAATCTAAATGCAAGACGAACATTAGCCTGTGTCATTTCTGGATCAATGCAAAAGAAAATGTATGTTTCATGGAAACTGATGAAGTGAGGAGGGAGGAGAAGAAAAGACGATCACACAAAGAACCCACAACGCTGATGAAAGAGAAACACTGAGTCGGAAACTCAGTAAATGTTTAAACCTGAAGAGCAAATGAGATAGAAACGTATAATAAAGAACAGGAGCAGGTCGGCTTCATTAAGAGGAACTCAGCTCGGTTCAGCAGGAGAAACTCCTGATTCAGCCAAACTAACTTTTACATTTCAACTGTCAAACTTATTCCATTGTGAAGGAACAAAGTATTTGAGTGAAGAGATTTTGAAAACCACTGCTCGACCACGTCAGCCCAACTGGTTCCCAGCTTGTCTTCAAGTTACAGCTGGAATAAAAACCAGTGGGTACTGCCTGTGGAACAACAGCACTCACAATCAGTGTGAACTCTCTTTGTATTCACACAAATCGTGTGTGTGTGTGTGTGTGTGTGTGTGTACAGGAGTGGGACGGTTGTGTTCATTAGCCTCTATCGATGCTGGAGGCATAAAAAGTGTCGGTGATGAGGTTTAATGATCCAGATGCTGTTGAAGTGAAGTCGGAGGAGAATGTTTCTTTGGTTTCATGTTTTTTTTTACCTGCTTCCTGTTTGTGTTCAGTTGTTCTGACTCAGTGTTTTGTTTTTGTCTGTGTTTTGCAGAGTTTTGTTGTTGTGCTTGTTTTAGGATCCGTCTCTCTCTCTCTTGTTTCTACCCAAATCCTCTGAAACACATGATTTCATTTCTCATATAATAAGAATCATTTCTTCTTACTGACGTCTTCCTCTTTTCGCTCCACAGGAAACGCCTTCGTGGTGAGCCTGGCCCTCGCGGACCTGGTGGTCGCCATCTACCCCTACCCGCTGGTCCTGACCGCCATCTTCCACGACGGCTGGATCGCCGGCTACATCCACTGTCAGATCAGCGGCTTCCTCATGGGCCTCAGCGTCATCGGCTCCATCTTCAACATCACCGGCATCGCCATCAACCGCTACTGCTACATCTGCCACAGCCTCAAGTACGACAAGCTCTTCTCCAACAGCAACACCATGTGCTACGTGGTGCTGGTCTGGGCGCTCACCATCCTCGCCATCGTGCCCAACTGGTTTGTGGAGTCGCTGCAGTACGACCCCCGGGTGTACTCCTGCACCTTCGCCCAGTCGGTCAGCTCGCTCTACACCATCACGGTGGTGGTGGTGCACTTCATCCTGCCCATCGGCATCGTCACCTACTGCTACCTGCGGATCTGGATCCTGGTCATCCGGGTGAGGCGCAGGGTCAAGCCGGACTCTCGACCCAAAATCAAGCCGCACGACCTCCGCAACTTCCTCACCATGTTCGTGGTGTTCGTGCTCTTCGCGGTCTGCTGGGCGCCGCTCAACCTGATCGGCCTGGCGGTGGCGCTGGACTCGCGGTTGGGCCGGGCCATCCCCGAGTGGCTGTTCACGGCCAGCTACTTCATGGCGTACTTCAACAGCTGCCTCAACGCCGTCGTCTACGGCGCCCTGAACCACAACTTCAGGAAGGAGTACAAGAGGATCGTCCTGATCGTCTTCAAACTGCACTGGTGAGACGAGCCCGCCACCAGGGGGCGCTTGTTCTAACTTGTACAACGACAAGAGGCTGAGAGACGGCCATGATGGAGAGAAAAGGAACTTGACCTTGAAAAGGAGGAAAAACACTGGAGGAGGAGCGGAGGTAAGAAGTGAGATAAACGACTCAGTGAAGACTTCAGGGAAACTGAGCGACTCAGAGGAAACAGGAAGTAACTTAGTAACGTGTTTCATCACGACTCCGACAAAGTCATGACTTAGTGTTTGAATTCAAATAAACTCTGTGAGACATGTTTTCATCCGTGTTGGATCATCCAATCGACTTCCTCCCCCTGATTCCTTCTGATGCACGAACTGAGAGTCTGAAACAAGGTTCTGTTGAGTAGAAAAACTAATTGATGCTTTAATTGTTTAGAGAATCGAGGAGGCTGAGAGTTAGTTCTAGAATTAGTTATTTAAATACTTTAAATCATGAGTTTGTGAGTGACCCTGAGATCTCAACACACTGCAGGTAAACACAAGCAAATACATGCAACACAAGCAAATACACAACCAAACTGCGACTCATCACTTTGCTCTTTTTCTAAAACCAATTAGCTGACTTCATAATTTAAACACGTCTCATCACTTTGTTTCTCCTGGAAACTCTTCTGATGTTGTTTCTGTCGCTTGCATCATGTTTCTGGATTGAATTAATTACGAGTCGGTGTTTTGTCCACTTGCATCTGGAATCTGCAGAGAGTTGACGTCTCAGGGCCACCGTAGTTTTTAAAAGAAGGAGCCAAACTCTCTGTGATACAAAGAAAGACAACGATGGGAGATCGGACAAAGGTCAGACAAAGGTCAGACAAAGGTCAGACAAAGGTCAGACAGAGGAGAAAAGACATGTTGCTGAACCAGAGCCTCAAATATGAATTTCAAACCTACAGCTTGTTTTGTCCCTGCATGTCCCTCGCCTTAGTTCAGATTACACAGTAGATCTGTGGACATGTTCTGATCCTATGTGTTACTGCGGTCTGGTTGTTTTGGTGCCTGAACAACACAGGACACACGCGCCCCCTGGAGGCTGCGTGAGGCGTTTCTCCTTCTGTTCCCCTCGAAGCTGCAGCGGCTGATTCTCCAGTTCATCCTCACGTCTGGTAGCGGAGCCGTGTTCTCGATGCATCTACCTCACAATCCTCCAGATCACATCGTGTCTCACACTCACTGGACTTCAGCTGCAGCTTTGAAAATGAAACAGATGAAAACAGAGCGTGACGACATTTTAATATCACGCAGACACACAACGTGTCCGGCTGAGAGCGACACAAACATCCGTCCAAACGCACAACACAGGTCAGTTTGAACAGAAAACTCAGATCTCAGGTTCATCGAGCTCGTTGCAGATTTTATAAAAGACAGACGACTCAAAACAAGAGTGTGGATCAATACATTACTTATATGAATATATAATAAATACTTTTGTCATTTCGAATGTATTATTTCAACTGAATTAGTTCATATTGGTCTGAATTAAGTATATTTTGGGTTGTAGCGGTTTTCCTCTCTTTCAGAATCAGAATCAGAATCAGAAAGTATTTATTGCCAAGTAGGTTTACACCTACACGGAATGTGCTCTGGTTATTGGTACATACAATGAACATAGAAACATAAAAACATAAAAACACAATAAATACAACACACATAAGAAAAGCAATAAAAAGAAACAATATTCAGAAATGTGTCGGGTCCGTAGATGTAAATGAAGATGAAGAGAAGCAGCTCCTCTTCCTCCCACTAACCAGAAATATGTTCTATATCATCAATTAACTAATTAAAACCAAACTTATGAAATTATAATTCTATAATAATAGTACATTTATTTATACAGTACCTTTCATACATTAAATGCAGCTTAAAGTGCTTTACAAAAATATAAAAGACATGAAATAAGAGATTAATAAAAACACGTTAGCAATAAAACATAAACAACATAAAACTAGCAAAAGGTATAAAAAAGGAGTAAAATAAATTCAGAAACATGTAAACTTGAACATGTGTGATTAGTAATACTTAAAATGACAGAAACCGTCTTTGACAAACATTTATGTAACGTGTACTTTGGAATGTTTTAATCAACTCATCGCCTGATGTGATATTAAAATGTCTTTCACCGTCTAATAGATAATGTTACAGTTTTGATTTACTCTCAAATCTTTTTTTAATTTACTTACAGTATTTCTCTGTTTCTCTTTTACTATAAAGATCCAAAACAATCCAACAAGTCACATCTGCATTGAGACATAATTCATCTCCTGTTACAGCCCCAGTGATTTTACACAACCACTAAATGACTCTGTCCCAGTTATGGTCTTTGTGTCTGTGTCTTCCTGGTGAACTGGAAAGTTTCTGTTCTGACTCTAAAGACCTGAAACCACTTGGACTGGACCTTTTTTTAAAACAAGCCTCTGGCGTGAATCTGCATTGAATTACTTCACCAGGATTCATCTCCACGTCGTGGGTTTCATACCCGGAACAGGATCAGCGGAGGTGGTGGTGGTGGTCCTCCTCCTCCTCCTCCTCCTCCTCCTCCTCTTCCTCCTCCTCCTCCTCCTCCTCTCTGTTTGAGACTCTGGAACGAACAAAGACAATAACACGGTGTGTCTCTGCCATTCAGAAGCAATACTTTTGATTTCCTCACCCATTACTACTGTTCAACCCCCCCCCCCCCCCCCCCCCCCCCCCCGCCCTGAGTACAGTTACTTCACACTTTGTGTATTAAACAGGAGAAAACTACTGAAGCTCTGGTTGTTCTGAACAATGTTCTGACCTCATCACTGTGTTTCACGCTCCTGGAAGAAGAATGTGAATGAAGAAGTTGCTGCTGACCTCACTGAGTGTGTGTGTTTGTGTGTTAATTATTTAGAAAATCGACAGATAATATTGTATAGATTACAATAATGAATAACTATGAGAAATTCTAGATTCAGAAAGAAAAAGAAATCGACTGTTTTCGAATAATGTCGTTTTAGAGTTTTTGGCAAACACTTCAATGTGTGGTCTTCATCTGTGTATGAGTCAGTAAGTTGGTTCAGATATCAAGTCGTCAAATTAAACTTTCAGTTATATCTTGTGCCAAACTTAAAAAACATATTTTTCAAAGTCAACAATAAACATTCAAGCTCCAGTAGTTTGTCCAGATTTGTTAAAATTGGCCCTAATTTAACTTTGTTTCAGCGTGAAGCTGATTTTCACTGAAACAGTCGTAAGTGACCTCGACCTGGAAGCATTTCCTCTTCACTTGCAAATGACCACAACCACAGAATGTGATTCTCTGATCAATGGAAAATATATTGAAGAAAATCCAATTTCCAATTTGTGTGTCGTTCTAATTCCAAGTTAAAAGGTAGATATCAAATGAAACAATGAGCTGAGAGAATAAACCTCGGTCCCAGTGCAGGAAGAGGTGAATTTACATTTATAGGACCCCGGTGAAAACAGAGGGAAATGTAATTGGCCCGCTGAGAGTTAGAAAATAAAGAACCAGCCTTTTACCGTTAGTTGTGACATCAGACATTATTTATTTTTATTTTAGTGCTAAAATTCAATTCAATTACCTGAGCTTGTTGTTGTTGTTAGTGTGTTGGTAACAAATGCTTAAAAGAATAAGATATAAGATATATAAATGCAGTTTATGAAGGCCATGAGAATGTACCTGTATTATCTGATTTATTTTTCATACGCTGTTTTCACATTGAATGTTTGTATTGTTGATGAGACAAATACCCCCCCCCCCCCCCCCCCCCCGAGCCCTGGTCACCACGTCTTAATAAAGGAACGTTCACTGTGAGCCGCCCTCTGTCACTTTATTCACACGTGTTTACTGAAACGATGGGAAACCACAGCAGGAAAAACAGTTTCAATATTTGATGTCGTTTGCTGGAAAACAGAAACTCAGTGAAAAGACTTTTTCCTCTAATCACTCGTAGATTCAGTCTCCAAACGTAAACTCATTTAAGTCCACGACGAGTTTTACAACATCAAGTCGGGAAACAAGTTTGGGATTTTATGGCTAATGAGATGCTAAATAGTTTAATTAGGAAGTTCTAGACTATTTTCCTCACCTCACTTATTTTTCAACGGGGGCAGGTTGATGAACAGAAACTGATAAAAACTTGAACTGCAGAAAACTTCAACGTCCAAAAAGGTCAAACTGTTAATTCAGAACACTTCAGTAAAGGCTATAAACCTCTTCAGGGAGGAGTGTGAAAAAACTCTGTGGAGAAAAATGATCTAATTGGTAGTTCGACTCTTTGAAACTGAATAAAGACGGATGATGCATCTCCACTTCCTCTAGTCGGAGAAAATTAAGTTTTTAAATCATTCTCATCATGAAGAATTCGATTTTTCTTAATCAAATGCTCCAACTTTGTATTTGAATCATTAAAGTTATTGAGCGATAAGAGAGATTGACGGCTTTGCTGTAGAACCTTTGATTTCTTGACACTGTGCAGGAGATACACTTGTGTAGAACCAGCGTAAAGACAGTGAGAGGACGGAGCTTCAGTCAACACATCACACACTCCTCGCTCTCCTCTCCAGCAGCTTCTCACCTCTGTAGATCCTCTCAGGCGTTTGAAGTGATGCTGCACAGATCAGCTGCTGCCGGCAGCGAGAGGTGGAGATGAAAAGAACGAGGAATCTGAGGAGAGGGAAGAGGTGAGCAGGAGGAGAGGAAAGAGGGAGACTAGAACCAACGCCCCTGTGGCTCTTTGCCTTCATCAATTCCAGCTACTTCCAGGCTCATGTGAGGTCAGCGTGACCTCCGACCTCTGGAATGGAATCAGTTTATCTTTTGGTTCAGGAAACAACGGGGCCCAATCTGAAGGAGGATCCTTGAAGCTGAGAGTCCTCAGGGAGGCGTCTCCTCATCGTCCCTGTTCTCAGTGAGAGCTGGAGCTGCAGGTTCCTGGACTCACGAGTGAAGCTGCTCCACGGAACTCAAAAACATTTCAGATTCATCCAGAATAACTTGAAGAACACAAACATCTGTCCAGCTGCTGGAAACCTGCAAACTCATTCACTCCCCGCACTCCTCTGACTCCTCCACCGATGTAAAGCCCAGTCTCTCGTGACCAGCTCGGCCCCATTAAACACTCCCCTGCTCCCACACGGGTTAATGAGTTCCATCTCCGACCTGAAGTGCAGCTTCACGGAGGAGAATTAACCCCAGAGGACCTTCTCCCCCCGATTCATCGGCCTCCGTCTCATTTGTGTCACTTAGGCCGCGGGTGAGATTACTCGCTTGTGCAGTGAAGGTCTGAAAAGGTTTTCACTTCAGGGACTCTGAGAAGAAGAGGGACAAAGCTGAGACGGCCTCTGAAGCAGCTCGGCCTTCGGAGCTCAGAGGGCTTTTATTTGGCTGATTTACATTCTGCAGACGCTGACACGAAGAAGATGAAACATGAACTCAGTGTAAGAACTACCTCTGACAGAAACCATCTTTGATTAACGTTTATATATTTTTATAGTTTGGTGACGTAGCTGTGAAGTTACTTTTTATAATGAATACAACAGGAACCTTTCCTTCAAATTTAAAACATAGTTTCTTTCGTCCAACGAAGACGTGATGTTTTCGCTCCCGTCCGTCTCTTCGTTTTGTCGTCTGCAGGATGACACAAAAATCGACTGAACGGATTTCCACGATTCCTGTGGTGGAAGGAAGAGACGTGAACCAACAAGGAAACATCACCTTTTCTGTTCCTTTGAAATTTACACCAGTTTCCCAGAGAATGGTTCATGTTCCTTGATTAAGAATAACCAGTAATATTCAGGGATCTGATTGGTTTTAATTTAGTGCAGCTGGATTGAATTTAAGCGACTTCAAGAGGCTGAAACGTGAGCGTGTTACCGACGAGGTCCTCACGTACAACATCCTAGAAATACAACGGACAACTGAAGAATGTGTCGTTACATAGATGAGAAAACAGAGAGAAGAGCAGATCAGCTGCTTTAATGACATCGACTAACTCCAGAAATCTCTCGTCTGTGGGTTTCATATCTCGAGATGGAGAAGAGGTTTGAATTGAATGTGATCTGTGTCTGCTTCACGGATCTTTAAACCAAAGGTGAGCAGCTGTTTGATCAGCAGCTCTTTACTTCAGGTTCTAGTGTTTATTTGGAGCGGCTCAGTAGCTGCAGGTCACTTTCACAGATTTTCACAGAGAGAAAACCTGCGAGCGGCTTCACCACAGACTGAACAAACAATCAGGTTCACAACAAACGCTGCAGTTTGTGAAGCAGCTGAGGTAAAATGTGAAACTGTGAAAAGTCAAAATACACCTGAAAGAAACTTGTTTGAGGCCGACGACTGAATAAAAGACAGAAAAACACACGTTGGTACTTTAACTGTTATTTACTCTGAGCGACAAGCTGTGATGGACTGAACTGTTTGATTCCAAAATGCTGAGCTGGTTGAAGAGATCCGTCGTCTGAGGGAAACTGAACGTCCTCATCAAAGATTACATTGGTACACGTTGTATATTTACACAAATCTAATTCAGCCGTGACACAAACCATCAACATCTTTACACAAGAGACTCGAGACTCTCAGACAATGTTTCAAGACAAACGACAAAGTGACGAGTTCCAGGTTTCGCCTGAAGCTCGTGAACGAACCTGATTCCTCCGGCTCGTCGGGAAGTCGGGTTTTATTCTACATACATGTTACATGTCATGCAGAGTCTCTGTGATGAAAATGAAATAAAACTTAGTTTTAAGCTCTAACAGGTGCATGCTGCGTGAATAAAAAACTATTTAAAAATACAGAATTAATCTTTGTAAATACATTTAAACATAAAAACACATTTAAAAAAAGAATCAGATCATAAAAATAAAGTTTTAAAGACAGAAAACCCAAAAAAGAAATTGTTACACAGAAGAGGTCCCACATAAACACTGATGAACTTGTTCAAGCTGAAATATATTAAAGTTTGGTTCAGCGAATCGGGTTTCTTCCTGGCTTTTAAAACTTAAGAGAAAAATAAAATATAAATATTCTTTTAGATTTTTTGTCAAATGTTTATTTTCCTTTGATTTTACGTGAATCAGTAGTTTCTCCTCTGTAAAGCAGCATTTTCAATGCAGATGTTGAGGCTGATTATTAAAGTTCATAACAAGGATAAACAAAGAAAAACAAATGAGACAAACAACATTTAAGAAACTTCCCTTTTTTCCTTTTTAAACGACCAGATACTGAAAGAAAGATGGACGACATGACTCATCCTCAAAAGTGAAGCCAAAACATCTGGATCACCCTCTGGTGGCTGGCTGCAGTACTGGTCATAAACTCTGCCTCCTCCATGTTCCTGGATGGGACCAGTACCCAACTGCTCAATGTGGGCTCACGACTGGTTTCATGTCCAAGATATTTTGGCTTCACTTTTGTACAGTAAGAAGAAGACGTGTTTACAGTCTGTTAAATATCCACAGATAAATGACCAAACTACAGTTTGTATATTTGTGTTATTATAAGACGAAGCTCTTATTATCATCATGATCGTACTTATGAGACACACACGTCTGAATTACACGATGAGAAATCCTCTGTTTCCTTTGGTCAGTGAGATTTACTCAGTGTGACCGAGCAGGTGAGAACCTCACTGTCGGGATCTGCTAAAGTGAAAAGCACAAGGCAAAAGATTGAATGTTCTTATTCAGAAACGTTTTGATACACAACACTGTTTTTAAACGGAATATTGGGACAAAAATTAAGAATAAAGTCGCAACAAAGAATAAAGTGTGATGTGATGGTGACTTATATTTGGAGAAAAAGGGTCGAGGAGAATCTGTGCTCGCTGGAGTTTCACTCCTTGAAAAACTCTGAAAGCTTTTGAATACGACACCGACCCAACGACCTCAGTCGATCATGAAGAAACATTTCCTCCTCCTCTTTTCTTAATAATCAGATTTCAAACTAATCTTGTAATAACACATTTTCCTTAATATTATGACTTTATTCTCTTAGTCCCTGTGTTTATTCCATTTAAGTGACCTTATACTGCGTGGTAGTTTTGTTCTGATTTTTCTTTTTACAGTTTTTGCAATTTGTGTCTAAACCACCCACAGACTCGTTCTGGAGCGCAGAGTAAGGCATGAGTTAAAGTGCAACACAACATGAAGATTGTTATTAAAAACTTTTTTCTGCATGATTAGTTCAACTAGAGAAGATCTAAGCGAGACGCTGTTTGGGCTGAAGGGGATTGGAAAGGTTTTTAAAAGACCAAATCGATACCAGTTTGTGAGGTAGTTGGATTTTCTGAATGAAATATTTAAAACATATATATATATATTTTCAGGCTGAACCTCGAAAACCCTTGATTCTGTACAGGAAGGAATTATTTAGCCTTAACCATCTTTTTGTTATCATGAAATTGCGCTAAGAGGCTGTGATGACGAGATGTGAGTAGTTGCAGGTCACTGAAGTACGAAGGTGACCGAATGAAACACGACATCGAGCGTCACACAATGTCACACAGTGTCACACAACATCACACAACGTCCCACAATGTCACACAATGTCACACGGCCTAAACACCTCAGACAATGATCCTAAGACGCTGCTGTGTGTAACAGCAGCAGGTCAAAGAAGAAAAACAAAACCTTAAAATGTGCCCTAGAATGTCCTGATGGTTCAGCCCCACCTATGGAGAGTCACTGCTCCTCCTCGCTGCACCTCCTCGCTGCTCCTCCTCACAGCTCCTCCTCAGTGCACCATGTAGGAGGACAACGTCTCATCGTTTTTGAGACTGTTCCGGGTGACGATCTGCTCCAGGGCGGCGTAGGTGCCCGTGAGGAAGCCGATCAGACCCACCAGGCTGATGAGCGTGTTCTTGGCGGTCACCATGGGCGAAAGGC